>NW_027255940.1:1007062-1340250 GCF_043229965.1 Drosophila suzukii | reverse complement strand
ACTAATACTGTTTTTGGTAAATTAAATAGGCACATGAAAACATATTACTCAATTAGTTAGAGAATATCAAACAACTAGATTTATCAAGCATTTTGATGGAAAAATCAAAGTATTGAGTTAATATATATTTTTTTATTATCCAAATAGAAGAAATTTTCGTTTTTGGTCAAGGGATAATATTCCATGAATTTTTCCATTACCTTGACCTTTGCGCCTGCATCAAGGTATTTTAGCAATCCTTTGTAACAACTATTTGTGTTGTTGGTAACATTTAAAAATTGTTCGCAAATAAAAAATACTTTCCTAATTATATATTTTATGACCTCTTTTATGAAGGGATAATATTCCATGAATTTTTTTCCAATACCTTGACCTTTGCGCCTGCGTCGAGGCATTAAAGCAAATCCTTTGTAACATAACTATTTGTGTTGTTGGTAACAGTTATAAATGGTTCGCAAATAAAAAATACTTTCCTAATTATATTTTTATGATCATTTTTTATGACATTTGCGCCTGCGTAAATCTAGTAAACAACTTGTATACATCTACTAAACATAGATACTAAACAACTTGCATACATCTACTAAATATATTGTAACCAGAACTAAACAACTTGTATACATCTACTAAATATATAGTAACCAGATACTAAACAGCTGGTAAACAACTTGTATACATCTAGTAAACAACTTGTATACATCTATTAAACATGTAGAAACCAGATACTAAACAACTTGTATACATCTACTAAATATATAGTAACCAGATACTAAACAACTTGTATACATCTACTAAATATATAGTAGCCAGATACTAAACAGCTAGTAAACAACTTGTATACATCTAGTAAACAACTTGTATACATCTATTAAACATATAGAAACCAGATGCTAAATATATAGTAACCAGATACTAAACAACTTGTATACATCTACTAAATATATAGTAGCCAGATACTAAACAGCTAGTAAACAACTTGTATACATCTATTAAACATATAGAAACTAGATACTAAACAACTTGTATACATCTACTAAATATATAGTAACCAGCTAATCAGTATTGTAATTAAAGAGTTTATTAAACTTATTCAGAATCTTAGACAATGATGCCTTACTCATACTAATAGTATACAAATAGAATAGAATTAGAAAACTAGAACTAGAAAAATAGTTGACAACAAAAACCGATATTACCAGGTCCCAACACCTCTATCATAAACTTCAATCAGAAATTAAATTGATAGGCGCTCCTATGCTAGCTAATGATGCCATCGAAATATGTTACAATATTATTATGGGATGGAACAAATGAATGCTTTAAAAATAATTTAGCATCTGAGAAAGATTACATTGTGAGAACTATTTTACATCTATCTATGGGAACCAAGCGAAAATCTACGCTTGGAACGAAGATTAATAAGCGACATGTTTCTTACAGAGGGCTGAAGTAAGAAAATTAGTTATATACAAATATACATAAAATATAATTAATTATGAATTTAATGAAATATGTTTATAATAATAAAATATATAAAGAAATATTGAATAATCCTACAAATTTTGTATCTGACTGTAATTAAAATTCCAGGTACCAATGAAGGGGATGTATTTTATTCAATGTCCTTGGGTCTTGGGCATGTGACTTTGATGACGGTCAGGTAATGATAGTTCACTGCAAGTGTGTTTGGCTAACACATCTTAGAAACTTTAACTTGTGTACTTTGATAGTTCTTAATAAGAGACTATAGCGACTCATAATACTTGTTAACATTTAGTTATCATCTAAAACCAAGTACTTTACAGATACTATACAGATAGTAACCGTCCAAAATCAAGTACTGTACAGGTACTATACAAAAAGTAACCATCCAAAAGCTAGACTAAAAAGAAAGTAACCATCATAATACTGCTAGGTAACAACTAAATACAACGAGTCCAACGTGTCAAGTCTATGTCGATATGGCTACTACCCTAAAAAATTGTATACCTCTGGATAATCTTCAAAGTCAATACCTATTAAATTCTGGATGGAGCAGTGGAGACGAAATTTCTACGGGATCCCCAATTAAAATTTTTCTGTACCATTAAAAAATTTGTTGGGATTGGCTGAGGATTATAAAAAAGTTTTGTTAAATTGTAAGCATGAACTAGTGTTGATGCTAACTAAGAATCTTGGTGATGTGTTTGAGCAAACCAGAAATGAACAAACTTTTAAGTTGGAAATTACGAATAAAATCTGGAAAATTCCCCATGTAACTCTGAGCGATTTTGCAAAAAATTAAGATGTACGATATTATTAAAAGTGGTGTAAACCTACCAATCGCATTCCGGAGTTGGTATTCATATGCTAACCCAAAATAGAGGTATGGGAGTCAACACAGCTGCAATGAGAAATTTTTGGCTAACCGCGAAAAAACCAAGATTTGTAATAATTGGATTTACACTAAATGGAGAAGTTATCACAAATAATTTATCAAACTTGAAAGTTCACTTGAATTCTGAGTCATATCCATATGATAATCTGAATGTTGATTTTAGTAAGAATTAGTATGCTCACCTATATGAAATGTATACAAGATTTCAATCTAGTTACTATAATCGTGAATCACAACCATTTTTGACCCCAAATGAATTTAAATTAAAGGCCCCTATTATTGTGGTTGATCTTTCATATCAAAACGAATCAGTGAAAACTGGTCCTATTGATGTGAGAATTTCAGTAGAACTGAAGACACCAAGTCATGAAAATACCCAAGCTTACTGTCTCCTCATACAAGACCGTTTAGTTGAATATAACCCACTAAACGGACTAGTACAACGAGTTGTTTAACATTAGAAAAATGTTGAAAGATACTGTTTCGATTGATGTTCAAGGTTTCTTTGATAATAATAATAATTTTATTCTAAAGGAAATTGGAATTGTTGTTGAATAATAGTTTTTTAATAGAACCACCATATGATTTTACTTTGCTAAATACAAAATCTCGAAAGTCTGCAATTTGGTTAACCAATACACATCACAAAATTTTTTGGAACGATGGAGAAAATAGTTTTCCACAAACTCGAAAGTATCTAAGGACAATTACAAGCGGAAAACAAATTATTTGTAAAGGTGTGGAAAAGAAACGATTTCTACAGAAGTTTTTTGGGAGTCGTCAGCTCATTAATGTCGAGGAAATGGGCTGTCCGTCATTAAACAGGTTTAAAGGAAACCGGTTTCCCTATTGTGAAACACACCTTAAGGGCGGGGTTTGTGCTCTAAACAATGCATACATTATTTTGACATTTTTTAAAAGTAGCTTCAAAACAATAAAATAATTTTTATACATTATTTTAAAGTTGAGACTAGATGTGTAAGGATGTGCAAGAAAACAAAATTAACCAAATTAAGTTTCATGAGGAAATTGACCAATTTATTGAACAATTTAAAGGAGAGATAATTGGTCAGCATTTTCAATACCTTCTAAACACAAAAACTATGTTCATGAATCGAGGTGGACATGACCTCAAAACTACGAATTATGGTGAACACTTTACATTTTGTAGTCCAGAAATGACGTCGGAAACGTGCGCCTGCTTCTTCTATGCAAATCGCCGGAATTATAGCAGAAAATTAATTTCTATATATAAAAAAGAATGTTCGCAATACCAAAATAAATAAATGTAAATGAATAAATGTATTTTTATGGTACAAAATAAACTTGTGACATTTTATTTCGAGTTAAAATTACAGGTACGGAGAATGGAAAATATTTCCTTGACTGAGATATGTCGGCTACTTGCGAGTTGTTGCGCGGTCGTGATTTCAACCCCTATTATGGTAACGTATTAGAGCTCGCACTTAGCCGTGAGGTCGTTGGCGTGAGGCTCATGATTTTGTCAATGGGCGTGCGCCTTCAGACTTGTGCATGTGTCCCTTTTATTCCGGTCAGGTAATAGACAGGTGCGCATGTTCGGGTAGCTCTTGCTTGAATCCCTTTTATGATATGTTTATGACCCGTTTGTAGAAAGGAGAGATCTTGAAAAAATTTACCAGTTAAACATTCTGGGGCGAAAAAAAAAGTCTGTTTGAAAATATTCGACATCTGAGAATCATTAACTTGTGGGATTTATTTTATTTGGGGTTCTTTTGATTTCTAAATTAGTTTTACAATCATAGGAAACGTTATTCCCCAACATGATCGGACATGTCCCTCTAAGGCAACCAGCTTTAGATGTTTTGGGTTTGCGACCTTTCTCACGTGCACAGCAACACCTGCTGAATGTTAATTGCTGATAATGAGGAAAAGGATACATGATCAATATTGTCACATGGGGATGTGGGGAAAGTGTGTGACCTTTCTCCCGCGTACAGCAACACCTGCTGAATATTAATTGCTGATAATGAGGCAAAAAGGTCACGTGATCAGTATTGTCACATGGTGGTGTGGGGTTGGGGGGCAATTTAGTATACTCTTTATGGATATGATCGTGACATTTTTATGACATCTAAACCTTTTAAAATCAGATAATTTATGGATTATGCTAATTGTCCCAGAACCCGCATTCATTAATGAAGAGGCGGGGGCCATTAATATGTTAATTAGTGAGAGGCGGGTGTCATTAATATGCTAATTAGTAAGGGGGCGGGGGCTATTAATATGCTAATTGAACCCGTCTTTCCCTACTACTTATGACCGTTATTATGTCATTGATTTAAATTTTGTGAAGGTTTACTGAAATGGGCATTATTTCCATCTTTAAAAGCCCATAACTTGGTCAAATGAACTTGGATTTTGATATGGCATACCTTTATGGGCTTGTTGGATGATTTTGTTGTTATCTGTATTAAAATATATAACTTTAAAGGTAGTAAAAATATGACCGTTTTTATGTCATTGATTTTAATTTTGCGAAGGTTTACTGAAATGGGCCTTCTTTTCATCTTTAAAAGCCCATAACTTGGTCAAAATGACTCGGATTTCGATATGGCATACCTCTATGGGCTTGTGGAATGATTATGTTGTTATCTGCATTAAAATATATAACTTTAAAGGTAGTAAAAAATATGAGCGTTTTTATGTCTTGATTTTAATTTTGCGAAGGTTAACTGAAATTGGCCATCTTTCCATCTTTAAAAGCCCATAACTTGGTCAAATGAACTCGGATTTCGATATGGCATACCTTTATGGGCTTGTGGAATGATTATGTTGTTATCCGCATTAAAATAAATAACTTTAAAGGTAGTAAAAAATATGACCGTCTTTATGTCTTGATTTTAATTTTGCGAAGGTTAACTGAAGTTGGCCTTCTTTCCATCTTTAAAAGCCCATAACTTGTTCAAATGAACTCGGATTTCGATATGGCATACCTATATGGGCTTGTGGAATGATTATGTTGTTATCTGCATTAAAATATATAACTTTAAAGGTAGAAAAAAATATGACCGTTTTTATGTCATTGATTTTAATTTTGCGAAGGTTTACTGAAATGGGCCTTCTTTCCATCTTTAAAAGCCCATAACTTGGTCAAATGAACTCGGATTTCGATATGGCATACCTTTATGGGCTTGTGGAATGATTATGTTGTTATCCGCATTAAAATAAATAACTTTAAAGGTAGTAAAAAATATGACCGTCTTTATGTCTTGATTTTAATTTTGCGAAGGTTAACTAAAGTTGGCCTTCTTTCCATCTTTAAAAGCCCATAACTTGTTCAAATGAACTCGGATTTCGATATGGCATACCTATATGGGCTTGTGGAATGATTATGTTGTTATCTGCATTAAAATATATAACTTTAAAGGTAGTAAAAAATATGACCGTTTTTATGTCATTGATTTTAATTTTGCGAAGGTTTACTGAAATGGGCCTTCTTTCCATCTTTAAAAGCCCATAACTTGGTCAACATGACTCGGATTTCGATATGGCATACCTCTATGGGCTTGTGGAATAATTATGTTGTTATCTGCATTAAAATATATAACTTTAAAGGTAGTACAAAATATGAGCGTTTTTATGTCTTGATTTTAATTTTGCGAAGGTTAACTGAAATTGGCCTTCATTCCATCTTTAAAAGCCCATAACTTGGTCAAACGAACTCGGATTTCGATATGTCATACCTTTATGGGCTTGTGGAATGATTATGTTGTTATCTGCATTAAAATAAATAGCTTTAAAGGTAGTAAAAGATATGACCGTTTTTATGTCTTGATTTTAATTTTGCGAAGGTTAACTGAAATCTCCATCTTTAAAAGCCCATAACTTGGTCAAATGAACTCGGATTCCGATATGGCATACCTTTTGGGCTTGTGGAATGATTATGTTGTTATCTGCATTAAAATATATTACTTTAAAGGTAGTAAAAAATATTACCGTTTTTATGTCATTGATTTTAATTTTGCAAAGGCTTACTGAAATGGGCCTTCTTGGTCAAAAGGACCCGGATTTCGATATGGCATACCTCTATGGGTTTGTTGAATGATTATGTTGTAATCTGCATTAAAACATATAACTTTAAAGGTAGTACAAAATATGACCGTTTTTATGTCATTAATTTTAATTTTGCGAAGGTTTACAGAAATGGGCCTTCTTTACATCTTTAAAAGCCCATAACTTAGTCAAATGAACTCGGATTTCGATATGGCATACCTTTATGGGGTTGTGGAATGATTATGTTGTTATCTGCATTAAAATATATAACTTAAAAAATAGTAAAAAATATGACCGTTTGTATGTCATTGATTTTAATTTTGCGAGGGTTTACAGAAATGGGCCTTCTTTACATCTTTAAAAGCCCATAACTTAGTCAAATGAACTGGGATTTCGACATGGCATACCTTTATGGGCTTGTTGGATGATTTTGTTGTTATCTGTATTAAAATATATATCTTTAAAGGTAGTAAAAAATATGACCGTTTTTATGTCTTGATTTTAATTTCGCGAAGGTTAACTGAAATGGGCCTTCTTTCCATCATTAAAAGCCCATAATTTGGTCAAATGAACTCGGATTTCGATATGGCATACCTTTATAGGCTTGTGGAATGATTATGTTGTTTTCTGCAATAAAATATATAACTTTAAAGGTATTAAAAAATATGACTTTTTTTATGTCTTGATTTTAATTTTGCGAAGGTTAACTGAAATGGGCCTTCTTTCCATCATTAAAAGCCCATAATTTGGTCAAATGAACTCGGATTTCGATATGGCATACCTTTATGGGCTTGTGGAATGATTATGTTGTTAGCTGCATTAAAGTATATAACTTTAAAGGTAGTAAAAAATATGACCGTTTTTATGTCATTGATTTTAGTTTTGTGAAGGTTTACTGAAATGGGCCTTATTTCCATCTTTAAAAGCCCATAACTTGGTCAAATGAACTCGGATTTCGATATGGCATACCTTTATGGGCTTGTGGAATGATTATGTTGTTATCTGCATTAGAATATATAACTTTAAAGGTAGTAAAAAATACGACCGTTTTTATGTCATTTATTTTAATTTTGCAAAGGTTTACTGAAATGGGCCTTCTTTCCATCTTTAAAAGCCCATAACTTGGTCAAATGAACTCGGATTTCGATATGGTATACCTTTATGGGCTTGTGGAATGATTTTGTTGTTATCTGCATTAAATATATAACTTTAAAGGTAGTAAAAAACATGACCATTTTTATGACATTGATTTTAATTTTGCGAAGGTTTACTGAAATGGGCCTTCTTTACATCTTTAAAAGCCCATAGCTTGGTCAAAAGGTCTCGGATTTCGATATGGCATACCTTTATGGGCTTGTGGAATGATTGTGTTGTTATCTGCATTAAAATATATAACTTTAAAAGTAGTAAAATATATGACCGATTTTATGTCATTTATTTTAATATTGCAAAGGTTTACTGAAATGGGCCTTCTTTCCATCTTTAAAAGCCCATACTTTGGTCCAATGAACTCGGATTTCGATATGGTATACGTTTATGGGCTTGTGGAATAATTATGTTGTTATCTGCATTAAAATATATAACTTTAAAGGTACTAAAAAATATGACCGTTTTTATGTCATTGATTTTAATTTTGCGAAGGTTTACTGAAATGGGCCTTCTTTACATCTTTAAAAGCCCATAGCTTGGTCAAAAGGTCTCGTATTTCGATATGGCATACCCTTATGGGCTTGTGGAATGATTATGTTGTTATCTGCATTAAAATATATAACTTTAAAGGTAGTAAAATATATGACCGTTTTTATGTCATTTATTTTAATATTGCAAAGTTTTACTGAAATGGGCCTTCTTTCCATCTTTAAAAGCCCATAACTTGGTCAAATGAACTCGGATTTCGATATGGCATACCTTTATGCGCTTGTGGATTGATTATGTTGTTATCTGCATTAAAATATATAACTTTAAAGGTAGTAAAAAACATGACCATTTTTATGACATTGATTTTAATTTTGCGAAGGTTTACTGAAATGGGCCTTCTTTACATCTTTAAAAGCCCAAAGCTTGGTCAAAAGGTCTCGGATATCGATATGGCATACATTAATGGGCTTGTGGAATGATTATGTTGTTATCTGCATTGAAATATAACTTTAAAGGTATTAAAAAATATGACCGTTTTTATGTCATTTATTTTAATTTTGCGAAGGTTTACTGAAATGGGCCTTCTTTCCATCTTTAAAAGCCCATAACTTGGTCAAATGAACTCGGATTTCGATATGGACTACCTCTATGGGCTTGTGGAATGATTATGTTTTTATCTGTATTAAAATATATAACTTTAAAGGTAGAAAAATATAACCGTTTTTATGTCATTGATTTTAATTTTGCGAAGGTTTACAGAAATGGGCCTTCTTTACATCTTTAAAAGCCCATAACTTAGTCAAATGAACTCGGATTTCGATATGGCATAGCTTTATGGGCTTGTGTAATGATTATGTTGTTAGCTGCATTAAAGTATATAACTTTAAAGGTAGTAAAAAATATGACCGTTTTTATGTCATTGATTTTAGTTTTGTGAAGATTTACTGAAATGGGCCTTATTTCCATCTTTAAAAGCCCATAACTTGGTCAAATGAACTCGCATCTCGATATGTCATACCTTTATGAGCTTGTGGAATGATTTTGTTGTTGTCTGCATTAAAATATATAACTTTAAAGGTGTTAAAAATATGATCGTTTTTATGTCATTGATTTGAATTTTTCGAAGGTTTACTGAAATCGGCCTTCTTTACATCTTTAAAAGCCCATAGCTTGGTCAAAAGGTCTCGGATTTCGATATGGCATACCTTTATGGGCTTGTGGAATGATTATGTTGTTATCTGCATTAAAATATATAACTTTAAAGGTAGTAAAATATATGACCGTTTTTATGTCATTTATTTTAATTTTGCGAAGGTTTACTGAAATGGGCCTTGTTTCCATCTTTAAAAGCCCATAATTTGGTCAAATGAACTCGGATTTCGATGTGGTATACGTTTATGGGCTTGTGGAATGATTATGTTGTTATCTGCATTAAAATATATAACTTCAAAGGTAGTAAAAAACATGACCATTTGTATGACATTGATTTTAATTTTTCGAAGGTTTACTGAAATGGGCCTTCTTTACATCTTTAAAAGCCCATAGCTTGGTCAAAAGGTCTCGGATTTCGATATGGCATACCTTTATGGGCTTGTGGAATGATTATGTTGTTATCTGCATTAAAATTTATAACTCTAAAGGTAGTAAAAAAAATGACCGTTTTTATGTCATTGATTTTAATTTTGCGAGGGCTTACTGAAATGGGCCTTCTTTCCATCTTTAAAAGCCCATAACTTGGCCATATGAATTCGGATCTCGATATGGCATACCTTTATGGGCTTATGGAATGATTTTGTTGTTATATGCATTAAAATATATAACTTTAAAGGTAGTACAAAATATGACCGTTTTTGTGTCATTGATTTTAATTTTGCGAAGGTTTAGTGAAATGGGCCTTCTTACCATCTTTAAAAGTCCATAACTTAGTCAAATGAACTCGGATTTCGATATGGTATACGTTTATGGGCTTGTGGAATGATTATGTTCTTATCTGCTTTAAAATATATAACTTTAAAGTTTTTTGAACTCGGATCTCGACATGGCATACCTTTATAGGCTTGTGAAATGATTTTGTTTTAATCTGTATTAAAATTGTAGCAGGATTGCTACGTCGTAGTATGTATGTATGTGTATGTTATTGTATTCCTTCTAGATCATTCATGTTAGTTCTAAGAATAAGTTGTTGTTGTTGTACGATGCCGCTCACTGTTCTCTAACTCTCTCTCTCAATCTCATCGCTCTCACACTCTCTCAATGAATCGGGGGTTGATGCGGATCGTGAGTTGAGAGCGAGGGCAGTTGA
Source organism: Drosophila suzukii (assembly GCF_043229965.1). Lineage (NCBI taxonomy): Eukaryota > Metazoa > Arthropoda > Insecta > Diptera > Drosophilidae > Drosophila > Drosophila suzukii. The sequence goes on along the minus strand of NW_027255940.1, from coordinate 1,329,898 downwards.
ACGCCGACCGTGATCCTGAACATACCAAATTATCAAATAAAAGAAAAGACTAGAAGTATATATCTGTGTTGGTGTTTAACTTCAGGGGAATACGTTATACCCCTACAAAATCAGAAGTGGGCCGATCACGAGCCAATTAATTAAAGTAAAGACAAAAGAAAATCAAAATGGAATTAAATAATGCTTCGATCGAACAATTAAAAAGGTGGTTGAGTGTGTTGAAGCTATCAACAACCGGAACGAAAAAGGAATTGATCTTGCGGTTAAATAAAGTACCAAAGGAAGTTCGTGGAAAAGTTGGTGAAATGGCGAAACAAAAAGATGATGAAGATGGCGACAAAAGTAAGGGCAATGACAGCAGCGACGAAATTTTCGAAGACGGCGGCGGAATTTTCCAGAAAGAAGGCGGCGACGGAAGTAACGGCAAAGACGGAGATAAAAGTAACGGCAAAGACGGCGGCATCCAGAGCTACGACGAAGAAGACGGCGACAAAAGTGACGGCGGCATTGAGAATTACATCGAAGAAGACGGCGAAACTAACGGCGAAGATGGTGCAGCGAATGACGAAGTGGCTGGCAGCATTCTCAGAATTAGAGGCAAACGGAGCAACGAAAAAGGCGGCGAACAAAACGAAGACAGTGGAAGGAACGACAGTTACGCAGAAGACGGCATGCACAACCAGGCTGGAGAAAATTCTAGAAACGCAAAAAGCAGCGAACGTAAAGCGGTGGTGGAAAATTTTAACGAGAGCATCGACGTCTCGTTGGGCATGGCAACACAGGTATTGAGTGAGTTTTCTGGTGAGTCGTGTGCCCGCAAATGGACTACTCAGGTGCAGAATATCGCGACCATTTATGGAATAAGAGGAAAATTCGTAAAGATGCTAGTGCTAAGCAAAATAAAGGGCAAAGCTTATGAGTGGCTGCACGCAGATTCAGACCGCGTGTTGCTACCGTTGGATGACCTAATGGCAGAGCTGATCTCAATGTTTGGAGAAAAATCATCGAAGTTGGAGATACGGCGCAAGTTCGAAGGGCGCAAATGGAAGCAAAGCGAAACTTTCGGGAGTTATGTCGACGACAAGATAATGCTTGCTCAGGGCCTTAATATGGATGCAGATGAAATGTTGAGCTGCATCATCGAAGGTATCCCCAATCAAGGGCTACGCAATCAGGCGCATATTCAATGCTTTGTGGATGTTGGGCACATAAAGAGAGCGTTTGCGGATGTAAGCTTGCCAAAGCTATATGGAGTTGGCAGGCCGACGACATCAACGGATCCCAAGGACAGCAAGGAGACTCGTTGTTTCAATTGCAATGCAAAAGGGCATTGGGCGTACGAGTGCAGGAAGTCAAAGAGGGAGAAAGGATCGTGCTATGCGTGCGGTGAGATGGGACACTTTGTTGCGAAATGCTTGAAGAACAAGAACAAGAACGAGGGCGAAAACAAATATGTAAGATATGTTGAAATTAAGTTTGTAAACGATTCTAATACCAGGTTAATTGCAGAATGCCTCATAGATACAGGAAGCCCAATTTCACTTATTAAAATATCCAAAGTGCCAGAAGACATTTCGAAATTACCAGTTTTAAGTTCGTATCATGGTGTAAACAAAAGTTACCTGAAAACTTATGGAAAAATATTATGTTATGTTTTGAAAAATTTAAATAAAGTACATTTTAATTTAGTTATTGTGGCAAACAAATCTATGAGTCATGATGTAATCTTGGGACGAGATTTTATGGATGCTTGTAATCTAAATTTAAACCTTGACACTTTGAAAATGGTTACAGTTGAGAATATTGAAAATCCTTCTGATGTTAGTGATGAAAAACAGATAGTTAGCGATGATGTTAGTGATGAAAAGCAAATAATTAGCGATGTTGTTAGTAATGTTAGGGATAAAAATAAAATTTGTAGCGATGTTAATCATGGAATTAGGGACAGCAGGGAAACAATTAGGGAAACAATTAAGGAAATTTTTAGTAAAATCAGAAATGAAGAAGAAGTTACGAATAAAAATTATATTGAGCCGGAAATAAATCTAGTGGAAAAGGAATTATTTAATATAAATTTAACGGATGAAAGTGTAGAATATAAAGTTGGTGATCAGGTGAATTATAATGTTAGGTGTCAGTTTGTTAGGATGGTAGAAAGTTGTTATGTAAATAAAGTAAAGCCAAAGGAACCGAAGGTTAGATGCGAAATGAAGTTAAGATTAGAGGACTCAAAACCATTCAGTTGTTCGCCCAGACGTTTAGCTTACACAGAGAAAGAAAAATTACAGGTGATATTAGACGAATACTTAAGTGAAGGAATTATAAGGCCAAGTGAATCTGAGTATGCATCTCCAATAGTGTTAGTTAAAAAGAAGTCAGGCGACTTACGACTATGTGTAGATTACCGAAAGCTTAAAAAGACTATGGTGAAAGATAATTATCCGCTACCTTTGATTGACGATTTATTAGATACATTAGTAAATAAAACAATATTTTCAAAATTAGATTTAAAGCATGGCTACTTTCATGTGTTTGTGGATAGTGAATCGATAAAATATACCTCATTTATGACGCCTTTAGGACAATTTGAGTTTATGCGGATGCCAATGGGGCTGAAGAATGCACCAGCGGTGTTTCAACGATTTATCAATAAGATTTTTGCAGACATGATAAGGGATGGTAAGGTAGTTATATACATGGACGATATCATGATTGCGAGTAAAGAAATGCAAGAACATTTAAGTGTTCTTAGAGAAGTTTTTGATCGATTGGCAAGGAACAAACTAGAATTAAGAATGGACAAGTGTGAGTTTCTACAAGCAAGTGTACAATACTTAGGATTTTTGGTAACTAGCAAAGGAATACAGGCTAATGACAAAGGAATAGAAGCTGTTCGAGATTTTCCCGTTCCAGACAAAGTACACGGTGTTAGAAGCTTTCTGGGTTTGTGTTCGTATTTTAGAAGGTTCATTAAAGATTTTTCGAGGATCGCTAAACCTCTATATGAATTGTTAAAAAAGGATAAAGAATTTGTATTTGAAGAAAAGGAATTGCAATGTTTTGAAATGCTTAAGAAAAAGTTGGTGGAAGCTCCAGTGTTAGGATTATATTATTACAAGGACGAGGTAGAATTGCATACAGACGCCAGTGCACAAGGGTTTGGAGCAGTGTTGCTGCAAAGAAAAGAGGATAAAAAGCTTCATCCAATATTTTATTTTTCGAAAGCAACAACAAAAGACGAAGCAAAGTATCATAGTTTTGAACTGGAAACGTTAGCAATAATTTACGCTCTTAGAAGATTTAGAATTTATGTGCAGGGTAGACGATTTAGAATAGTCACAGATTGTAACTCACTGACGTTGACGTTAAATAGAATTGAGTTAAACCCCCGTATTGCACGGTGGGCATTAGAATTGCTAGAGTATGACTTTGAATTAGTCCACAAATCGGGGAAACTTATGCAACATGTTGACGCGTTAAGTAGAAATACAAGCATAATGGTAGTTGAAACGAATAGCTTTGAAGATAATTTAATTATTTGTCAAGCGAAAGATGAAAAATTAAAAGAGGTTAGAAAAAAGTTAGAAAATGAGGAAGATAAAATGTTTGAGATGAGGAATGGAGTTATATATAGAAAGTCAAACAATGGAAAGCTGTTATTTTGTGTTCCAGAAGAAATGGAGGAAAAGATATTATACAAATATCACAATGAATTAGGTCATTTAGGAAGAGATAAAGTTATGGATGCTATTGTTAGGACGTATTGGTTTTCGAATATGAAAGAGAAAGTGGTTAGACATATTGAAAATTGTATAAGATGTGTAGCATATTCGCCAAAGTCAGGGAAAGGGGAAGGACTGTTGCACAGTATACCAAAAGGAAATGTGCCATTTGAAATTATACATATTGATCATTATGGACCGGTTGATAATCGAAGAGCAAAGAAACATCTCTTTGTGGTTATAGACGGATTTACCAAATATGTTAGGCTATATGCAACAAAAACGACGAACACAAAGGAAGTTATTATAGCATTGAAAGACTACTTCAGGTCTTACAGCAGACCAACTTGTATAGTTTCGGATAGGGGAAGCTGTTTTACGTCGGAAGATTTTGGAAAATTTATGGAAGAATTTAATATTAAACATGTCAAAATTGCGACTGGGTCACCTCAAGCCAATGGACAAGTAGAAAGGATTAATAGAATTGTGGGACCAATGATACCTAAATTAGCAGATCCAGAACAGAAAATGCATTGGGACACAGTTGTGGAAGATGTTGAGTTTTCATTAAACAACACGAAGCAAAGAAGCATAGCACAAATGCCAAGTAAAATGTTGTTTGGAATCGAGCAGAAAGGAAAAGTTATTGATGAATTGAGACAAAAGTTAGAAGAATTAGATAATGTTAGTGATGTTAGAGATTTAGACAAAATTAGAAAAGATGGTTCAGAAGCGCAAAGAAAATTACAAAAAGACAACGAACAGAGATACAATGAAAAAAGGACAAAGAGTTCGGAGTACAAAGTTGGAGACTATATTATGGTAAAAAATTTTGATAGCTCAGTAGGAGTCGCAAGAAAGCTAATACCTAAACACAAGGGTCCTTATGTTATAGATAAAGTTTTGAGAAATGATAGATACTTGATAAAAGATGTTGAAGGTTTTCAATTATCGCGTTGCCCTTATCAAGGTGTCTGGAGTAGCCAAAATATTAAGCATTGGATTGGAAAACGAAAATAAAGTTGTAAATATATCAAGAAATTTGTAAATAAAAAACTAAATTATAGAAACTAAGATAAATATAAGCCGAAATCAATTGTAAATTAACACAAGATCAGGGGATCTTAAAATGTCAGGACGGCCGAATTGTAGCAGGATTGCTACGCCGTAGTATGTATGTATGTGTATGTTATTGTATTCCTTCTAGATCATTCATGTTAGTTCTAAGAATAAGTTGTTGTTGTTGTACGATGCCGCTCACTGTTCTCTAACTCTCTCTCTCAATCTCATCGCTCTCACACTCTCTCAATGAATCGGGGGTTGATGCGGATCGTGAGTTGAGAGCGAGGGCAGTTGAACGCCGACCGTGATCCTGAACATACCAAATTATCAAATAAAAGAAAAGACTAGAAGTATATATCTGTGTTGGTGTTTAACTTCAGGGGAATACGTTATACCCCTACAAAATATCTTTAAAGGTAGTAAAAAAATATGACCATTGATTTTAATTTTGCGAAGGTTTACTGAAATGGGCCTTATTTCCATCTTTAAAAGCACATAACTTGTGCATGCTTTTATATGCATTAAAATATATAACTTTAAAGGTAGTAAAAATTATGATCGTTTTTATGTCATTGATTTTAATTTTGCGAGGGTTTACTGAAATGGGCCTTCTTTCCATCTTAAAAAGCCCATAAGTTGGCCATATGAATTCGGATTTCGATATGGCATACCTTTATGGGCTTATGGAATGATTTTGTTGTTATCTGCATTAAAATAAATAACTTTAAAGGTAGTAAAAAATATGACCGTTTTTGTGTCATTCATTTTAATTTTGCGAAGGCTTACTGAAATGGGTTTTCTTTCCATAACTTGGCCAAATGAACTCGGATCTCGATATGGCATACCTTTATGGCCTTTTGGAATGATTTTGTTGTAATCTGTATTAAAATATATAACTTTAAAGGTAGTTAAAAACATGACCATTTTTATGACATTGATTTTAATTTTGCCAAAGTTTACAGAAATGGGCCTTCTTTCCATCTTTAAATCCCATAACTTGGCCAAATGAACTCGGATTTCGATATGGCATACCTTTATGGGCTTGTGGAATGATTTTGTTGTTATCTGCATTAAAATACCTAACTTTAAAGGTAGTAATAATATGACGGTTTTTTGTAATTGATTTTAATTTTGCGAAGGTTTACAGAAATGGGCCTTCTTTCCATCTTTAAAAGCCCATAACTTAGTCAAATGAACTCGGATTTCGATATGGCATACCTTTATGGGCTTGTGGAATGGTTATGTTGTTATCTGCATTAAAATATATATCTTTAAATGTAGTCAAAAATATGACCGTTTTTATGTCTTGATTTTAATTTTGCCTTCTTTCCATCTTTAAAGGCCCATAACTTGGCCAAATGAACTCGGATTTCGATATGGCATACCTTTATGGGCTTGTGGAATGCTTATATTGTTATCTGCTTTAAAATATATAACTTTAAAGGTAGTACAAAATATGAACGTTTTCATGTCATTGATTTTAATTTTGCGAAGGTTTACTGAAATGGGCCTTATTTTCATCTTTAAAAGCCCATAACTTGGTCAAATGAACTCGGTATTCGATATGGCATACCTTTATGGGCTTGTGGAATGCTTATGTTGTTATCTGCTTTAAAATATATAACTTTAAAGGTAGTACAAAATATGAACGTTTTCATGTCATTGATTTTAATTTTGCGAAGGTTTACTGAAATGGGCCTTATTTTCATCTTTAAAAGCCCATAACTTGGTCAAATGAACTCGGTATTCGATATGGCATACCTTTATGGGCTTGTGGAATGCTTATGTTGTTATCTGCTTTAAAATATATAACTTTAAGGGTAGTACAAAATATGACCGTTTTCATGTCATTGATTTTAGTTTTGCGAAGGTTTACTGAAATGGGCCGTCTTTCCATCTTTAAAAGCCCATAACTTGGCCATATGAATTCGGATCTCGATATGGCTTACCTTTATAGGCTTATGGAATGATTTTGTTGCTATCTGCATTAAAATATATAACTTTAAGGGTAGTAAAATATATGACCGATTTTATGTCATTGATTTTAATATTGCGAAGGTTTACTGAAACGGGCCTTCTTTCCATCTTTAAAAGCCCATAACTTGGTCAAATGAACTCGGATTTCGATATAGTATACGTTTATAGGCTTGTGGAATGATTATTTTGTTATCTGCATTAAAATAAATAACTTTAAAGGTTTAAAAAAAATATTACCGTTTTTATGTCATTGATTTTTATTTTGCGAAGATTTACAGAAATGGTCCTCCTTTCCATCTTTAAAAGCCCATAACTTGGTCAAACGAACTCGGACTTCGATATGGCATACCTTTATGGGCTTGTGGAATGATTATGTTTATATCTGCTTTAAAATATATCTTTAAAGTTTTTTGAACTCAGATCTCGACATGGCATACTTTTATGGGCTTGTGGAATGATTTCGGTTTAATCTGTTTTTAAATAACTCTAAAGGTAGTAAAAAATATGACCGTTTTTATGTCATTGATTTTATTTTTGCCAAGGTTTACTGATATGGGCCTTATTTTCATCTTTAAAAGCCCATAACTTGGTCAAATAAACTCGGTATTCGATATGGCATACCTTTATGGGCTTGGGGAATTATTATGTTGTTATCTGCTTTAAAATATATAACTTTAAAGGTAGTACAAAATATGACCGTTTTCATGTCATTGATTTTAATTTTGCGAAGGTTTACTGAAATGGGCCTTATTTTCATCTTTAAAAGCCCATAACTTGGACAAATGAACTCGGATTTCGATATGGCATACCTTTATGGGCTTTTGGAATGATTATGTTGTTATCTGCTTTAAAATATATAACTTTAAAGGTAGTACAAAATATGACCGTTTTCATGTCATTGCTTTTTATTTTGCGAAGATTTACTGGAATGGGCCTTCTTTCCATCTTTAAAAGCACATAAGTTGACCATATGAATTCGCATTTCGATATAGCATACCTTTATGGGCTTATGGAATGATTTTGTTGTTATCTGCATTAAAATATATAACTTTAAAGGTAGTAAAAAATATGACCGTTTTTGTGTCATTGATTTTAATTTTGCGAAGGTTTACTGAAATGGGTCTTCTTTCCATAACTTGGCCAAATGAACTCGGATCTCGATATGGCATACCTTTATGGGCTTTTGGAATGATTTTGTTGTAATCTGTATTAAAATATATAACTTTAAAGGTAGTTAAAAACATGACCATTTTTACGACATTGATTTTAATTTTGCCAAGGTTTACAGAAATGGGCCTCCTTTACATCTTTAAAATCCCATAACTTGGTCAAGTAAACTCGGACTTCGATATGACATACCTTTATGGGCTTGTGAAATGATTATGTTGTTATCTGCATAAAAATATATAACTTTAAAGGTAGAAAAAATATGATGGTTTTTATGTCATTGATTTTAATTTTGCGAAGGTTTACTGAAATGGGCCTTCTTTCCATGTTTAAAAGCCCATAACTTGGTCAAATGAACTCGAATCTCGATATGGCATACCTTTATGGGCTTTTAGAATGATTATGTTGTTATGTGCATTAAAATATATAATTTTAAAGGTAGTTAAAAATATGACCGTATTTCTTTCCATCTTCAAAAAAGCCCATAACTTGGTCAAATAAACTCGGTATTCGATATGGCATACCTTTATGGGCTTGTGGGATGATTATGTTGTTATCTGCTTTAAAATATATAACTTTAAAGGTAGTACAAAATATGACCGTTTTCATGTCATTGATTTCAATTTTGCGAAGGTTTACTGAAATGTGCCTTCTTTCCATCTTTAAAAGCCCATAACTTTGTCAAATGAACTCGGATTTCGATATGGCATACCTTTATGGGCTTGTGGAATGATTATGTTGTTATCTGCTTTAAAATATATTACTTTTAAGGTATTAAAAAATATGACCGTTTTTATGTCATTGATTTTAATTTTGCGAAGGTTTACTGAAATGGGCCTTATTTTCATCTTTAAAAGCCCATAGCTTGGACAAATGAACTCGGATTTCGATATGGCATACCTTTATGGGCTTTTGGAATGATTATGTTGTTATCTGCTTTAAAATATATAACTTTAAAGGTAGTACAAAATATGACCGTTTTCATGTCGTTGATTTTTTATTTTGCGAAGATTTACTGAAATGGGCCTTCTTTCCATCTTTAAAAGCACATAAGTTGGCCATATGAATTCGCATTTCGATATAGCATACCTTTATGGGCTTATGGAATGATTTTGTTGTTATCTGCATTAAAATATATAACTTTAAAGGTAGTAAAAAATATGACCGTTTTTGTGTCATTGATTTTAATTTTGCGAAGGTTTACTGAAATGGGTCTTCTTTCCATAACTTGGCCAAATGAACTCGGATCTCGATATGGCATACCTTTATGGGCTTTTGGAATGATTTTGTTGTAATCTGTATTAAAATATATAACTTTAAAGGTAGTTAAAAACATGACCATTTTTATGACATTGATTTTAATTTTGCCAAGGTTTACAGAAATGGGCCTCCTTTACATCTTTAAAATCCCATAACTTGGTCAAGTAAACTCGGACTTCGATATGACATACCTTTATGGGCTTGTGAAATGATTATGTTGTTATCTGCATTAAAATATATAACTTTAAAGGTAGAAAAAATATGATGGTTTTTATGTCATTGATTTTAATTTTGCGAAGGTTTACTGAAGTGGGCCTTCTTTCCATGTTTAAAAGCCCATAGCTTGGTGAAAAGGTCTCGGATTTCGATATGGCATACCTTTATGGGCTTGTAGAATGATTATGTTGTTATGTGCATTAAAATATATAATTTTAAAGGTAGTTAAAAATATGACCGTATTTCTTTCCATCTTCAAAAAAGCCCATAACTTGGTCAAATGAACTCGGTTTTCGATATGGCATAGCTTTATGGGCTTGTGGAATGATTACGTTGTTATCTGCATTAAAATATATAACTTTAAAGGTAGTAAAATATATGACCGTTTTTATGTCATTGATTTCAATTTTGCGAAGGTTTACTGAAATGGGCCTTCTTTCCATCTTTAAAAGCCCATAGCTTGGTGAAAAGGTCTCGGATTTCGATATGGCATACCTTTATGGGCTTGTGGAATGATTATGTTGTTATCTGCATTAAAACATAACTTTAAAGGTAGTTAAAAATATGACCGTATTTCTTTCCATCTTCAAAAATGCCCATAACTTGGTCAAATGAACTCAGTTTTCGATATGGCATAGATTTATGGGCTTGTGGAATGATTATGTTGTTATCTGCATTAAAATATATAACTTTAAAGGTAGTAAATTATATGACCGTTTTTATGTCATTGATTTCAATTTTGCGAAGGTTTACTGAAATGTGCCTTCTTTCCATCTTTAAAAGCCCATAACTTTGTCAAATGAACTCGGATTTCGATATGGCATACCTTTATGGGCTTGTGGAATGATTATGTTGTTATCTGCTTTAAAATATATAACTTTTAAGGTAGTAGAAAATATGACCGTTTTTATGTCATTGATTTTAATTTTGCGAAGGTTTACTGAAATGGGCCTTCTTTCCACCTCTAAAAGCCCATAACTTGGTCAAACGAACTCGGATTTCGATATGGCATACTTTCATGGTCTTGTGGAATGAATGTGTTTTTATCTGCATTAAAATATATAACTTTAAAGGTAGTAAATTATATGACCGTTTTTATGTCATTGATTTCAATTTTGCGAAGGTTTACTGAAATGTGCCTTCTTTCCATCTTTAAAAGCCCATAACTTTGTCAAATGAACTCGGTTTTCGATATGGCATACCTTTATAGGCTTATGGAATGATTTTGTTGTTATCTGCATTAAAATATATAACTTTAAAGGTAGTAAAATATATGACCGTTTTTATGTCATTGATTTTAATTTTGCGAAGGTTTACTGAAACGGGCCTTCTTTCCATCTTTAAAAGCCCATAACTTGGTCAAATGAACTCGGATTTCGATATCGTTTACGATTATAGGCTTGTGGAATGATTACGTTGTTATCTGCATTAAAATATATAACTTTTAAGGTAGTAAAAAATATTACCGTTTTTATGTCATTGATTTTTATTTTGCGAAGATTTACACATGGCATACTTATATGGGCTTGTGAAATGATTTTGTTTTAATCTGTATTTAAATAACTTTAAAGGTAGTAAAAAATATGACCGTTTTTATGTCATTGATTTTAATTTTGCAAAGGTTTACTGAAATGGGCCTTCTTTCCATCTTTATAAGCCCATAACTTGGTCAAATGAACTCGGATCTCAATATGGCATACCTTTAGGGGCTTGTGGAATGATTTTGATGTTATCTGCATTAAGATATTTAATTTTAAAGGTAGTAAAAATATGACGGTTTTTATGTCATTGATTTTAATTTTGCGAAGATTTACAGAAATGGGCCTTCTTTCCATCTTTAAAAGCCCATAACTTGGTCAAATGAACTCGGACTTCGATATGGCATACCTTTATGGGCTTGTGGAATGATTATGTTCTTATCTGCTTTAAAATATATAACTTTAAAGTTTTTTGAACTCAGATCCCGACATGGCATACTTTTATGGGCTTGTGAAATGATTTTGTTTTAATCTGTGTTTAAATAACTTTAAAGGTAGTAAAAAATATGACCGTTTTTATGTCATTGATTTTAATTTTGCAAAGGTTTACTGAAATGGGCCTTCTTTCCATCTTTATAAGCCCATAACTTGGTCAAATGAACTCGGATTTCGATATGGCATACCTTTATGGGCTTGTGGAATGATTTTGTTGTTATCTGCATTAAAATACATAACTTTAAAGGTAGTAAAAATATGACGGTTTTTATGTCATTGATTTTAATTTTGCGAAGATTTACAGAAATGGGCCTTCTCTCCATCTTTAAAAGCCCATAACTTGGTCAAATGAACTCGGAATTTGATATGGCATACCTTTATGGGCTTGTGGAATGATTATGTTCTTATCTGCTTTAAAATATATAACTTTAAAGTTTTTTGAACTCAGATCCCGACATGGCATACTTTTATGGGCTTGTGAAATGATTTTGTTTTAATTTGTATTTAAATAACTTTAAAGGTAGTAAAAAATATGACCGTTTTTATGTCATTGATTTTAATTTTGCGAAGGTTTACTGAAATGGGCCTTCTTTCCATCTTTAAAAGCCCATAACTTGGCCAAATGAACTCGGATTTCGATATGGCATACCTTTATGGGCTTGTGGAATGATTTTGTTGTTATCTGCATTAAAATACATAACTTTAAAGGTAGTAAAAATATGACCGTTTTTATGTCATTGATATTAATTTTGAGAAGGTTTACTGAAATGGGCCTTCTTTCCATCTTTAAAAGCCCATAACTTGGTCAAATGAACTCGGACTTCGATATGGCATACCTTTATGGGCTTGTGGAATGATTATATTCTTATCTGCTTTAAAATATATAACTTTAAAGTTTTTTGAACTCAGATCCGGACATGGCATACTTTTATGGGCTTGTGAAATGATTTTGTTTTAATCTGTATTTAAATAACTTTAAAGGTAGTAAAAAATATGACCGTTTTTATGTCATTGATTTTAATTTTGCGAAGGTTTACTGAAATGCGCCCTATTTTCATCTTTAAAAGCGCATAACTTGGTCAAATAAACTCGGATTTCGATATGGCATATTTTTATGGGATTGCGGAATGATTATGTTGTTATCTGCTTTAAAATATATAACTTTAAAGGTAGTACAAAATATGACCGTTTTTATGTCATTGATTTTAATTTTGCGAAGGTTTACTGAAATGGGCCTTCTTTCCATCTCTAAAAGCCCATAACTTGGTCAAACGAACTCGGATTTCGATATGGCATACTTTTATGGGCTTGTGGAATGATTATGTTTTTATCTGCATTAAAATATATAACTTTAAAGGTAGTAAAAAATATGACCGTTTTTATGTCATTGATTTTAATTTTGCGAAGGTTTAATGAAACGGGCCTTCTTTCCATCTTTAAAAGCCCATAACTTGGTCAAATGAACTCGGATTTCGATATGGTATACGTTTTCGGGCTTGTGGAATGATTATGTTGTTATCTGCATTAAAATATATAACTTTTAAGGTAGTAAAAAATATTACCGTTTTTATGTCATTGATTTTTATTTTGCGAAGATTTACAGAAATGGGCCTTCTTTCCATCTTTAAAAGCCCATAACTTGGTCAAATGAACTCGAATCTCGATATGTCATACCTTTATGGGCTTGTAGAATGATTATGTTGTTATGTGCATTAAAATATATAACTTTAAAGGTAGTTAAAAATATGACCGTATTTATGTCATTGAATTTAATTTTGCGAAGGTTTACTGAAATGGGCCTTCTTTCCATCTTTAAAAGCCCATAACTTGGTCAAATGAACTCGGTTTTCGATATGGCGTAGCTTTATGGGCTTGCGGAATGATTATGTTGTTATCTGTAGCGTGTAACGTTCGCCTGAAGTGTTTTGAATCGAGGGATCTGTACTTGCGGGGCACGCTATAGGTTTCGGCACTAACTCGTCGGCTTTGGGGTTGTTGTTCTTGCTTTATACTGACCCTGACACTATCTACACATTATTATTAACAGACTAAGAATTGAGCGTGCTTGCGACAAAATTATAAGTTAGTTAACTAAACCGGAAGAAATATAAATAAATTCGGAAAGAGTTAGAATTTGAAGACTCAAGAAAAGAAGAGAAAGAGAGAAATCTTAATGCAGCGAAGACACGGATGTTATTGTGCTCGCATGTTGCCCACCCTACCTATGATCACCCGCCGCAAGAGCATGACTCTGGTGACCCCTTTTGTACCCTACGACCGAGAAAACATCAGCGGAGTTCAGTAAATTTTGGAATTTAAGCTTCCATTTTTATAATAAATTCGAGGAAAGAAAACATAACTAATAGTAATTCAGTAATAGTAATTGATGATAAAGTAATAGGTATAAAAATAGTAATAATGTTCAAACAATGGTGTATAATATTAATTAAGAGAACATATATATATGGTTTTTGTAAGATAAGGCGGTTGTTTCAAAGTTTAGAATTTCAATTCGTTTGAGGGTGAGCTATTAATTTTATTTGCTTGGTTTAATTTAATTAGGATTAATAAAAAAATATTTTTTTTTTGTTTTACAACATTCAAAATTAAATTTAAGTTAATTCTCTTTAAGTACTTAATATTTGTTAGATAATATTTTCGTTAATTTAATGCTTCATTAGATTTGGGATTCGTTTATTATTATTTTTGGACGTTCAAATAAAAGTTTGGTTTAGTTTTCAAAAGATAAATGTGGATATAGAAAATAAACATTTAGTTTTCAAACTCACGGCAACTTTTCCATCGGCGAAAGATCGATCTCCCGACGCAGGTGTGCTGGAAAAAGATTATGGCGTTTTGCACCATAGGGTTAAAGTGAACTAAGAATATATTTTGAAAACAATTTAAAAAGAAACTTTCTTGCCATTATGTCCCGATTCTTTAGAGGCAAAAAATTGTTATTTAAGTTTAGGTAGTATCTACAATAAACTAATTTAGATTCGCTCCATTATATTTTATCCATGTTCCAAAAAATTAGCTGCGCATGCTTGTTCGTTGGTGCAGGGTTAGGTACACATGACGTTTATGGGGGTGCTCCACGGTGCAGGCGCCGGATTTCGGTGGTACCAGGTTATGTACGCTTGTAGCTAGGGGGTGCTCCTCGGTACGTGCACGTGGGTTTCCGTTGGTGATACCTGGTTTACATGGTCCTCGTCTCGACGACCTTACATACTGCTAACTGGGCACAACCTGACGATTGGGGAAAGGTTACAGCAAATACCAAAAAAATACACTGTTCTCGAGAATATCTACCTTACGATTGTGCCCCGAAAACGTCTTAAGGGTTTTGGGATTTTTTTTCCCGGGCCGTTGCCGGCAGAAACCTCGCCAATCCAACCAAAAAAAATACTATAACTTGCTGCTGGTCTGCTGGCCGGAACACTTTCGTAGCCGGGACGACTCTAAGTTTTTCCTTTTCAGCTGCCTGAGACACGGGCGGGTGTTAGACCCAGAAAGAAAACCAATTCGCCGGGAAACTTTCTCGATCTAAGCTTTGGCGGGTGTCTTTATTTAAATTTTCCACTATCGAATCGCAATACTTGCGAGATGCACGCGTACCCGAGTTAAAGATACCAACTTATTTGGGACTGGGAACTTAATTTTTTTAGTGCATGCGCACTCCGCGACTGCTCGATTGAAAAGAAATAGAACGGAACCGGGTAATGTGGGTCTAGGCTGCCAGCGGAAATGCATCGCAGCCGGTAATCACGCCATGTTGGTAATTAAGCTTTCCAGAGCTCCCCTGGTGCAGCTGATCATGCCGGCCGTGGACAGTTGGTATTCCCAAAAAAAATACTAAGTAAGCTGGGCTTACTAACATCTGGGGTTTGAAACCAAGCATAATAGCGCTACCCTAGTACAGCTGATTACTATCGGTCAGTTGTCATCTCAAAAAAAATACTAAACTTGGCTTACTAATATTTGTGGTTTGAAACTAAGCTAAGCTCAAAAAAAAAATCTAAACGAAAAAATATTTTTCTGGGCCGAACTAAAAGGAAAAATTTCGTTGCTTCAGTCGCCGCTACATATCTGCATTAAAATATATAACTTTAAAGGTAGTAAAATATAAGACCGTTTTTATTTCATTGATTTCAATTTTGCGAAGGTTTACTGAAATGGGCCTTCTTTCCATCTTTAAAAGCCCATAGCTTGGTCAAAAGGTCTCGGACTTCGATATGGCATACCTTTATGGGCTTGTGGAATGATTATGTTGTTATCTGCATTAAAATATAACTTTAAAGGTAGTAAAAAATATGACCGTTTTTATGTCATTTATTTTAATTTTGCGAAGGTTTACTGAAATGGGCCTTCTTTTCACCCTTAAAAGCCCATAACTTGGTCAAATGAACTCGGATTTCGATATGGCATACCTTTATGGGCTTGTGGAATGATTATGTTGTTATCTGCTTTAAAATTGTAACAGGCTGGCTGTTATATATTGTTACAGGCGTGCTAGTTTAGATGCAATACACTAGTTCTAAGTATTATATTTTTATACTCAAAGTTATATGAACAGGGCAGAGTATATGAGTCTGCTCTGGTCACACTATTCGATCCTCGGGAGAGGAGAGGCTCTCTCAAGAGAACCTGAAAACGGGGGTTGAAAAGAGAGTTGCCTGCGAGCAGCGAGTTAGTTCAAAACGAGAGTGTTAATAAAGAAGACATGGAACTACAAACCGTTTGTGAACTTAATCCTGATACAATCTCAGAAGTGGGATACGGGAAAAAAAATCTATAATAACTTACACTCAAAAAATTTAAGCAGCCAAATGGATATCCAAATGAGTGACGTGTCTGTGACACAACTAAAACGGTGGCTGGAACTCCTTAATTTGCCGACAACTGGATCCAAGGCCGAACTTTTTTCGCGACTTAGCAGTGTTCCGCCGGAAAATCGGGGAGTCGTCCCGTAAGTCTATCAGGAAGTCGGAGAAATTGTGGACACGGTGACTACAGACTCGGAAGACGAAAACATCGAGTCACAAGGTCCGATGGAGCCGATGTGTGGTTTAGAAACCATGGACAAGTTGCGCTTGGAAATCGAGAAGGCCCAGAAATTTCTAGAAGTTCTGCACAAGCAAGTCGACAGCGTTAGTTCAGCCAGTGGCGCCAAAGGCCACAATTCGCAGAATTTTACGAAGTCGGACGGCGGCGCAAGCAAGAGTTCGGAGAATTCCGAGAACGGGCAAGAACGAGATGGCATGGCAACCAACAGTTCGGAGAATTCCGAGAACAGGCGAGAGCGAGTTGGCGAGCGAAGCTGCGGTTCTACGAACATGCTACAAGGAAATTTCGAGAACTTGCAACAACTTGGCTGCGCAGATTACGGTGACAACAATGGCAGAGATGCGCATCGAACTTCTGACGAAATCGTGACACAGCGCCCCGTGGGAAGGGCTGAGTTTTCGTCAGCTGGATTTAATCTAGCCAAGGAAATTTTGATGGACTTCGCCGAGAAGATTCCTGTACGATCCTGGATCTCCCAATGGGACAACATATCCTCGTTGTATGACCTATCGGACACCCAGCGAAGAGTGTTGCTGATCAGCAAACTAAAAGGCAGCGCTTTGGAGTGGATGCATGCGGATCCTTCTCGTTTTGTTAAACCAACGAATGAGTTGCTGCAGCAATTACAACTTGCTTTTGGTGGTAACGAGTCGAAGGCAGACATAAGGCGAAAATTTGAAGCGCGTCTGTGGCAACCGAATGAAAAATTTGCGATGTACTTTGAAGAGAAGAGAAGGCTGGCCCGAGATGTCAGCATGGAGGAGGACGAGCTACTGGATGGACTAATTGTTGGCATACCGACGATTAACTTACGCACGCAGGCCAAGTTACAGTGCTTTGAGAATCCTGGAAGGATGCTTAGAGCTTTCGCTGACATAATGCTGCCAACAAGGGCTGCTGGGAGCAACAAGATGCAGTATTCGAAAGCCGATCCGGCGAGCAAGGAGACGCGTTGCTACAACTGCAACGGAAAGGGGCATTGGGCTCGAGAGTGCGCCAAACCGAAGAGAACACCAGGGACGTGCTACGGATGTGGAGCTACCGATCATTTCATCAACGGATGTCCTCAAAATAAGAAGCAAGATGTCAATAACTATGTAAGGTTGTTTAAAATTTTTTGTTTTGAAAACCCTAACCAGCCAATTATTACAGAATGTCTAATAGATTCAGGAAGCCCAGTATCGCTAATCAAACATTCGGTTGTGCCGAGAAATATTAAATTAGATCCACAAAATGGGACTTACTTCGGATTAAACAAAAGCTTATTGAAAAGCGAAGGAAAAATATTATGTTTTATAATGAAAAAAGAAATAAACATTTTTTTAATTTAATTGTTGTGGCTGATGAATCTATGGGTTGTAATATTGTGCTGGGTAGAGATTTTATGAAAGCCTGCGATTTGGAAATTAATTTAGAAACTTTAAATATAATAACTGTAGAGAGTGCTGAGACCCAAGATAATAGAAAAATTGGGTCAATTTATAAGGTGCCTTGCAATTTAAGAAAATATTTGGAGTGTGAACGAAATGAAAAGTTAGGAAATGAGATCTTAGAGGATAAAATGTTAGATAGTGAAATATTAGGAAGTGAAAAGTTAGGGAATGAGATGTTAGAGGATAAAATGTTAGGTAGTGAAATATTAGGAAGTGAAAAGTTAGGAAATGAGATGTTAGGGTATGAAATGATAGGTGGTGAAAAATAGAAATTTTAGAATTTTAGAAGAAACTTTAGCAAGTAAAATTTTAAAAGTAGAAAAGCAAACAATTTTTGATAGTTTTGAGCAACAGATGATGGAAATAAATGTGGTAGAAGATTCGGAAAAGGAAAGTGTCTATAATATTGGTGAACAAGTTAGCTATATAGACCAAAAGAAATTAATTGAATTAGTGGAAAAAAGGTATGTCCAGGTAAAGCGACCTGAAAATCCAAATATTAAATGTGAAATGAACATCGTGTTGGAAAATTCTAAGCCATTTAGTTGTGTACCTAGAAGACTTTCGTACAGTGAAAAGGAAGTGTTGCAGAAAATGTTAGATGAATATATTAAGGATGGCATTATTCAAGCTAGTAGATCGGAGTATGCCTCTCCGATTGTACTAGTTAAAAAGAAGTCGGGAGATCTTAGACTGTGCATAGATTTTAGACGCTTAAATAAGATCATGGCCAAGGATAATTATCCGATTCCCTTAATTGATGACCTGTTAGATAAATTAGTGGGAAAATCAGTATTTACGAATTTAGATCTTAAAAATGGTTACTTTCATGTGTTTGTTTACAAAGAGTCGGTAAAATACACATCGTTTACTACGCCGTTGGGCCAATTTGAGTTTTTACGTATGCCGATGGGGCTTAAGACTTCTCCACAAGTATTTCAAAGATTCGTCAACGATATATTTTCGGATATGATAAGACAGGACAAGGTTGTTGTGTATATGGACGACATTTTGGTCGCCAGTAGGAACATGGAAGAACACTTCGAAATATTAGCAGAAGTATTTAAAAGGTTAGTGGAAAATAGGCTAGAATTGAGAATGGACAAATGCAAATTTTTACAAGACAGGGTCAAATATTTTTTGGGGCTCTGCTCTTATTTCCGCCGATTTATTAAAGACTTTTCAATAATAGCGAAACCCTTATACGATTTAGTGAAAAAAGATAGGGTATTTAAGTTTGAGGAAGATGAATTAAATTGTTTTTCACAATTGAAAGCGAAATTGATGGAAGCGCCCGTTTTAACTATATACGATCACAGAGACGAAGTTGAGTTACACTGCGATGCCAGTGCTTTAGGGTTTGGGGCGGTACTTCTTCAACGAAAAGTAGACAAGAAGTTGCATCCCGTATTCGTTTTTCAAAAAGGTAAACAACTACAGAAGCGAAATACCACAGCTTTGAGCTGGAGACTTTAGCCATTATTTACGCATTAAGAAGATTTAGGATATACTTACAAGGCAAGCGGTTATAAATTGTAACGGACTGCAACTCCCTTACGTTAACGCTTAATAAAATTGATTTGAATCCAAGAATAGCAAGGTGGGCTTTAGAGCTTCAGGAGTTTGATTACGACTTAAAGCATAGGGCAGGTAGTCAAATGCAACACGTGGATGCACTGAGTCGTTGCAATAACATAATGGTAATAGAATCGAACACGTTTGAAACTAATTTAATAATTTGCCAATCAAAGGATGATAAAATACAAGAGATTAGGACAATTTTAGAAAATAGTGAGCAAAAATGGTTTGAAATGAGGAATGGTGTTATATACAGGAAAAGTAATGACAAGAGGATCTTATTTTATGTGCCGAACCGGATGGAGGATCATGTTTTATATAAGTATCATGATGAATTAGGCCACATAGGAAGGGACAAAATGATAGAAGCAATTGGCAAAAGCTACTGGTTTCCAAACATGAAGAGTAAAGTTTCTGATCATGTTCAAAATTGTTTGAAATGTTTAGCATATTCTCCAAAGGTAGGCAAAGGTGATGGATACTTGCACAGTATCCCAAAGGGCAATAAGCCTTTCGAAATCAATTATATAGATCATTATGGCCCTTTGGATAATAGTAGATCGAAGAAGCACATATTAGCTGTTGTTGATGCGTTCACAAAATTTGTTAGGCTGTACATATACGACCAAAACAACGAATACGAAAGAGGCAGTAAATGCAATGACAGATTACTTTCGAGCTTATAGCAGGCCCAAATGTGTTATTTCAGATCGCGGAAGCTGCTTTACTTCGACAGATTTTGCTAAATTTATGGAGGAAAATAACATAAAGCATATTAAAATTGCAACGTGATCGCCACAGGCCAACGGCCAAGTTGAGCGAATCAATAGAAGCTTAGGACCTATGATAGCGAAGTTAGCGGAGCCAGAGAATGGTTTACATTGGGATAATGTCATTGAAAAAGTAGAGTATTCTATGAATAATACAATTCACAATAGTATTAAGCAGCGGCCTAGTGAAACGCTGTTTGGCATAACTCAAAAGGGGAAAGTTTGTGATGAGTTAGGGGAAAGATTAGAGGAGAGTAGTTATGAAATAGAGGTTAGGAAAACGTTAGAAGATATTAGGAAAGAAGCTGAAGAAACACAAGTACATTCGCAGAGGAAAAATGAAGCATACTACAATGCGAGAAGAAAAAACGCAACCGAATTCAGAGAAGGTGATTATGTCATGGTTAAGAAATTTGATAGTACGGCGGGTGTAGCGAGAAAACTTATTCCGAAGAACAAGGGACCTTATGTAATTGAGAAGATTTTGAAAAATGACAGATATTTGATCAAAGATGTTGATGGGTTTCAGTTATCTCGAAACCCATATCAGGATGTTTGGAGTGTTAATAACATTCGACATTGGATGAAAAATAGTAGTATAGTATATTAATGAATTGTATACATATGTATATGTACTAGATTGTAAGCAATAGATAACCAAATATTTCAATTGTAAAAAGTAAATTATAAAACATCAGAGATAGTGGGATATCTCAATGTCAGGACGGCCGAGTTGTAACAGGCTGGCTATTATATATTGTAACAGGCGTGCTAGTTTAGATGCAATACACTAGTTCTAAGTATTATATTATTATACTCAAAGTTATATGAACAGGGCAGAGTATATGAGTCTGCTCTGGTCACACTATTCGATCCTCGGGAGAGGAGAGGCTCTCTCAAGAGAACCTGAAAACGGGTGTTGAAAAGAGAGTTGCCTGCGAGCAGCGAGTTAGTTCAAAACGAGAGTGCGAATAAAGAAGACGTGGAACTACAAACCGTTTGTGAACTTAATCCTGATACAAAATATATAACTTTAAAGGTAGTACAAAATATGACCGTTTTCATGTCATTGATTCTAATTTTGCGAAGGTTTACTGAAATGGGCCTTCTTTCCATCTCTAAAAGCCCATAGCTTGGTCAAACGAACTCGGATTTCGATATGGCATACCTTTATGGGCTTGTGGAATGATTATGTTGTTATCTGCATTAAAATATAACTTTAAAGGTAGTAAAAAATATGACCGTTTTTATGTCATTGATTTTAATTTTGCGAAGGTTTACTGAAATGGGCCTTCTTTCCATCTTTAAAAGCCCATAACTTGGCCATATGAATTCGGATCTCGATAATGAAATGGGCCTTCTTTCGATATGGCATACCATTATAGGCTTATGGAATGATTTTGTATTTATCTGCATTAAAATATATAACTTTAAAGGTAATACGACCGTTTTCATGACATTGATTTTAATTTTGCGAAGGTTTACTGAAATGGGCCTTCTTTCCATCTCTAAAAGCCCATAACTTGGTCAAACGAACTCGGATTTCGATATGGCATACTTTTATGGGCTTGTGGAATGATTATGTTTTTATCTGCATTAAAATATATAACTTTAAAGGTAGTAAGATATATGACCGTTTTTATGTCCTTGATTTTAATTTTGCGAAGGCTTAATGAAACGGGCCTTCTTTTCATCTTTAAAAGCCAATAACTTGGTCAAATGAACTCGGATTTCGATATGGTATACGTTTATGGGCTGGTGGAATGATCATGTTGTTATCTGCATTAAAATATATAACTTTTAAGGTAGTAAAAAATATGACCGTTTTTATGTCATTGATTTTAATTTTGCGAAGGTTTACTGAAATGGGCCTTCTTTCCATCTTTAAAAGCCCATATCTTGGCCAAATGAACTCGGATTTCGATATGGCGTACCTTTAGGGGCTTGTGGAATGATTTTGATGTTATCTGCATTAAGATATTTAATTTTAAAGGAAGTTAGAAATATGACCGTTTTTATGTCATTGATTTTAATTTTGCGAAGGTTTACTGAAATGGGCCTTCTTTCCATCTTTAAAAGCCCATATCTTGGCCAAATGAACTCGGATTTCGATATGGCATACCTTTATGGGCTTGTGGAATGATATTGTTGTTTCTGCATTAAAATACATTACTTTAAAGGTAGTAAAATATATGACCGTTTTTATGTCATTGATTTTAATTTTGCGAAGGTTACCTGAAATTGGCCTTCTTTCCATCTTTAAAAGCCCATAACTTGGTCATATGAATTCGGATCTCGATATGGCATACCTTTATTGGCTTATGGAATGATTTTGTTGTTATCTGCATTAAAATATATAACTTTAAAGGTAGTAAAATATATGACCGTTTTTATGTCATTGATTTTAATTTTGCGAAGGTTTACTGAAACGGGCCTTCTTTCCATCTTTAAAAGCCCATAACTTGGTCAAGTGAACTCGGATTTCGATATGGTATACGTTTATGGGCTTGTGGAATGATATTGTTGTTATCTGCATTAAAATACATAACTTTAAAGGTAGTAAAAATATGACGGTTTTTATGTCATTGATTTTAATTTTGCGAAGGTTTATAGAAACGGGCCTTCTTTCCATCTTTAAAAGCCCATAACTTGGTCATATGAATTCGGATCTCGATATGGCATACCTTTATTGGCTTATGGAATGATTTTGTTGTTATCTGCATTAAGATATATAACTTTAAAGGTAGTAAAATATATGACCGTTTTTATGTCATTGATTTTAATTTTGCGAAGGTTCACTGAAATGGGCCTTCTTTCCATCTTTAAAAGCCCATAACTTGGCCAAATGAACTCGGATTTCGATATGGCGTACCTTTATAGGCTTATGGAATGATTTTGTTGTTATCTGCATTAAAATATATAACTTTAAAGGTAGTAAAATATATGACCGTTTTTATGTCATTGATTTTAATTTTGCGAAGGTTTACTGAAACGGGCCTTCTTTCCATCTTTAAAAGCCCATAACTTGGTCAAGTGAACTCGGATTTCGATATGGTATACGTTTATGGGCTTGTGGAATGATATTGTTGTTATCTGCATTAAAATACATAACTTTAAAGGTAGTAAAAATATGACGGTTTTTATGTCATTGATTTTAATTTTGCGAAGGTTTATAGAAACGGGCCTTCTTTCCATCTTTAAAAGCCCATAACTTGGTCATATGAATTCGGATCTCGATATGGCATACCTTTATTGGCTTATGGAATGATTTTGTTGTTATCTGCATTAAGATATATAACTTTAAAGGTAGTAAAATATATGACCGTTTTTATGTCATTGATTTTAATTTTGCGAAGGTTCACTGAAATGGGCCTTCTTTCCATCTTTAAAAGCCCATAACTTGGCCAAATGAACTCGGATTTCGATATGGCGTACCTTTAGGGGCTTGTGGAATGATTTTGATGTTATCTGCATTAAGATATTTAATTTTAAAGGAAGTAAGAAATATGACCGTTTTTATGTCATTGATTTTAATTTTGCGAAGGTTCACTGAAATGGGCCTTCTTTCCATCTTTAAAAGCCCATAACTTGGCCAAATGAACTCGGATTTCGATATGGCGTACCTTTATAGGCTTATGGAAGGATTTTGTTGTTATCTGCATTAAAATATTTAACTTTAAAGGTAGTAAAATATATGACCGTTTTTAAGTCATTGATTTTAATTTTGCGAAGGTTTACTGAAACGGGCCTTCTTTCCATCTTTAAAAGCCCATAACTTGGTCAAATGAACTCGGACTTCGATGTGGCATACCTTTATGGGCTTGTGGAATGATTATGTTTTTATCTGCTTTAAAATATATAACTTTAAAGTTTTTTGAACTCAGATCTCGACATGGCATACTTTTATGGGCTTGTGAAATGTTTTTGTTTTAATCTGTATTTAAATAACTTTAAAGGTAGTTCAAAATATGACCGTTTTTATGTCATTGATTTTAATTTTGCGAAGGTTTACTGAAATGGGCCTTCTTTCCATCTTTAAAAGCCCATATCTTGGCCAAATGAACTCGGATTTCGATATGGCATACCTTTATGGGCTTGTGGAATGATATTGTTGTTTCTGCATTAAAATACATTACTTTAAAGGTAGTAAAATATATGACCGTTTTTATGTCATTGATTTTAATTTTGCGAAGTTTACCTGAAATTGGCCTTCTTTCCATCTTTAAAAGCCCATAACTTGGTCATATGAATTCGGATCTCGATATGGCATACCTTTATTGGCTTATGGAATGATTTTGTTGTTATCTGCATTAAGATATATAACTTTAAAGGTAGTAAAATATATGACCGTTTTTATGTCATTGATTTTAATTTTGCGAAGGTTCACTGAAATGGGCCTTCTTTCCATCTTTAAAAGCCCATAACTTGGCCAAATGAACTCGGATTTCGATATGGCGTACCTTTAGGGGCTTGTGGAATGATTTTGATGTTATCTGCATTAAGATATTTAATTTTAAAGGAAGTAAGAAATATGACCGTTTTTATGTCATTGATTTTAATTTTGCGAAGGTTCACTGAAATGGGCCTTCTTTCCATCTTTAAAAGCCCATAACTTGGCCAAATGAACTCGGATTTCGATATGGCGTACCTTTATAGGCTTATGGAATGATTTTGTTGTTATCTGCATTAAAATATATAACTTTAAAGGTAGTAAAATATATGACCGTTTTTATGTCATTGATTTTAATTTTGCGAAGGTTTACTGAAACGGGCCTTCTTTCCATCTTTAAAAGCCCATAACTTGGTCAAGTGAACTCGGATTTCGATATGGTATACGTTTATGGGCTTGTGGAATGATATTGTTGTTATCTGCATTAAAATACATAACTTTAAAGGTAGTAAAAATATGACGGTTTTTATGTCATTGATTTTAATTTTGCGAAGGTTCACTGAAATGGGCCTTCTTTCCATCTTTAAAAGCCCATAACTTGGCCAAATGAACTCGGATTTCGATATGGCGTACCTCTAGGGGCTTGTGGAATCATTTTGATGTTATCTGCATTAAGATATTTAATTTTAAAGGAAGTAAGAAATATGACCGTTTTTATGTCATTGATTTTAATTTTGCAAAGCCTTACTGAAATGGGCCTTCTTTCCATCTTTAAAAGCCCATATCTTGGCCAAATGAACTCGGATTTCGATATGGCATACCTTTATGGGCTTGTGGAATGATATTGTTGTTATCTGCATTAAAATACATAACTTTAAAGGCAGTAAAAATATGACGGTTTTTATGTCATTGATTCTAATTTTGCGAAGGTTTACTGAAATGGGCCTTCTTTCCATCTTTAAAAGCCCATATCTTGGCCAAATGAACTCGGATTTCGATATGGCGTACCTTTAGGGGCTTGTGGAATGATTTTGATGTTATCTGCATTAAGATATTTAATTTTAAAGGAAGTAAGAAATATGACCGTTTTTATGTCATTGATTTTAATTTTGCGAAGGCTTACTGAAATGGGCCTTCTTTCCATCTTTAAAAGCCCATATCTTGGCCAAATGAACTCGGATTTCGATATGGCATACCTTTATGGGCTTGTGGAATGATATTGTTGTTATCTGCATTAAAATACATAACTTTAAAGGTAGTAAAAATATGACGGTTTTTATGTCATTGATTTTAATTTTGCGATGGTTTACAGAAATGGGCCTTCTTTCCATCTTTAAAAGCCCATAACTTAGTCAAATGAACTAGGATTTCGATATGGCATACCTTTCTGGGCTTGTGGAATGATTATGTTGTTATCTGCATTTAAATAAATGTAGTCAAAAATATGACCGTTTTCATGTCTTGATTTTAATCTTGCCTTCTTTCCATCTTTAAAGGCCCATAACTTGGCCAAATGAACTCGGACTTCGATATGGCATACCTTTATGGGCTTGTGGAATGATTATGTTGTTATCTGCATTAAAATATATACCTTAAAAGGTAGTAAAAAATATGACCGTTTTTATGTCATTGATTTTAGTTTTGCGAAGGTTTACTGAAATGGGCCTTATTTTCATTTTTAAAAGCCCATAACTTGGTCAAATGAACTCGGATTTCGATATGGTATACCCTTATGGGCTTGTGGATTGATTATTTTGTTATCTGCTTAAAAATATATAACTTTAAAGGTAGTACAAAATACGACCGTTTTTATGTCATTGATTTTAATTTTGCGAAGGTTTAATGAAATGGGCCTTCTTTCGATATGGCATACCTTTATAGGCTTATGGAATGATTTTGTATTTATCTGCATTAAAATATATAACTTTAAAGGTAGTAAAATATATGACCGTTTTTATGTTATTGATTTTAATTTTGTGAAGGTTTAATGAAACGGGCCTTCTTTCCATCTTTAAAAGCCCATAACTTGGTCAAATGAACTCGGATTTCGATATGGTATACGTTTATGGGCTTGTGGAATGATCATGTTGTTATCTGCATTAAAATATATAACTTTTAAGGTAGTAAAAAATATTACCGTTTTTATGTCATTGATTTATATTTTGCGAAGATTTACAGAAATGGGCCTTCTTTCCATCTTTAAAAGCCCATAACTTGGTCAAATGAACTCGGACTTCGATATGGCATACCTTTATGGGCTTGTGGAATGATTATGTTTTTATCTGCTTTAAAATATATAACTTTAAAGCTGTTTGAACTCAGATCTCGACATGGCATACTTTTATGGGCTTGTGAAATGATTATGTTTTTATCTGCATTAAAATATATAACTTTTAAGGTAGTAAAAAATATTACCGTTTTTATGTCATTGATTTTTATTTTGCGAAGATTTACAGAAATGGGCCTTCTTTCCATCTTTAAAAGCCCATAACTTGGTCAAATGAACTCGGACTTCGATATGGCATACCTTTATGGGCTTGTGGAATGATTATGTTTTTATCTGCTTTAAAATATATAACTTTAAAGCTGTTTGAACTCAGATCTCGACATGGCATACTTTTATGGGCTTGTGAAATGATTATGTTTTTATCTGCATTAAAATATATAACTTTAAAGGTAGTAAAAAATATGTCCGTTTTTATGTCATTGATTTTAATTTTGCGAAGGCTTAATGAAATGGGCCTTCTTTCCATCTTTAAAAGCCAATAACTTGGCCATATGAATTCGGATCTCGATATGGCATACCTTTATAGGCTTATGGAATGATTTTGTTGTTATCTGCATTAAAATATATAACTTTAAAGGTAGTACAATATATGACCGTTTTTATGTCATTGATTTTAATTTTGCGAAGGTTCACTGAAATGGGCCTTCTTTCCATCTTTAAAAGCCCATAACTTGGCCAAATGAACTCGGATTTCGATATGGCATACCGTTATGGGCTTGTGGAATGATTATGTTGTTAGCTGCATTAAAATATATACCTTAAAAGGTAGTAAAAAATATGACCGTTTTTATGTCATTGATTTTAATTTTGCGAAGGTTAACTGAAATTGGCCTTATTTCCATTTTTAAAAGCCCATAACTTGGTCAAATGAACTCGGATTTCGATATGGCATACCTTTATGGGCTTGTGAAATGATTATGTTGTTATCTGCTTTAAAATATATAACTTTAAAGGTAGTACAAAATACGACCGTTTTCATGACATTGATTTTAATTTTGCGAAGGTTTACTGAAATGGGCCTTCTTTCCATCTCTAAAAGCCCATAACTTGGTCAAACGAACTCGGATTTCGATATGGCATACTTTTATGGGCTTGTGGAATGATTATTATTTTATCTGCATTAAAATATATAACTTTAAAGGTAGTAAAAAATATGACCGTTTTTATGTCATTGATTTTAATTTTGCGAAGGTTTAATGAAATGGGCGTTCTTTCCATCTTTAAAAGCCCATAACTTGGCCATATGAACTCGGATCTCGATATGGCATACCTTTATAGGCTCATGGAATGATTTTGTATTTATCTGCATTAAAATGTATAACTTTAAAGGTAGTAAAATATATGACCGTTTTTATGTCATTGATTTTAATTTTGCGAAGGTTTAATGAAACGGGCCTTCTTTCCATCTTTAAAAGCCAATAACTTGGTCAAATGAACTCGGATTTCGATATGGTATACGTTTATGGGCTTGTGGAATGATCATGTTGTTATCTGCATTAAAATATATAACTTTTAAGGTAGTAAAAAATATTACCGTTTTTATGTCATTGATTTTTATTTTGCGAAGATTTACAGAAATGGGCCTTCTTTCCATCTTTAAAAGCCCATAACTTGGTCAAATGAACTCGGACTTCGATATGGCATACCTTTATGGGCATGTGGAATGATTATGTTTTTATCTGCTTTAAAATATATAACTTTAAAGTTTTTTGAACTAAGATCTCGACATGGCATACTTCTATGGGCTTGTGAAATGATTTTGTTTTTATCTGCATTAAAATATATAACTTTAAAGGTAATAAAAAATATAACCGTTTTTATGTCATTGATTTTAATTTTGCGAAGATTTAATGAAATGGGCCTTCTTTCCATCTTTAAAAGCCCATAACTTGGCCATATGAATTCGGATCTCGATATGGCATACCTTTATAGGCTAATGGAATGATTTTGTTGTTATCTGCATTAAAATATATAACTTTAAAGGTAGTAAAATATATGACCGTTTTTATGTCATTGATTTTAATTTTGCGAAGGTTCACTGAAATGGGCCTTCTTTCCATCTTTAAAAGCCCATAACTTGGCCAAATGAACTCGGATTTCGATATGGCATACCTTTATGGGCTTGTGGAATGATCTTGTTGTTATCTGCATTAAAATACATAACTTTAAAGGTAGTAAAAATATGACGGTTTTTATGTCATTGATTTTAATTTTGCGAAGGTTTACAGAATTGGGCCTTCATTCCATCTTTAAAAGCCCATAACTTAGTCAAATGAACTCGGATTTCGATATGGCATACCTTTATGGGCTTGTGGAATGATTATGTTGATATCTGCATTAAAATATATATCTTTAAATGTAGTCAAAAATATGACCGTTTTTATGTCTTGATTTTAATTTTGCCTTCTTCCCATCTTTAAAGGCCCATAACTTGGCCAAATGAACTCGGATTTCGATATGGCATACCTTTATGGGCTTGTGGAATGATTATGTTGTTATCTGCATTAAAATATATACCTTAAAAGGTAGTAAAAAATATGACCTTTTTTATGTCATTGATTTTAATTTTGCGAAGGTTTACTGAAATGGGCCTTATTTTCATTTTTAAAAGCCCATAACTTGGTCAAATGAACTCGGATTTCGATATGGCATACCTTTATGGGCTTGTGAAATGATTATGTTGTTATCTGCTTTAAAATATATAACTTTAAAGGTAGTACAAAATACGACCGTTTTCATGACATTGATTTTAATTTTGCGAAGGTTTACTGAAATGGGCCTTCTTTCCATCTCTAAAAGCCCATAACTTGGTCAAACGAACTCGGATTTCGATATGGCATACTTTTATGGGCTTGTGGAATGATTATTATTTTATCTGCATTAAAGTATATAACTTTAAAGGTAGTAAAAAATATGACCGTTTTTATGTCATTGATTTTAATTTTGCGAAGGTTTAATGAAATGGGCCTTCTTTCCATCTTTAAAACCCCATAACTTCGCCATATGAATTCGGATCTCGATATGGCATACCTTTATAGGCTTATGGAATGATTTTGTATTTATCTGCATTAAAATATATAACTTTAAAGGTAGTAAAATATATGACCGTTTTTATGTCATTGATTTTAATTTTGCGAAGGTTTAATGAAACGGGCCTTCTTTCCATCTGTAAAAGCCAATAACTTGGTCAAATGAACTCGGATTTCGATATGGTATACGTTTATGGGCTTGTGGAATGATCATGTTGTTATCTGCATTAAAATATATAACTTTTAAGGTAGTAAAAAATATTACCGTTTTTATGTCATTGATTTTTATTTTGCGAAGATTTACAGAAATGGGCCTTCTTTCCATCTTTAAAAGCCCATTACTTGGTCAAATGAACTCGGACTTCGATATAACATACCTTTATGGGCTTGTGGAATGATTATGTTTTTATCTGCTTTAAAATATATAACTTTAAAGTTTTTTGAACACAGATCTCGACATGGCATACTTTTATGGGCTTGTGAAATGATTTTGTTTTTATCTGCATTAAAATATATAACTTTAAAGGTAGTAAAAAATATAACCGTTTTTATGTCATTGATTTTAATTTTGCGAAGGTTTAATGAAATGGGCCTTCTTTCCATCTTTAAAAGCCCATAACTTGGCCATATGAATTCGGATCTCGATATGGCATACCTTTATAGGCTAATGGAATGATTTTGTTGTTATCTGCATTAAAATATATAACTTTAAAGGTAGTAAAATATATGACCGTTTTTATGTCATTGATTTTAATTTTGCGAAGGTTCACTGAAATGGGCCTTCTTTCCATGATTAAAAGCCCATAACTTGGCCAAATGAACTCGGATTTCGATATGGCATACCTTTATGGGCTTGTGGAATGATCTTGTTGTTATCTGCATTAAAATACATAACTTTAAAGGTAGTAAAAATATGACGGTTTTTATGTCATTGATTTTAATTTTGCGAAGGTTTACAGAATTGGGCCTTCTTTCCATCTTTAAAAGCCCATAACTTAGTCAAATGAACTCGGATTTCGATATGGCATACCTTTATGGGCTTGTGGAATGATTATGTTGTTATATGCATTAAAATATACATCTTTAAATGTAGTCAAAAATATGACCGTTTTTATGTCTTGATTTTAATTTTGCCTTCTTCCCATCTTTAAAGGTCCATAACTTGGCCAAATGAACTCGGATTTCGATATGGCATACCTTTATGAGCTTGTGGAATGATTATATAACTTTAAAAATTTTATACCCGTTACTCGTAGAGTAAAAGGGTATACTAGATTCGTCGGAAAGTATGTAACAGGCAGAAGGAAGCGTTTCCGACCCCATAAAGTATATATATTCTTGATCAGGATCACTAGCCGAGTCGATCTAGCCATGTCCGTCTGTCCGTCTGTCTGTCCGGATGAACGCTGAGATCTCGGAAACTATGAGAGCTAGGCTATTGAGATTTGGCGTACAGATTCCTGAGCTTCTTACGCAGCGCAAGTTTGTTTCAGTAGAATGCCACGCCCACTCTAACGCCCACAAACCGTCCAAAACTGTAACTCCTACAGTTTTGATGCTAGATAGAAAATCTTAACTGAAATGTATTGTTCTCATCAATCCTATCGATTGACCTTAAAAAAAGTTTGCCACGCCCACTTAAACGCCCACAAACCGCGAAAACCTGTGACGCCCACAATTTGCATGCTAGATAAAAATTTTAACTGAAATGTATTGGTGTCGTCAATACCTATCGATTGATCCAAAAATGAATTTGCCACGACCACTCTAACGCCCATAACGCTTAAATCTGTCTACCGCCGGTAGGTGGCGCATTTTAATTTCGCTTTGCTGCTTGCACATCTCCATTTCCCTTTGAGTAACGGGTATCTGATAGTCGTGGTACTCGACTATAGCGTTCTTCCTTGTTTGAGCTCAGATCTCGACATGGCATACTTTTATGGGCTTGTGAAATGATTTTGTTTTAATCTGTATTTAAATAACTTTAAAGGTAGTAAAAAATATAACCGTTTTTATGTCATTGATTTTAATTTTGCAAAGGTTTACTGAAATGGGCCTTCTTTCCATCTTTAAAAGCCCATAACTTGGTCAAATGAACTCGGATCTCGATATGGCATACCTTTAGGGGCTTGTGGAATGATTTTGTTGTTATCTGCATTAAAATACATAACTTTAAGGGTAGTAAAATTATGACGGTTTTTATGTCATTGATTTTAATTTTGTGAAGGTTTACAGAAATGGGCCTTCTTTCCATATTTAAAAGCCCATAACTTAGTCAAATGAACTCGGATTTCGATATGGCATACCTTTATGGGCTTGTGGAATGATTATGTTGTTATCTGCATTAAAATATATATCTTTAAATGTATTCAAAAATATGACCGTTTTTATGTCTTGATTTTAATTTTGCCTTCTTTCCATCTTTAAAGGCCCATAACTTGGCCAAATGAACTCAGATTTCGATATGGCATACCTTTATGGGCTTGTGGAATGATTATGTTGTTATCTGCATTAAAATATATACCTTAAAAGGTAGTACAAAATATGACCGTTTTTATGTCATTGATTTTAATTTTGCGAAGGTTTACTGAAATGGGCCTTATTCTCATCTTTAAAAGCCAATAACTTAGTCAAATGAACTCGGATTTCGACATGGCATACCTTTATGGGCTTGTGGAATGATTATGTTGTTATCTGCATTAAAATATATATCTTTAAATGTATTCAAAAATATGACCGTTTTTATGTCTTGATTTTAATTTTGCCTTCTTTCCATCTTTAAAGGCCCATAACTTGGCCAAATGAACTCGGATTTTGATATGGCATACCTTTATGGGCTTGTGGAATGATTATGTTGTTATCTGCTTTAAAATATATAACTTTAAAGGTAGTACAAAATATGACCGTTTTTATGTCATTGATTTTAATTTTGCGAAGGTTTAAGGAAATGGGCCTTCTTTCCATCTTTAAAAGCCCATAACTTGGCCATATGAATTCGGATCTCGATATGGCATACCTTTATAGGCTTATGGAATTATTTTGTTGTTATCTGCATTAAAATATATATTTTTAAAGGTAGTAAAATATATGACCGTTTTTATGTCATTGATTTTAATTTTGCGAAGGTTTATTGAAACGGGCCTTCTTTCCATCTTTAAAAGCCCATAACTTAGTCAAATGAACTCGGATTTCGATATGGCATACCTTTATGGGCTTGTGGAATGATTATGTTGTTATCTGCATTAAAATATATATCTTTAAATGTATTCAAAAATATGACCGTTTTTATGTCTTGATTTTAATTTTGCCTTCTTTCCATCTTTAAAGGCCCATAACTTGGCCAAATGAACTCGGATTTCGATATGGCATACCTTTATGGGCTTGTGGAATGATTATGTTGTTATCTGCATTAAAATATATATTTTAAAAGGTAGTAAAAAATATGACCGTTTTTATGTCATTGATTTTAATTTTGCGAAGGTTTACTGAAATGGGCCTTATTTTCATCTTTAAAAGCCAATAACTTGGTCAAATGAACTCGGATTTCGATATGGCATACCTTTATGGGCTTGTGGAATGATTATGTTGTTATCTGCTTTAAAATATATAACTTTAAAGGTAGTACAAAATATGACCGTTTTCATGACATTGATTTTAATTTTGCGAAGGTTTACTGAAATGGGCCTTCTTTCCATCTCTAAAAGCCCATAACTTGGTCAAACGAACTCGGCTTTCGATATGGCATACTTTTATGGGCTTGTGGAATGATTATGTTTTTATCTGCATTAAAATATATAACTTTAAAGGTAGTAAAAAATATGACCGTTTTTATGTCATTGATTTTAATTTTGCGAAGGTTTAATGAAATGGGCCTTCTTTCCATCTTTAAAAGCCCATAACTTGGCCAAATGAACTCGGATTTCGATATGGCATACCTTTATGGGCTTGTGGAATGATTTTGTTGTTATCTGCATTAAAATAATAACTTTAAAGGTAGTAAAAATATGACGGTTTTTATGTCATTGATTTCAATTTTGCGAAGGTTTACAGAAATGGGCCTTCTTTCCATCTTTAAAAGCCCATAACTTAGTCAAATGAACTCGGATTTCGATATGGCATACCTTTATGGGCTTGTGGAATGATTATGTTGTTATCTGCATTAAAATATATACCATAAAAGGTAGTAAAACATATGACCGTTTTTATGTCATTGATTTTAATTTTGCGAAGGTTTAATGAAACGGGCCTTCTTTCAATCTTTAAAAGCCAATAACTTGGTCAAATGAACTCGGATTTCGATATGGTATACGTTTATGGGCTTGTGGAATGATCATGTTGTTATCTGCATTAAAATATATAACTTTTAAGGTAGTACAAAATATTACCGTTTTTATGTCATTGATTTTTATTTTGCGAAGGTTTACTGAAATGGGCCTTCTTTCCATCTCTAAAAGCCCATAACTTGGTCAAACGAACTCGGCTTTCGATATGGCATACTTTTATGGGCTTGTGGAATGATTATGTTTTTATCTGCAATAAAATATATAACTTTAAAGGTAGTACAAAATATGACCGTTTTTATGTCATTGATTTTAATTTTGCGAAGGTTTAATGAAACGGGCCTTCTTTCCATCTTTAAAAGCCAATAACTTGGTCAAATGAACTCGGATTTCGATATGGTATACGTTAATGGGCTTGTGGAATGATCATGTTGTTATCTGCATTAAAATATATAACTTTTAAGGTAGTAAAAAATATTACCGTTTTTATGTCATTGATTTTTATTTTGCGAAGGTTTACTGAAATGGGCCTTCTTTCCATCTCTAAAAGCCCATAACTTGGTCAAACGAACTCGGCTTTCGATATGGCATACTTTTATGGGCTTTTGGAATGATTATGTTTTTATCTGCATTAAAATATATAACTTTAAAGGTAGTAAAATATATGACCGTTTTTATGTCATTGATTTTAATTTTGCGAAGGTTTAATGAAACGGGCCTTCTTTCCATCTTTAAAAGCCAATAACTTGGTCAAATGAACTCGGATTTCGATATGGTATACGTTTATGGGCTTGTGGAATGATCATGTTGTTATCTGCATTAAAATATATACCTTAAAAGGTAGTACAAAATATGACCGTTTTTATGTCATTGATTTTAATTTTGCGAAGGTTTACTGAAATGGGCCTTATTTTCATCTTTAAAAGCCAATAACTTGGTCAAATGAACTCGGATTTTGATATGGCATACCTTTATGGGCTTGTGGAATGATTATGTTGTTATCTGCATTAAAATATATATTTTAAAAGGTAGTAAAAAATATGACCGTTTTTATGTCATTGATTTTAATTTTGCGAAGGTTTACTGAAATGGGCCTTATTTTCATCTTTAAAAGCCAATAACTTGGTCAAATGAACTCGGATTTCGATATGGCATACCTTTATGGGCTTGTGGAATGATTATGTTGTTATCTGCTTTAAAATATATAACTTTAAAGGTAGTACAAAATATGACCGTTTTCATGACATTGATTTTAATTTTGCGAAGGTTTACTGAAATGGGCCTTCTTTCCATCTCTAAAAGCCCATAACTTGGTCAAACGAACTCGGCTTTCGATATGGCATACTTTTATGGGCTTGTGGAATGATTATGTTTTTATCTGCATTAAAATATATAACTTTAAAGGTAGTCAAAAATATGACCGTTTTTATGTCATTGATTTTAATTTTGCGAAGGTTTAATGAAATGGGCCTTCTTTCCATCTTTAAAAGCCCATTACTTGGCCAAATGAACTCGGATTTCGATATGGCATACCTTTATGGGCTTGTGGAATGATTTTGTTGTTATCTGCATTGAAATACATAACTTTAAAGGTAGTAAAAATATGACGGTTTTTATGTCATTGATTTCAATTTTGCGAAGGTTTACAGAAATGGGCCTTCTTTCCATCTTTAAAAGCCCATAACTTAGTCAAATGAACTCGGATTTCGATATGGCATACCTTTATGGGCTTGTGGAATGATTATGTTGTTATCTGCATTAAATTATATACCATAAAAGGTAGTAAAAAATATGACCGTTTTTATGTCATTGATTTTAATTTTGCGAAGGTTTACTGAAATGGGCCTTATTTTCATCTTTAAAAGCCCATAACTTGGTCAAATGAACTCGGATTTCGATATGGCATACCTTTATCGGCTTGTGGAATGATTATGTTGTTATCTGCTTTAAAATATATAACTTTAAAGGTAGTACAAAATATGACCGTTTTCATGACATTGATTTTAATTTTGCGAAGGTTTACTGAAATGGGCCTTCTTTCCATCTCTAAAAGCCCATAACTTGGTCAAACGAACTCGGATTTCGATATGGCATACTTTTATGGGCTTGTGGAATGATAATGTTTTTATCTGCATTAAAATATATAACTTTAAAGGTAGTAAAAAATATGACCGTTTTTATGTCATTCATTTTAATTTTTCAAAGTTTTAATGAAATGGGCCTTCTTTCCATCTTAAAAAGCCCATAACTTGGCCATATGAATTCGGATCTCGATATGGCATACCTTTATAGGCTTATGGAATGATTTTGTTTTTATCTGCATTAAAATATATAACTTTAAAGGTAGTAAAATATATGACCGTTTTTATGTCATTGATTTTAATTTTGCGAAGGTTTAATGAAACGGGCCTTCTTTCCATCTTTAAAAGCCCATAACTTGGTCAAATGAACTCGGATTTCGATATGGTATACGTTTATGGGCTTGTGGAATGATCATGTTGTTATCTGCATTAAAATATATAACTTTTAAGGTAGTAAAAAATATTACCGTTTTTATGTCATTGATTTTTATTTTGTGAAGGTTTACAGAAATGGGACTTCTTTCCATATTTAAAAGCCCATAACTTAGTCAAATGAACTCGGATTTCGATATGGCATACCTTTATGGGCTTGTGGAATGATTATGTTGTTATCTGCATTAAAATATATATCTTTAAATGTATTCAAAAATATGACCGTTTTTATGTCTTGATTTTAATTTTGCCTTCTTTCCATCTTTAAAGGCCCATAACTTGGCCAAATGAACTCAGATTTCGATATGGCATACCTTTATGGGCTTGTGGAATGATTATGTTGTTATCTGCATTAAAATATATACCTTAAAAGGTAGTACAAAATATGACCGTTTTTATGTCATTGATTTTAATTTTGCGAAGGTTTACTGAAATGGGCCTTATTCTCATCTTTAAAAGCCAATAACTTAGTCAAATGAACTCGGATTTCGACATGGCATACCTTTATGGGCTTGTGGAATGATTATGTTGTTATCTGCATTAAAATATATATCTTTAAATGTATTCAAAAATATGACCGTTTTTATGTCTTGATTTTAATTTTGCCTTCTTTCCATCTTTAAAGGCCCATAACTTGGCCAAATGAACTCGGATTTTGATATGGCATACCTTTATGGGCTTGTGGAATGATTATGTTGTTATCTGCTTTAAAATATATAACTTTAAAGGTAGTACAAAATATGACCGTTTTTATGTCATTGATTTTAATTTTGCGAAGGTTTAAGGAAATGGGCCTTCTTTCCATCTTTAAAAGCCCATAACTTGGCCATATGAATTCGGATCTCGATATGGCATACCTTTATAGGCTTATGGAATTATTTTGTTGTTATCTGCATTAAAATATATATTTTTAAAGGTAGTAAAATATATGACCGTTTTTATGTCATTGATTTTAATTTTGCGAAGGTTTATTGAAACGGGCCTTCTTTCCATCTTTAAAAGCCCATAACTTAGTCAAATGAACTCGGATTTCGATATGGCATACCTTTATGGGCTTGTGGAATGATTATGTTGTTATCTGCATTAAAATATATATCTTTAAATGTATTCAAAAATATGACCGTTTTTATGTCTTGATTTTAATTTTGCCTTCTTTCCATCTTTAAAGGCCCATAACTTGGCCAAATGAACTCGGATTTCGATATGGCATACCTTTATGGGCTTGTGGAATGATTATGTTGTTATCTGCATTAAAATATATATTTTAAAAGGTAGTAAAAAATATGACCGTTTTTATGTCATTGATTTTAATTTTGCGAAGGTTTACTGAAATGGGCCTTATTTTCATCTTTAAAAGCCAATAACTTGGTCAAATGAACTCGGATTTCGATATGGCATACCTTTATGGGCTTGTGGAATGATTATGTTGTTATCTGCTTTAAAATATATAACTTTAAAGGTAGTACAAAATATGACCGTTTTCATGACATTGATTTTAATTTTGCGAAGGTTTACTGAAATGGGCCTTCTTTCCATCTCTAAAAGCCCATAACTTGGTCAAACGAACTCGGCTTTCGATATGGCATACTTTTATGGGCTTGTGGAATGATTATGTTTTTATCTGCATTAAAATATATAACTTTAAAGGTAGTAAAAAATATGACCGTTTTTATGTCATTGATTTTAATTTTGCGAAGGTTTAATGAAATGGGCCTTCTTTCCATCTTTAAAAGCCCATAACTTGGCCAAATGAACTCGGATTTCGATATGGCATACCTTTATGGGCTTGTGGAATGATTTTGTTGTTATCTGCATTAAAATACATAACTTTAAAGGTAGTAAAAATATGACGGTTTTTATGTCATTGATTTCAATTTTGCGAAGGTTTACAGAAATGGGCCTTCTTTCCATCTTTAAAAGCCCATAACTTAGTCAAATGAACTCGGATTTCGATATGGCATACCTTTATGGGCTTGTGGAATGATTATGTTGTTATCTGCATTAAAATATATACCATAAAAGGTAGTAAAACATATGACCGTTTTTATGTCATTGATTTTAATTTTGCGAAGGTTTAATGAAACGGGCCTTCTTTCAATCTTTAAAAGCCAATAACTTGGTCAAATGAACTCGGATTTCGATATGGTATACGTTTATGGGCTTGTGGAATGATCATGTTGTTATCTGCATTAAAATATATAACTTTTAAGGTAGTAAAAAATGTTACCGTTTTTATGTCATTGATTTTTATTTTGCGAAGGTTTACTGAAATGGGCCTTCTTTCCATCTCTAAAAGCCCATAACTTGGTCAAACGAACTCGGCTTTCGATATGGCATACTTTTATTGGCTTGTGGAATGATTATGTTTTTATCTGCATTAAAATATATAACTTTAAAGGTAGTACAAAATATGACCGTTTTTATGTCATTGATTTTAATTTTGCGAAGGTTTAACGAAACGGGCCTTCTTTCCATCTTTAAAAGCCAATAACTTGGTCAAATGAACTCGGATTTCGATATGGTATACGTTAATGGGCTTGTGGAATGATCATGTTGTTATCTGCATTAAAATATATAACTTTTAAGGTAGTAAAAAATATTACCGTTTTTATGTCATTGATTTTTATTTTGCGAAGGTTTACTGAAATGGGCCTTCTTTCCATCTCTAAAAGCCCATAACTTGGTCAAACGAACTCGGCTTTCGATATGGCATACTTTTATGGGCTTTTGGAATGATTATGTTTTTATCTGCATTAAAATATATAACTTTAAAGGTAGTAAAATATATGACCGTTTTTATGTCATTGATTTTAATTTTGCGAAGGTTTAATGAAACGGGCCTTCTTTCCATCTTTAAAAGCCAATAACTTGGTCAAATGAACTCGGATTTCGATATGGTATACGTTTATGGGCTTGTGGAATGATCATGTTGTTATCTGCATTAAAATATATACCTTAAAAGGTAGTACAAAATATGACCGTTTTTATGTCATTGATTTTAATTTTGCGAAGGTTTACTGAAATGGGCCTTATTTTCATCTTTAAAAGCCAATAACTTGGTCAAATGAACTCGGATTTTGATATGGCATACCTTTATGGGCTTGTGGAATGATTATGTTGTTATCTGCATTAAAATATATATTTTAAAAGGTAGTAAAAAATATGACCGTTTTTATGTCATTGATTTTAATTTTGCGAAGGTTTACTGAAATGGGCCTTATTTTCATCTTTAAAAGCCAATAACTTGGTCAAATGAACTCGGATTTCGATATGGCATACCTTTATGGGCTTGTGGAATGATTATGTTGTTATCTGCTTTAAAATATATAACTTTAAAGGTAGTACAAAATATGACCGTTTTCATGACATTGATTTTAATTTTGCGAAGGTTTACTGAAATGGGCCTTCTTTCCATCTCTAAAAGCCCATAACTTGGTCAAACGAACTCGGCTTTCGATATGGCATACTTTTATGGGCTTGTGGAATGATTATGTTTTTATCTGCATTAAAATATATAACTTTAAAGGTAGTCAAAAATATGACCGTTTTTATGTCATTGATTTTAATTTTGCGAAGGTTTAATGAAATGGGCCTTCTTTCCATCTTTAAAAGCCCATTACTTGGCCAAATGAACTCGGATTTCGATATGGCATACCTTTATGGGCTTGTGGAATGATTTTGTTGTTATCTGCATTGAAATACATAACTTTAAAGGTAGTAAAAATATGACGGTTTTTATGTCATTGATTTCAATTTTGCGAAGGTTTACAGAAATGGGCCTTCTTTCCATCTTTAAAAGCCCATAACTTAGTCAAATGAACTTGGATTTCGATATGGCATACCTTTATGGGCTTGTGGAATGATTATGTTGTTATCTGCATTAAATTATATACCATAAAAGGTAGTAAAAAATATGACCGTTTTTATGTCATTGATTTTAATTTTGCGAAGGTTTACTGAAATGGGCCTTATTTTCATCTTTAAAAGCCCATAACTTGGTCAAATGAACTCGGATTTCGATATGGCATACCTTTATCGGCTTGTGGAATGATTATGTTGTTATCTGCTTTAAAATATATAACTTTAAAGGTAGTACAAAATATGACCGTTTTCATGACATTGATTTTAATTTTGCGAAGGTTTACTGAAATGGGCCTTCTTTCCATCTCTAAAAGCCCATAACTTGGTCAAACGAACTCGGATTTCGATATGGCATACTTTTATGGGCTTGTGGAATGATAATGTTTTTATCTGCATTAAAATATATAACTTTAAAGGTAGTAAAAAATATGACCGTTTTTATGTCATTCATTTTAATTTTTCAAAGTTTTAATGAAATGGGCCTTCTTTCCATCTTAAAAAGCCCATAACTTGGCCATATGAATTCGGATCTCGATATGGCATACCTTTATAGGCTTATGGAATGATTTTGTTTTTATCTGCATTAAAATATATAACTTTAAAGGTAGTAAAATATATGACCGTTTTTATGTCATTGATTTTAATTTTGCGAAGGTTTAATGAAACGGGCCTTCTTTCCATCTTTAAAAGCCCATAACTTGGTCAAATGAACTCGGATTTCGATATGGTATACGTTTATGGGCTTGTGGAATGATTATGTTGTTATCTGCATTAAAATATATAACTTTTAAGGTAGTAAAAAATATTATCGTTTATATGTCATTGATTTTTATTTTGCGAAGATTTACAGAAATGGGCCTTCTTTCCATCTTTAAAAGCCCATAACTTGGTCAAATGAACTCGGACTTCGATATGGCACACCTTTATGGGCTTGTGGAATGATTATGTCTTTATCTGTTTTAAAATATATAACTTTAAAGTTTTTTGAACTCAGATCTCGTAATGGCATACTTTTATGGGCTTGTGAAATGATTATGTTTTTATCTGCATTAAAATATATAACTTTAAAGGTAGTAAAAAATATCACCGTTTTTATGTCATTGATTTTAATTTTGCGAGGGTTTACTGAAATGGGCCTTCTTTCCATCTTTAAAAGTCCATAACTTGGCCATATGAATTCGGATCTCGATATGGCATACCTTTATGGGCTTACGGAATGATTTTGTTGTTATCTGCCACGCCCACTTAAACGCCCACAAACCGCGAAAACCTGTGACGCCCAGAATTTGCATGCTAGATAAAAAAACTGAAACTGAAACTGAAATGTATTGGTGTCGTCAATACCTATCGATTGATCCAAAAATAAATTTGCCACGCCCATTCTAACGCCCATAACGCTAAAATCTGTCTACCGCCGGTAGGTTGCGCATTTTAATTTCGCTTTGCTGCTTGCATATCTCGATTTCCCTTTGGGTAACGGGTATCTGATAGTCGAGGTACTCGACTATAGCGTTCTTCCTTGTTTGAACTCAGATCTCGACATGGCATACTTTTATGGGCTTGTGAAATGATTTTGTTTTAATCTGTATTTAAATAACTTTAAAGGTAGTAAAAAATATGACCGTTTTTATGTCATTGATTTTAATTTTGCAAAGGTTTACTGAAATGGGCCTTCTTTCCATCTTTAAAAGCCCATAACTTGGCCAAATGTACTCGGATTTCGATATGGCATACCTTTATGGGCTTGTGGAATGATTTTGTTGTTATCTGCATTAAAATATATAACTTTAAAGGTAGTAAAAAATATGACCGTTTTTATGTCATTGATTTTAATTTTGCGAAGATTTACTGAAATGGGCCTTCTTTCCATCTTTAAAAGCCCATAACTTGGTTAAATGAACTCGGATCTCGATATGGCATACCTTTAGGGGCTTGTGGAATGATTTTGATGTTATCTGCATTAAGATATTTAATTTTAAAGGAAGTAAGAAATATGACCGTTTTTATGTCATTGATTTTAATTTTGCGAAGGTTTACTAAAATGGGCCTTCTTTCCATCTTTAAAAGCCCATAACTTGGTCAAACGAACTCGGCTTTCGATATGGCATACTTTTATGGGCTTGTGGAATGATTATGTTTTTATCTGCATTAAAATATATAACTTTAAAGGTAGTAAAAAATATGACCGTTTTTATGTCATTGATTTTAATTTTGCGAAGGTTTACTGAAATGGGCCTTATTTTCATCTTTAAAAGCCAATAACTTGGTCAAATGAACTCGGATTTCGATATGGCATACCTTTATGGGCTTGTGGAATGATTATGTTGTTATCTGCTTTAAAATATATAACTTTAAAGGTAGTACAAAATATGACCGTTTTCATGACATTGATTTTAATTTTGCGAAGGTTTACTGAAATGGGCCTTCTTTCCATCTCTAAAAGCCCATAACTTGGTCAAACGAACTCGGCTTTCGATATGGCATACTTTTATGGGCTTGTGGAATGATTATGTTTTTATCTGCATTAAAATATATAACTTTAAAGGTAGTAAAAAATATGACCGTTTTTATGTCATTGATTTTAATTTTGCGAAGGTTTAATGAAATGGGCCTT
Source organism: Drosophila suzukii (assembly GCF_043229965.1). NCBI lineage: Eukaryota > Metazoa > Arthropoda > Insecta > Diptera > Drosophilidae > Drosophila > Drosophila suzukii. The sequence continues at coordinate 1,286,699 of NW_027255940.1, read as the reverse complement.
CTTTCCATCTTTAAAAGCCCATAACTTGGCCAAATGAACTCGGATTTCGATATGGCATACCTTTATGGGCTTGTGGAATGATTTTGTTGTTATCTGCATTAAAATACATAACTTTAAAGGTAGTAAAAATATGACGGTTTTTATGTCATTGATTTCAATTTTGCGAAGGTTTACAGAAATGGGCCTTCTTTCCATCTTTAAAAGCCCATAACTTAGTCAAATGAACTCGGATTTCGATATGGCATACCTTTATGGGCTTGTGGAATGATTATGTTGTTATCTGCATTAAAATATATACCATAAAAGGTAGTAAAACATATGACCGTTTTTATGTCATTGATTTTAATTTTGCGAAGGTTTAATGAAACGGGCCTTCTTTCAATCTTTAAAAGCCAATAACTTGGTCAAATGAACTCGGATTTCGATATGGTATACGTTTATGGGCTTGTGGAATGATCATGTTGTTATCTGCATTAAAATATATAACTTTTAAGGTAGTAAAAAATGTTACCGTTTTTATGTCATTGATTTTTATTTTGCGAAGGTTTACTGAAATGGGCCTTCTTTCCATCTCTAAAAGCCCATAACTTGGTCAAACGAACTCGGCTTTCGATATGGCATACTTTTATTGGCTTGTGGAATGATTATGTTTTTATCTGCATTAAAATATATAACTTTAAAGGTAGTACAAAATATGACCGTTTTTATGTCATTGATTTTAATTTTGCGAAGGTTTAATGAAACGGGCCTTCTTTCCATCTTTAAAAGCCAATAACTTGGTCAAATGAACTCGGATTTCGATATGGTATACGTTAATGGGCTTGTGGAATGATCATGTTGTTATCTGCATTAAAATATATAACTTTTAAGGTAGTAAAAAATATTACCGTTTTTATGTCATTGATTTTTATTTTGCGAAGGTTTACTGAAATGGGCCTTCTTTCCATCTCTAAAAGCCCATAACTTGGTCAAACGAACTCGGCTTTCGATATGGCATACTTTTATGGGCTTTTGGAATGATTATGTTTTTATCTGCATTAAAATATATAACTTTAAAGGTAGTAAAATATATGACCGTTTTTATGTCATTGATTTTAATTTTGCGAAGGTTTAATGAAACGGGCCTTCTTTCCATCTTTAAAAGCCAATAACTTGGTCAAATGAACTCGGATTTCGATATGGTATACGTTTATGGGCTTGTGGAATGATCATGTTGTTATCTGCATTAAAATATATACCTTAAAAGGTAGTACAAAATATGACCGTTTTTATGTCATTGATTTTAATTTTGCGAAGGTTTACTGAAATGGGCCTTATTTTCATCTTTAAAAGCCAATAACTTGGTCAAATGAACTCGGATTTTGATATGGCATACCTTTATGGGCTTGTGGAATGATTATGTTGTTATCTGCATTAAAATATATATTTTAAAAGGTAGTAAAAAATATGACCGTTTTTATGTCATTGATTTTAATTTTGCGAAGGTTTACTGAAATGGGCCTTATTTTCATCTTTAAAAGCCAATAACTTGGTCAAATGAACTCGGATTTCGATATGGCATACCTTTATGGGCTTGTGGAATGATTATGTTGTTATCTGCTTTAAAATATATAACTTTAAAGGTAGTACAAAATATGACCGTTTTCATGACATTGATTTTAATTTTGCGAAGGTTTACTGAAATGGGCCTTCTTTCCATCTCTAAAAGCCCATAACTTGGTCAAACGAACTCGGCTTTCGATATGGCATACTTTTATGGGCTTGTGGAATGATTATGTTTTTATCTGCATTAAAATATATAACTTTAAAGGTAGTCAAAAATATGACCGTTTTTATGTCATTGATTTTAATTTTGCGAAGGTTTAATGAAATGGGCCTTCTTTCCATCTTTAAAAGCCCATTACTTGGCCAAATGAACTCGGATTTCGATATGGCATACCTTTATGGGCTTGTGGAATGATTTTGTTGTTATCTGCATTGAAATACATAACTTTAAAGGTAGTAAAAATATGACGGTTTTTATGTCATTGATTTCAATTTTGCGAAGGTTTACAGAAATGGGCCTTCTTTCCATCTTTAAAAGCCCATAACTTAGTCAAATGAACTTGGATTTCGATATGGCATACCTTTATGGGCTTGTGGAATGATTATGTTGTTATCTGCATTAAATTATATACCATAAAAGGTAGTAAAAAATATGACCGTTTTTATGTCATTGATTTTAATTTTGCGAAGGTTTACTGAAATGGGCCTTATTTTCATCTTTAAAAGCCCATAACTTGGTCAAATGAACTCGGATTTCGATATGGCATACCTTTATCGGCTTGTGGAATGATTATGTTGTTATCTGCTTTAAAATATATAACTTTAAAGGTAGTACAAAATATGACCGTTTTCATGACATTGATTTTAATTTTGCGAAGGTTTACTGAAATGGGCCTTCTTTCCATCTCTAAAAGCCCATAACTTGGTCAAACGAACTCGGATTTCGATATGGCATACTTTTATGGGCTTGTGGAATGATAATGTTTTTATCTGCATTAAAATATATAACTTTAAAGGTAGTAAAAAATATGACCGTTTTTATGTCATTCATTTTAATTTTTCAAAGTTTTAATGAAATGGGCCTTCTTTCCATCTTAAAAAGCCCATAACTTGGCCATATGAATTCGGATCTCGATATGGCATACCTTTATAGGCTTATGGAATGATTTTGTTTTTATCTGCATTAAAATATATAACTTTAAAGGTAGTAAAATATATGACCGTTTTTATGTCATTGATTTTAATTTTGCGAAGGTTTAATGAAACGGGCCTTCTTTCCATCTTTAAAAGCCCATAACTTGGTCAAATGAACTCGGATTTCGATATGGTATACGTTTATGGGCTTGTGGAATGATTATGTTGTTATCTGCATTAAAATATATAACTTTTAAGGTAGTAAAAAATATTATCGTTTATATGTCATTGATTTTTATTTTGCGAAGATTTACAGAAATGGGCCTTCTTTCCATCTTTAAAAGCCCATAACTTGGTCAAATGAACTCGGACTTCGATATGGCACACCTTTATGGGCTTGTGGAATGATTATGTCTTTATCTGTTTTAAAATATATAACTTTAAAGTTTTTTGAACTCAGATCTCGTAATGGCATACTTTTATGGGCTTGTGAAATGATTATGTTTTTATCTGCATTAAAATATATAACTTTAAAGGTAGTAAAAAATATCACCGTTTTTATGTCATTGATTTTAATTTTGCGAGGGTTTACTGAAATGGGCCTTCTTTCCATCTTTAAAAGTCCATAACTTGGCCATATGAATTCGGATCTCGATATGGCATACCTTTATGGGCTTACGGAATGATTTTGTTGTTATCTGCCACGCCCACTTAAACGCCCACAAACCGCGAAAACCTGTGACGCCCAGAATTTGCATGCTAGATAAAAAAACTGAAACTGAAACTGAAATGTATTGGTGTCGTCAATACCTATCGATTGATCCAAAAATAAATTTGCCACGCCCATTCTAACGCCCATAACGCTAAAATCTGTCTACCGCCGGTAGGTTGCGCATTTTAATTTCGCTTTGCTGCTTGCATATCTCGATTTCCCTTTGGGTAACGGGTATCTGATAGTCGAGGTACTCGACTATAGCGTTCTTCCTTGTTTGAACTCAGATCTCGACATGGCATACTTTTATGGGCTTGTGAAATGATTTTGTTTTAATCTGTATTTAAATAACTTTAAAGGTAGTAAAAAATATGACCGTTTTTATGTCATTGATTTTAATTTTGCAAAGGTTTACTGAAATGGGCCTTCTTTCCATCTTTAAAAGCCCATAACTTGGCCAAATGTACTCGGATTTCGATATGGCATACCTTTATGGGCTTGTGGAATGATTTTGTTGTTATCTGCATTAAAATATATAACTTTAAAGGTAGTAAAAAATATGACCGTTTTTATGTCATTGATTTTAATTTTGCGAAGATTTACTGAAATGGGCCTTCTTTCCATCTTTAAAAGCCCATAACTTGGTTAAATGAACTCGGATCTCGATATGGCATACCTTTAGGGGCTTGTGGAATGATTTTGATGTTATCTGCATTAAGATATTTAATTTTAAAGGAAGTAAGAAATATGACCGTTTTTATGTCATTGATTTTAATTTTGCGAAGGTTTACTAAAATGGGCCTTCTTTCCATCTTTAAAAGCCCATATCTTGGCCAAATGAACTCGGATTTCGATATGGCATACCTTTATAGGCTTGCGGAATGAGTAGGTTGTTATCTGCACTAAAATGTATAACTTTCAAGGTAGTAAAAAATATGACCGTTTTTATGTCATTGACTTTAATTTTGCGAAGGTTTATGAAATGGGCCTTCTTTCCATCTTTAAAAGCCCATAACTTGGTCAAATGAACTCGGACTTCGATATGGCATACCTTTATGGGCTTGTGGAATGATTATGTTGTTATCTGCATTAAAATATATAACTTTAAAGGTAGTACAAAAGATGACCGTTTTCATGTCATTGATTTTAATTTTGCGAAGGTTTACTGAACTGGGCCTTCTTTCCATCTTTAAAGGCCCATAACTTGGTCAAATGAACTCGGACTTCGATATGGCATACCTTTATGGGCTTGTGGAATGATTATGTAGTTATCTGCATTAAAATATATTACTTAGGTGTAGCAGGATTGCTACGTCGTAGTATGTATTGTAGTGGCGACTGAATAGGCCGTTTTAGTTTATTCTAGAAGTATGCTCCTCTTCAGTATCTGTAAGCCGAGCTTCGTTGCATATCCGAAATTTTGGTGCAATGTTATCGGGGTAATACCAATGAGAATGGTAATTCATCGAAGGTCAGCAGGCGCAGGGAGTCTTTGGAAAGCTCGACTCAGCTGTGAAACATTTTCGCCGTTGGCCCCAGTTACGCCACGCTATTTTAGATTCGGTCTTTTCAAATCAAGCCGTCATTGAGTGCAGATGCACTCACTCTCTATTCCAATAAAATTGGTAACATCCCACGTGTAGCTCAGGCAGGAGATGCAGGAAAGCCCCTGAGATAGGGCCCTAAGTCCGATCGCGAATTCATTTTTTTAAATCTGTGGAACATTTTTTTTTGGGGCATAAGAACCCCAAAACCACCAGGTGGGTTAACCTTGTGCTCGATTTTCCCCGCACGTAAAAATTTACAGTAGCCATACAAATTTCGCAGAGCTGCAGAGAAGCAGCCAAATCGGAGAAGCATACGCCAGAGGAGCACCCTGCCGTATCTGAGAAGCATCCGCCAGAGGAGCACCCTGCCGCAGAGCGCACGCCAGAAGAGCACCCTGTCCACACAGCACACGTCGGAGAAGTAGCCTCTTTGGCCGCATCTGAGAAGCATCCGCCAGAGGAGCACCCTGCCGCAGAGCGCACGCCAGAGGAGCACCCTGCCCACACAGCACACGTCGGAGAAGTAGCCTCTTTGGCCGCATCTGAGAAGCATCCGCCAGAGGAGCGCCCTGTCGAGGAGCGCGCACCGGAGTAGCCCCGCCGTAAGAGGAAACCCTGCCGCATCTGAGAAGCATCCGCCAGAGGAGCGCCCTGTCGAGGAGCGCGCACCGGAGTAGCCCCGCCAGAAGAGGAAGCCCTGCCGGAGGAGCAGCCACATCGGAGAAGCACCCGCCGGAGAAGTGCCCAAGAGACCGCTGTCTGAGGCGCGAGTTATCAATAGCTAGGTTCCTTTGGTGATTGTTCCCGACAAGATCCCGACCCAAATGAAAAGTTAGGTGTGTACTGGTTTAAAGTTAAACCCAGAATGAATATCTTTATTTTATAATTCTTCGTTCAAACCTTATTGTTTACGTACAATGTGCTGACCTAGCGGAATGGATCTGTAATTGGACCGGATGCCTATCTGGGGCTTGGACTCAGCAGTGGTCGTTTGGTGGTGTTTGGTGTTGTTTGCTTGGTTGGCGACTTTGTTGCTAGCTGCTTGGCAAACGTAGGGGCTTAGGTGGGGGACCGCCGATTGAATGTGCTGAGGCGGTAACTCCTCCCCCCTCAGACTGAACTACCGACCATAGTGGAGCGATGGTTGGTGTGAAGGTGACCGGTGGAGCAATGGTTGGCGTGAAGGTGACCGGTGGAGCCTCTGGTGTGAAGGTGGTCGTCCTTTTTGAACAGGTGGCCACGGCTAACACCACTATCAGTAACACGGTTAGCATTGTATACGTCGCTGTTGTGTGTATTGTTGTTCCAGCTTGTATTCTGTTGATTTGTAGCTTCGTTTCGATATCTTCCAACTCTAGCTCGTGTATCCCCAATTCTTGGGTTGTTCTATTTTTCTTAATGGCTTCGATTTGAGGTATCTCCAATTTTAGCTTTGTTGTGCCAAGTCTCTCTACCGCCTCGTACTGGACGTTGTTCACCATGGTTCTGCATTCCTCAAATGCGATTAATGCCGATCCATTTACCGTTCTCTCTTCCCCGCAGTCCGTTTGCAGCTTAACATTTTCTCCATTGAAAATCGCAATATATCCTTCTTCTGGCTCAAAGATCCTGGTTCTGAGCCCAGCATCCCTTGTTTCGCAGTCCGCTTCCTTTCCGCTGATCAGGTTTTTTAAACAATTTTCATTTATCTGATTTACAATTTTGTTGTTCTTACATGTATACAAATTTCTAATTTTTTGACATTTGTTTTTGTAGTAGTACAATTCTTCATTATTCATTACCAAGTATTCTGGCGTTATTACAAATTCTGTCTTATTCATAGGTAGGGCTATAATCCTCTGTAAAGTATACGTTTCCTTCTTAAAAATGGGTAATTCTATCGCAAATATTAAATCTGTCTTATTCATAATCGCTTTGAATTCTAGAAATTCGTACATGTGCTCTTCCGATATTATGCGTATGCCCTGTTCTTCTAATTCTAGTACGCATTTGGCTGTTTCCTGCTTGTCGAATATGAATTTTGAAATTAATCCAATTTTTGCCAATAACAAACTTTCGGCTACATCATTTATATTTAATCCGAGCATGTCTATTGTCACCGAAATTCTGTCGATGTATTCTAACTTATAAATTCTCCTATCTTCCTCTAAAAATGTTTTGCTTATTCCGTTTTTGTAATTGTTAATAAATGTCTTTACTCGTCTTTGCTCATCGTTAATATATTTCGTCAAGTTCTTAAACCTTATCATGAATTTAGCTCCTGTACTCTCTTGTGAACTCAAATTCTCCTTCAATCTTCTTTCCTCTTCCTGCATCTTCCTTATCTCCTCTTCTAACCTCTCTGCGTCTTCCGCGTCTAAGTTTCCTGTTATGGATTTAACGACAGATCCTAATCCATTGATTAGTCCTCTTGCTTTCCTCTTCCTGGGGCATATTGCCTCTAATCTGTTCTTGATCATCTGTAATTTGTCCTGCAAAACCCTAACAAGGTCTCTGGTTTCCGAGTCTTCAATTACCTCCGTAAGTGTTCGATCTAACTGTTCTATTGCCTCTTGATATTCTTGTAATTTTACCACGTGTACCAATGTTTTATGTGTTTGTATTATCCTTGCTTCGCCTAGATTTATTTGTGCTAGTGGTTCTTCCCCTAGCAATGGTCGGATCTCAAGTTTCCTTTCCGCTGCCGTGATCCTGGCCCACCTGTAATTATTGTTCGTTTGGTTTTGTTAGTCTCCTGATTTTTTCTTTATGGATTTTTTGTGGTTTAGTAGAAGTTAGTGTGAGGCCGTTGTCTCCCATCACCTTGTGCTTCGAAAAACGAGGAGTTAATTTATCCCTCCTGTTTTCCTTTCTAAATATTATGTCTCCTGGTTGTACTGTGACCGGGTTTTGTCTGTCTACATTCGCCGCCTCTATTCTTTTGTTCTTTTTTTGCTGAACCCTTTCCTTAATCTTTGGATAAAGCTCGGCTTGAAACGCATTAATCTTCTGTAAGTACTCGTGTTCGTTGTTAAAGGATACGGTATTCAGGAAGTTATGCGTTCTCCCCGTGAACAGCTCCTGCGGTGTTAGTTTCGTCGCTGAATGAATGGCATTATTATAAGTTATAAATGCCTCATCCAGGACTTCCTCATGTTTGCTTTCGAGTTTGTTTTTCTTCCTTGTCTCATTTATTAGCCTATATATTTCTGTAATCGTCGAGTGCAGTCGTTCGACCGTAGAGTTGCTTGACGATTGCTGAAAGGATGTAGTGTGTAGCTCTAATTCGTATTGTCTACAAAAATCCTTGAACAAGTTGGAAGTGAATTCCACTCTGTAATAGGCAATAAATGTACTCCGGCGATAGTTTTAGTTTTAACTCTTTATTTCTTTATTTCACAACCGCTTCCTTCGAACGTATAACACAGAGTGTCGCAACGATTCTCCCTCTTCCTACTTCTCGCTCATCCGTGTGAGCGAGGCAGGTATACGTATCTGGGATCTCCTATGCTGCAGTACTTGGTAGGAAGGGATGACAATATAACGTTTACAGTTAACTTAAACTAGGTTTCCCGCTTATTCTATAGTACAGTGGGTGTCGTATTAATATATTACATCATATGTCGTACAGTGGGCCATGTCAGTATATGTCCTACTACAACTCGGCCATCCTGACTGTATGATCCCCTGATCACTGTGAACATCAATTAAAGTTTATTTATTTACAAAATGTGTTGCAGTTCTTATTAATTTACCTTATAAGTAGTGATAATTATTTTTATACATATTTTATTTCTGTTTTTTTTTTCATTTCTTTTTGGAACCTACCCAATATTATTTATGCTCCATACACCTTGATAAGGGTTGCGTGATACCTGGAATCCTTCAACATCTTTTAACAAAAATCTGTCATTTCTTAGTACTTTTGAAATTACATACGGGCCCTTGTTCTTCGGAATTAACTTTCTAGAGACGCCAGTTGTGCTATCGAAATTCTTCACCATAACGTAATCTCCTTTTTTATATTGTGACGGTTTTTTAGCTTTCTTATCATATTGCAGTTTGTTGTATGCTTGTGCTTTTTCTTGATATTTTCCTGCTATGATTCTAACGTTTTCCAGGTCTCTGTCTTCTGGTGCATTATCTAATTCTTCGAGCTTTTCTTTTAATTCGTCTACTACTTTTCCTCTTTGCTCTAAACCGAATAACATTTTGCTTGGACTTTGTTTAATACTACGATGTTGGGTGTTATTTAACACATGCTCTACTTTATCTATAACTAAGTCCCAGTATATACCTTTCTCTGGCTCTACCAGTTTGGCTATCATTGGCCCAAGACTTCTGTTTATTCTTTCTACCTGGCCGTTTGCTTGAGGTGATCCTGTTGCTATTTTCATATGCTTAATATCGAACTCTAACATAAAATCGTCAAATTCCTTGGAAGTGAAACAGCTACCTCTATCTGAAATAATGCACTTGGGCTTGCTGTATGCTCTAAAATAATCCTTGAGTGCTATGATAACTTCTCGGGTATTTGTTGTCTTTGTGGTATATAAACGTACAAACTTAGTAAAACCGTCAACGACGACAAATATATGTTTCTTTGATCTTCCTGAATCAACTGGACCATAATGGTCAATGTGGATAAGTTCAAAGGGCTTACTACCTTTTGGAATTGAATGTAAAAATCCTTCTTTACCTGTATTAGGGGAAAATGCTACACATTTTAGGCAGTTATTTATATGGCTCATACACTTCTCCTTGGCGTTTGGAAACCAATAACTTTTTGCAATAATATCTAACATTTTGTCTCTCCCTATGTGACCGATTTCATTGTGGTATTTGAAGAGTATATGCTCTTCCATATCAATAGGTACATAAAATAACAATCTTTCATCGTTACTTTTTCTATAGACTATTCCGTTTCTCATTTCGAACAATTTATGCTCATGTTCCTCTAACTGTTTCTTTATCTTCTGAACTGTTGGGTCCTTGGCTTGGCAAATAACCAGGTTGTCTTCGAATGAATTTGTTTCTACTATTAAAATGTTTGTACACCTGCTAAGGGCGTCAACGTGTTGCATTCTGTTTCCTTCCCTATGTATTAGATCGTAGTCATAATTTTGCAGCTCTAATGCCCATCTAGCTTTACGCGGATTCAGCTCGATTTTATTAAGTGTTAACGTGAGAGAGTTACAGTCAGTTATGTAGTAGGACATATACTGACATGGCCCACTGTACGACATATGATGTAATATATTAACACGACACCCACTGTACTATAGAATAAGCGGGAAACCTAGTTTAAGTTAACTGTAAACGTTATATTGTCATCCCTTTCTACCAAGTACTGCAGCATAGGAGATCGCAGATACGTATACCTGCCTCGCTCACACGGATGAGCGAGAAGTAGGAAGAGGGAGAATCGTTGCGACACTCTGTGTTATACGTTCGAAGGAAGCGGTTGTGAAATTAAGAAATAAAGAGTTAAAACTAAAGCTATCGCCGGAGTACATTTATTGCCTATTACAATATCAGAAGTGGTTCTTACTCAAAATGCCTGACATAAATTTAAATCAATTCACGGTCGTTCAGTTAAAAAACTGGCTAAATGTGCTCGGGCTGCAAACCTCAGGCTCGAAAGCAGAATTGATGGCGCGTCTGCAGACCCTGTCATCAGAAGCACGTGGTGATCCACCAAATGGAGCCTCATTCAACAGCCAGCAGCCGCTAGAAACCGAATTAGAGGGAGCCGCATCATTGCCGCTGCAACAACATTTGGAAGGCGCACAGGAAGCTCTGTTCGACTCTGGTACGATGACGTCACAGGCAGTGGACGATATACGCACGGAGAACGTTTCTCTGGTAGATGTCGAAAGGGTGAAGCTGCAGAAAATTCTCGACGAAATCGCCGCAAACAAGGCCATATTGCAACAGCTTCAGGCGGAGATCGCTGACGTCACCAGGGACAAGCCAAATCATGCTCAGGAAGTCCATGACGTCATCGAATGCAACATCGAAACTTCTGGCAACCCTAACAGTTTCGCTTGCATTGACGCTGTTAACGCTAACAGCCCCAGGGTTAACAGCGCCAGGGATAACTTTGATATCGATAACTCTAGTGTTGGAAAGCACGCCACAGACAGTGCTGATCAATGCCAGTTTGCAAATGTAAACAAATTGTTACAATCTCCCGCAACAACACTCGCATTGGCAAAGGAAGTAACGATGGACTACGACGGCAACTCGTGTGCCCGTAACTGGGTCACACAGCTGCAAAACATTGCGCAGGTGTACAACTTGGACTCGGTTGGTGTGCGCATGCTTCTTATTGCCAAACTAAAAGGAAAAGCCCAAGTTTGGCTGCACGCAAACGCAACACGCATTTTGGAGCCAACCGACCACCTTTGTGAGCAGCTGATCCTAGCATTTGCAACTAAGATGTCAAAGGGGGAGCTGAGGAACGCATTCCAAAATCGTCAGTGGCGTTCAGGAGAAAGGTTCGCTTCTTATTTCGAGGAGAAAGTTATGCTGGCCAACGATATAAACATCGACAAGGAGGAGCTCCTCGAAAACATCATCGAAGGAATTCCAGCACCAGGGCTACGCGACCAAGCTCGCATACAATGTTTCGCCGAACCTGGGCAGATTTTGAAAGCCTTCTCTGCAATCCGTTTACCTGAACGAAAGCAGGAGGTCAATTCTTCGCAGCGCTCTTCCGGAAAGATTGCAGACACAAAGGACTTCCGTTGCGCCAATTGCAACTCAAAGGGCCACTACGCCAAGGACTGTCAGAAACCGAAACGAGAGCCCGGATCATGCTACGCATGTGGCAAATTTGGACACTTTGTGGGTCAGTGCCCTGAGCGTAAAAGCGCAAATGCAAATAAATACGTAAGATTTATACAAATATTTTTTTACAACAGTCCTAAAACCCCATTAATTGCAGCATGCCTCATAGACACTGGCAGCCCAATATCATTCGCCAAAACAGCTGTTATTTCCTCTAAAATTAAGATGGAGTCTGTCTCTGAAAACTACTTTGGGCTGAATAAAAGCCAACTGAAAATTTATGGAAGAATACTTTGTTACATAATTAAAAATCGATTGAAATGTTATTTTTACCTTTATATTGTGCCCAATGAGTCTATGAGCCATGAGGTTGTTCTTGGGAGGAATTTTATGGATGCTTGCGATTTAGAATTAGATTTAAGCGCCTTAAAAATGATCACAATTGAGCCTACGAATGCCGATTGTAATGAAAGAGTATGCAATGCCTGGGAATTCAAATTAACGCATAATTTAGATGCTAGCAAGGAGCCGGAAAGTGCTATCGAAATTCTGAAGGAAACAGTTAGTGATACAGTTAGTGAAACAGTTAGTGAAACAGTTAGTGATACAGTTGGAGAAACAGTTAGTGAAACAGTTAGTGATACAGTTAGTGAAACAGTTAGTGAAACAGTTAGTGATACAGTTAGTGAAACAGTTAGTGAAACAGTTAGTGATACAGTTAGGGAAACAGTTAGTGACACAGTTAGTGATACAGTTAGCAAACCAATTAATGATAAAGCTGAAGAAACAGTAAAAGATACAGTTAGAAAAACAATTGGTAATACAATTAGTAAATCAATAATTGATTCATTTAGCGAAGAAGTTGATGATACAGTTATACAAAAAAGTGGTAGTATAGGTACTGAAGCAGTTAGTTTTAGAGATTGCGGAGCAATAAGAGTTTCGATCAGGAATAAAGACGACCCTATAGTCAGTAAGGCAACCGGTCCGTCCATCGACGAAGTTAGTGAGGGCGGTATAGTCAATAACAAAAATGAAAGCAATATGTCTAAAACGATTCGTGAAATGCTTAGCATAAACTATATGGATGACGAAGACACTGATTACATATGCGGTACAATTGATAATCAAGATCTTCTACCTCAATTAAAGAAGATAATTGAATACAATTACATTAGGGTACAGAAACCAAAGGAACCGTTTATTAAAAGTGAGATAAAACTTAATTTAGAAAGCTCGAAACCGTTTAGCTGTGCTCCGCGGCGGCTTGCCTACGCGGAAAAAGAAAAACTGCAAAAACTTTTGGACGATTATTTAGAGAACGGGATCATTCAGCCAAGCCAGTCTGAATTTGCTTCTCCCATAGTTTTAGTGAAGAAAAAAACCGGGGACATACGACTTTGCATAGATTTTAGAAAACTCAACAGGGTTTTAATTAAAGACAATTACCCTATACCGCTTATCGATGACCTGTTAGACAAGTTAGCTAGTAAAAAAGTATTTTCAAAACTTGATCTAAAAAACGGTTACTTTCACGTTTTTGTCAATAAAGAATCAATTAAGTATACTTCTTTTGTAACACCGTTGGGCCAATTTGAATTTCTTAGAATGCCAATGGGACTGAAAACGGCTTCAGCAGTTTTTCAAAGATTTATAAATAAAATCTTCGATGATCTTATTAGAAAGGATCAAGTAATTGTGTACATGGACGACATTATGATCGCTAGCAAAGATGTTAATGAACATTTTCAGATTTTAAAGGAGGTGTTTCACAGATTAGCAAAGAATAAGTTGGAGCTACGTATGGATAAATGTGAGTTCCTGCAACAAAGCATTAAATATTTGGGTTTCATTATAAACGGCGAGGGCATCAGAGCTGATGATAAAGGAATAGAGGCAATTCAAAATTTTCCGATACCAGACAAAACGCAACATGTCCAAAGTTTTTTGGGCTTATGTTCTTATTTCCGTAGATTCATTAAAGATTTTTCGACTCTAGCCAAACCTTTATATGATCTCTTGAGAAAAGACGAGAAATTCCATTTTGGAGAAAAGGAAATGAGCTGCTTTATGATGCTTAAAAATAAGTTAGTTGAAGCGCCAGTGCTAGCCTTATATAACCACAAAGACGAAGTAGAGCTACATTGCGATGCCAGCGCTCTTGGTTTCGGAGCCGTACTACTCCAAAAGAAAGAAGATGGAAAATTGCACCCCATTTTTTATTTTTCCAAACGCACCAGCATTGCTGAATCGAAATACCATAGTTTTGAGCTTGAAACCATGGCCATTATTCACGCATTGCGTAGATTTAGGATATATTTATTTGGTAGGCATTTCAAGATTATAACTGACTGTAACTCTCTCACGTTAACACTTAATAAAATCGAGCTGAATCCGCGTATAGCTAGATGGGCATTAGAGCTGCAAAATTATGACTACGATCTTATACATAGGGAAGGAAACAGAATGCAACACGTTGACGCCCTTAGCAGGTGTACAAACATTTTAATAGTAGAAACAAATTCATTCGAAGACAACCTGGTTATTTGCCAAGCCAAGGACCCAAAAGTTCAGAAGATAAAGAAACAGTTAGAGGAACAGGAGCATAAATTGTTCGAAATGAGAAACGGAATAGTCTATAGAAAAAGTAACGATGAAAGATTGTTATTTTATGTACCTATTGATATGGAAGAGCATATACTCTTCAAATACCACAATGAAATCGGTCACATAGGGAGAGACAAAATGTTAGATATTATTGCAAAAAGTTATTGGTTTCCAAACGCCAAGGAGAAGTGTATGAGCCATATAAATAACTGCCTAAAATGTGTAGCATTTTCCCCTAATACAGGTAAAGAAGGATTTTTACATTCAATTCCAAAAGGTAGTAAGCCCTTTGAACTTATCCACATTGACCATTATGGTCCAGTTGATTCAGGAAGATCAAAGAAACATATATTTGTCGTCGTTGACGGTTTTACTAAGTTTGTACGTTTATATACCACAAAGACAACAAATACCCGAGAAGTTATCATAGCACTCAAGGATTATTTTAGAGCATACAGCAAGCCCAAGTGCATTATTTCAGATAGAGGTAGCTGTTTCACTTCCAAGGAATTTGACGATTTTATGTTAGAGTTCGATATTAAGCATATGAAAATAGCAACAGGATCACCTCAAGCAAACGGCCAGGTAGAAAGAATAAACAGAAGTCTTGGGCCAATGATAGCCAAACTGGTAGAGCCAGAGAAAGGTATATACTGGGACTTAGTTATAGATAAAGTAGAGTATGTGTTAAATAACACCCAACATCGTAGTATTAAACAAAGTCCAAGCAAAATGTTATTCGGTTTAGAGCAAAGAGGAAAAGTAGTAGACGAATTAAAAGAAAAGCTTGAAGAATTAGATAATGCACCAGAAGACAGAGACCTGGAAAACGTTAGAATCATAGCAGGAAAATGTCAAGAAAAAGCACAAGCATACAACAAACTGCAATATGATAAGAAAGCTAAAAAACCGTCACAATATAAAAAAGGAGATTACGTTATGGTGAAGAATTTCGATAGCACAACTGGCGTCTCTAGAAAGTTAATCCCGAAGAACAAGGGCCCGTATGTAATTTCAAAAGTACTAAGAAATGACAGATTTTTGTTAAAAGATGTTGAAGGATTCCAGGTATCGCGCAACCCTTATCAAGGTGTATGGAGCATAAATAATATTAAGCATTGGGTAGGTTCCAAAAAGAAATGAAAAAAAAAAACAGAAATAAAATATGTATAAAAATAATTATCACTACTTATAAGATAAATTAATAAGAACTGCAACACATTTTGTAAATAAATAAACTTTAATTGATGTTCACAGTGATCAGGGGATCATACAGTCAGGATGGCCGAGTTGTAGTAGGACATATACTGACATGGCCCACTGTACGACATATGATGTAATATATTAACACGACACCCACTGTACTATAGAATAAGCGGGAAACCTAGTTTAAGTTAACTGTAAACGTTATATTGTCATCCCTTTCTACCAAGTACTGCAGCATAGGAGATCGCAGATACGTATACCTGCCTCGCTCACACGGATGAGCGAGAAGTAGGAAGAGGGAGAATCGTTGCGACACTCTGTGTTATACGTTCGAAGGAAGCGGTTGTGAAATTAAGAAATAAAGAGTTAAAACTAAAGCTATCGCCGGAGTACATTTATTGCCTATTACAGTTATAATCTTGAAATGCCTACCAAATAAATATATCCTAAATCTACGCAATGCGTGAATAATGGCCATGGTTTCAAGCTCAAAACTATGGTATTTCGATTCAGCAATGCTGGTGCGTTTGGAAAAATAAAAAATGGGGTGCAATTTTCCGTCTTCTTTCTTTTGGAGTAGTACGGCTCCGAAACCAAGAGCGCTGGCATCGCAATGTAGCTCTACTTCGTCTTTGTGGTTATATAAGGCTAGCACTGGCGCTTCAACTAACTTATTTTTAAGCATCATAAAGCAGCTCATTTCCTTTTCTCCAAAATGGAATTTCTCGTCTTTTCTCAAGAGATCATATAAAGGTTTGGCTAGAGTCGAAAAATCTTTAATGAATCTACGGAAATAAGAACATAAGCCCAAAAAACTTTGGACATGTTGCGTTTTGTCTGGTATCGGAAAATTTTGAATTGCCTCTATTCCTTTATCATCAGCTCTGATGCCCTCGCCGTTTATAATGAAACCCAAATATTTAATGCTTTGTTGCAGGAACTCACATTTATCCATACGTAGCTCCAACTTATTCTTTGCTAATCTGTGAAACACCTCCTTTAAAATCTGAAAATGTTCATTAACATCTTTGCTAGCGATCATAATGTCGTCCATGTACACAATTACTTGATCCTTTCTAATAAGATCATCGAAGATTTTATTTATAAATCTTTGAAAAACTGCTGAAGCCGTTTTCAGTCCCATTGGCATTCTAAGAAATTCAAATTGGCCTAACGGTGTTACAAAAGAAGTATACTTAATTGATTCTTTATTGACAAAAACGTGAAAGTAACCGTTTTTTAGATCAAGTTTTGAAAATACTTTTTTACTAGCTAACTTGTCTAACAGGTCATCGATAAGCGGTATAGGGTAATTGTCTTTAATTAAAACCCTGTTGAGTTTTCTAAAATCTATGCAAAGTCGTATGTCCCCGGTTTTTTTCTTCACTAAAACTATGGGAGAAGCAAATTCAGACTGGCTTGGCTGAATGATCCCGTTCTCTAAATAATCGTCCAAAAGTTTTTGCAGTTTTTCTTTTTCCGCGTAGGCAAGCCGCCGCGGAGCACAGCTAAACGGTTTCGAGCTTTCTAAATTAAGTTTTATCTCACTTTTAATAAACGGTTCCTTTGGTTTCTCTACCCTAATGTAATTGTATTCAATTATCTTCTTTAATTGAGGTAGAAGATCTTGATTATCAATTGTACCGCATATGTAATCAGTGTCTTCGTCATCCATATAGTTTATGCTAAGCATTTCACGAATCGTTTTAGACATATTGCTTTCATTTCTATTATTGACTATACCGCCCTCACTAACTTCGTCGATGGACGGACCGGTTGCCTTACTGACTATAGGGTCGTCTTTATTCCTGATCGAAACTCTTATTGCTCCACAATCTCTAAAACTAACTGTTTCAGTACCTGTACTACCACTTTTTTGTATAACTGTATCATCAACTTCTTCGCTAAATGAATCAATTATTGAATTACTAATTGTATTACCAATTGTTTTTCTAACTGTATCTTTTACTGTTTCTTTAACTTTATTATTAATTGGTTTGCTAACTGTATCACTAAGTGTGTCACTAACTGTTTCCCTAACTGTATCACTAACTGTTTCACTAACTGTTTCACTAACTGTATCACTAACTGTTTCACTAACTGTATCACTAACTGTTTCACTAACTGTATCACTAACTGTTTCACTAACTGTTTCCTTCAGAATTTCGATAGCACTTTCCGGCTCCTTGCTAGCATCTAAATTATGCGTTAATTTGAATTCCCAGGCATTGCATACTCTTTCATTACAATCGGCATTCGTAGGCTCAATTGTGATCATTTTTAAGGCGCTTAAATCTAATTCTAAATCGCAAGCATCCATAAAATTCCTCCCAAGAACAACCTCATGGCTCATAGACTCATTGGGCACAATATAAAGGTAAAAATAACATTTCAATCGATTTTTAATTATGTAACAAAGTATTCTTCCATAAATTTTCAGTTGGCTTTTATTCAGCCCAAAGTAGTTTTCAGAGACGAACTCCATCTTAATTTTAGAGGAAATAATAGCTGTTTTGGCGAATGATATTGGGCTGCCAGTGTCTATGAGGCATGCTGCAATTAATGGGGTTTTAGGACTGTTGTAAAAAAATATTTGTATAAATCTTACGTATTTATTTGCATTTGCGCTTTTACGCTCAGGGCACTGACCCACAAAGTGTCCAAATTTGCCACATGCGTAGCATGATCCGGGCTCTCGTTTCGGTTTCTGACAGTCCTTGGCGTAGTGGCCCTTTGAGTTGCAATTGGCGCAACGGAAGTCCTTTGTGTCTGCAATCTTTTCGGAAGAGCGCTGCGAAGAATTGACCTCCTGCTTTCGTTCAGGTAAACGGATTGCAGAGAAGGCTTTCAAAATCTGCCCAGGTTCGGCGAAACATTGTATGCGAGCTTGGTCGCGTAGCCCTGGTGCTGGAATTCCTTCGATGATGTTTTCGAGGAGCTCCTCCTTGTCGATGTTTATATCGTTGGCCAGCATAACTTTCTCCTCGAAATAAGAAGCGAACCTTTCTCCTGAACGCCACTGACGATTTTGGAACGCGTTCCTCAGCTCCCCCTTTGACATCTTAGTTGCAAATGCTAGGATCAGCTGCTCACAAAGGTGGTCGGTTGGCTCCAAAATGCGTGTTGCGTTTGCGTGCAGCCAAACTTGGGCTTTTCCTTTTAGTTTGGCAATAAGAAGCATGCGCACACCAAACGAGTCCAAGTTGTACACCTGCGCAATGTTTTGCAGCTGTGTGACCCAGTTACGGGCACACGAGTTGCCGTCGTAGTCCATCGTTACTTCCTTTGCCAATGCGAGTGTTGTTGCGGGAGATTGTAACAATTTGTTTACATTTGCAAACTGGCATTGATCAGCACTGTCTGTGGCGTGCTTTCCAACACTAGAAATATCGATATCAAAGTTATCCCTGGCGCTGTTAACCCTGGGGCTGTTAGCGTTAACAGCGTCAATGCAAGCGAAACTGTTAGGGTTGCCAGAAGTTTCGATGTTGCATTCGATGACGTCATGGACTTCCTGAGCATGATTTGGTTTGTCCCTGGTGACGTCAGCGATCTCCGCCTGAAGCTGTTGCAATATGGCCTTGTTTGCGGCGATTTCGTCGAGAATTTTCTGCAGCTTCACCCTTTCGACATCTACCAGAGAAACGTTCTCCGTGCGTATATCGTCCACTGCCTGTGACGTCATCGTACCAGAGTCGAACAGAGCTTCCTGTGCGCCTTCCAAATGTTGTTGCAGCGGCAATGATGCGGCTCCCTCTAATTCGGTTTCTAGCGGCTGCTGGCTGTTGAATGAGGCTCCATTTGGTGGATCACCACGTGCTTCTGATGATAGGGTCTGCAGACGCGCCATCAATTCTGCTTTCGAGCCTGAGGTTTGCAGCCCGAGCACATTTAGCCAGTTTTTTAACTGAACGACCGTGAATTGATTTAAATCTATGTCAGGCATTTTGAGTAAGAACCACTTCTGATATTGTAATAGGCAATAAATGTACTCCGGCGATAGCTTTAGTTTTAACTCTTTATTTCTTAATTTCACAACCGCTTCCTTCGAACGTATAACACAGAGTGTCGCAACGATTCTCCCTCTTCCTACTTCTCGCTCATCCGTGTGAGCGAGGCAGGTATACGTATCTGCGATCTCCTATGCTGCAGTACTTGGTAGAAAGGGATGACAATATAACGTTTACAGTTAACTTAAACTAGGTTTCCCGCTTATTCTATAGTACAGTGGGTGTCGTATTAATATATTACATCATATGTCGTACAGTGGGCCATGTCAGTATATGTCCTACTACAACTCCTTGGTCACAGATTATCTTCTTCGGCACTCCGAATAAGGCCATGAAGCTCTTTACTGCCTTAACAATATTTACGCTTTCTTTTGCTGGAATTGTTAATCCCCAAGCATATCTCGAGAACTTGTCAATTATGGTTAGTACACTTTTCTTGTTTATAAAATACAAGTCAATGTGCACTATTTCCATAGGCCTCTCTGGTGTTTCTGTCAGGCTGTATATTATCTTGTTTGGTCTCCTATCGTACTTCTGAGTCTGGCAACTGTCACAATTATTTATCGTTTGTGCAATTGCCTGTCTCATGTGTACGAAAAACACATTCCTTTTGAGGTGAGCTAACGTCTCTTCTATCCCCCTATGGTTGCTTTTCTCATGATATTCTTTAATAACCTGTTCTTGCTCGTTTTTCTCCGTTATATCCGGACTGTAAGAGACTGTACATCTTATTGCCCTATACAACTTACTGTAAGCAAAGTATTTGCAATAAACGTTTTGAATCACAATCACCAGATTTTCTGGGATCAATAGCGCCACCGTTCTTTTGGGTTTTAGGATTTCTTTTAACCTACGACCAATTGTTTCCTCATCAAAACAGTTTTCCGTCCAAGTTATTCTTAATTTATTCCTGAATGGAATTTGTTTATCTTTTCTCCTTACTCTACCTTCCTGTATGACCACCTGAATGTTATACTCGTTTAGTGGTTTCTCTGATATTGGAAATCCCAACTGGAGATCTTCCCCCGCAGAGTGGGTTGTCTCTCCATTGGTTGCCATCTCTGAGGCATCTTCCAACACATTGAGCTCCGGCTGAATTCTGCTCAGTGCGTCAGCCACCACATTCAGCGAACCCTTCTTGTATACAATTTCATAGTCGTACTCCAACATTTGGAGTCTCCATCTCACCAGCTTGGAATCGGGTTCCTTGACACTCATTAACCATGTTAATGGTCTATGGTCTGTGACTATCTTGAACTTTGTGCCAAATACATAATGCCTAAAATGCTTAATCGCCCAAATAATGGCGAGCATTTCTTTTTCTATTGTGGCATAATTTACTTCTGATTCTGACAGGGTTCTACTAGCGTATGCTATTGGTCTGTCCGTTCCCAAATTTCCTTGGGATAGGACGGCGCCAATAGCATAATTACTTGCATCTGTGGTGAGTATGAAAGGTTTAGCAAAGTCAGGAAACTGTAAGATTGGGTCATTGCACAGTAAGGTCTTGCATAGCTCAAATGCATCTCTATATTCCTGGTCTATCTGCACAGCCCTCTTTCCTTTCAACTGTCTTGTCAATGGCTTTGTTATAGCCGCGAAATCTCTTATGAACTTCCTATAGTATCCTCACAGACCTAGGAACGACTTTATCTGCTTCCTAGTCTTGGGAATCTCGAATCTTTTTATCGCTTCGATCTTTCCTGGGTTCGGTCTGATTCCTTGCTGGGTTACTACGTGTCCTAAGTATTCCACTTCCTTTCTTAAAAATTCTGTCTTATCTAATTGCAACTTGAAGTTTGCCTCCGCTAGCTTCTTGAAAACTTTTTCTAAATCCGTTACGTGTTCTTGCAGGGATGTCGAGTACACCATAATGTCATCCATATATATCAGACAACACTTCCCAAGTAACTCTCCGAAAATATTATTCATTAACCTTTGAAATGTTGCTGGGGCGTTATTTAGCCCGAACGGCATTCGGACATATTCGAAGTGACCCCCTTCTGCCGAGAAGGCAGTTTTTGGGATGTCTTCTTCCTTCACCTCGATCTGGTGGTATCCACTCGCCAGATCTAAAGTTGAGAAATATTTAGCCCTACCCAAGCTATCTAATACGTCATTGATTAATGGCATAGGGTATCTGTCTTTAATTACCTTCTCATTGAGTTTTCTATAGTCCACCACCATTCTCCATTTCCTCTCTCCGGAGGCATCCTTTTTCTTGGGCACTAGCCACACCGGCGCACTCCAAGGAGAATGGCTATGTCTAATGATTTTCTGCTCTAACAGCTTTTCTAGTTGTCTTCTCACCTCCTGTCTTTCTTGGAATGCATACCTGTACGGCCTTGCGTACACCGGTATGTCGTCATCCGTTCTAATTTGGTGCTTGACCGCATTAGTGAATGACAAATGGTCTCCTTCTTTATGGAATACTTTCGGATATTTCTTACAAATTCGTTGGAGCTCTTCAAGCTCCTCTCTATTCAAGTGTTCCGTTCTGATCTTATCGAATGGTATCCTCCTATTTTCATTGTCTGCCACCTCTATATTGTTGAGCTCGAAATGTTGGTCAGTTTCGAATTCAGCACCTTCCAACGGCTCCTCTAAAAATAATTCCTGGTCTTGCTCTGCATAGTTTGTTATTTCAACCAGGCTCCTTCCAGCCACTGCCCTATAAATTCCTTCTGAAATTATCAAATCCTCCTTTACTATTGTTTTGTTTAACAAAAAATCTCTATCGGGTACCTGTACCGGAATAGGAATGACTGTCTTTGTCCCTGCTTCTATTGAGTGGACCTCGCTGGGTCTATACTTAGCGAAATGTATCTGCAATTCTGTGTCTACCGTACGGAACCGACCTTTCTCAATATCGATCACGGCTTTCATTTGTTGTAGCAAATCTATACCTATTAAACCTTCAAAAAATTGGTGGAATTTGAAAAGTAATAACCTCATTTTTCCTACTCCTCCGAATTCTCTGAACATTGGTACGTGTGCTTCTTGCAGAATAGTGTGGGACTGTGTAATTGTTTTAATGGCAATGGGGTCTTTCAGCTCCTTCACGTACTGCGATTGAGCTAATTCGGGACGAATGAAGGAGTAAGTAGATCCTGTATCAATTAGTAACTTTATTGTTTTTTGTGGAGTGATTTTGATCTTTACATATGGTAGGGTGGAGTGGCCCCTTCTAGCTCCTAAATATCCTGTTGGTTGTTCGAGGCTGATTGCGAAAAATTTGCATCATCCTCCTGAATATTATGTAACTGACCGCTTGTCGACGGTCGATTTCCGCCCCTCTCTGCGTTGCTGCTCTGAGTCGAATTATATGACCGTCTTGAATCGATCGTGTTATTCGACTGCCTTGAATTGTTCGAATTATATGATTGCCCGGAAAAGTTCGAATTCCTAGTCATTCTAGTCTGTCCACTGCCTACTGCGTCGCCAGCCGCTTGGATGGCTAGCTGGCCCTCTCTAGGCTTGTTGTTGTTATAATTATTGTTTCCATACCACTGTCTGCCTCGGCTATTCTGTCCATAATTCCACTTATTATTCCTGTTTTGATAATTTCGGTATGGTCTTTGATAGTTGGACGTTTCTCCTTGACTACTACTGTCTGTCCTGAATAGGTTCCCCATCATTGGATACGGAAATCCAAATCCTGGCCATCCATCCATATTTGGTCTGGGTTTCGGTCGGTCCCTGGCCCTTTGCCTCTTCCTGTGCTTCTTGTAAGGTACCCAAATTTTTCTCTCTACAAGCAATTTCGTATGCCTTGGCTATATTGGGCACCTCCATGTTTCTGATAGTTACCCCTATTGGGCCCTTCAAGGCTGAAACGAAAGCGTTCAGCGCCATTTCTTCGTACCATTTAACCTTCTCGCTCCTCAACAAGATGCCCTGCTCATTGGATTTAACTAGGCTCACTAGGGCCTTCTTCAGGGTCATTACTTTCGTGTATAGGGTTTCCAACTCTAATTTCTTTTCCTTAATATGAGTCAACTCCATAATCAAATCCTGCTCGGATCTCTTATCTTTGAAATGAGTAATTAATATTTTCTTTATTTGATCCCAATTTAATTCCGACTCATCCAAGTCAAGGACTTTATCTGCTTGTCCTATGATCTTACTCCTTACCGCTCTAAGAGCGATTATTCCTATATTCGATATTTCCTCCCCTTTGATGAGGCTCAGTACCTGTTCCACTGCTCCTATAAAACCGTCTAACTTTCCTGCCTCTCCTTCATACTTCGGAATTATTTCTACCAGGTCTATTACCTTGATAGCTTCTAACACGTTTGTTGTTGCCATTGTTATAGGCTTTCCTTCATCTGTCATTGGTTTATGGATTCGATTGCTTGTGCTTTTGCGTCTACTTCTAACTTGTTTTGCTTCTCGCTTATGTCTGTGTTTGTTTCTTAATTACTAGTGCTCTTAAATTGTATGTGTGTGTAATTGTGTACATATTTAATCGTTTTAGTTGTATAGGTTATCTTCTGTTTGTTGGTAGTGTGTCGTGGTTCAACGATCTTCCGTGTGGTGTAATGGAGTTCTGGAATTAATTTAAAATGAGTACTTTTCTCTTAATCGATTTTTAAACAAATAAATATCAACAATGGGTCTCAAAATTTTATTATTTATTTCTTGCTATTGCTATTGTTTCCCTGTCATCCTGTCGTCTAAACTCATTGAAATAACTACGATTGCTGTATATTTATTCCCTTTATTATTATTATTATTATTATTTTATTATTATTTTTTTTTCTTCAAGTTACCCGACATGCTGAAGCTATCCGATCGGCTGTGCGATACAACCTCACGACCAAATGCGGACAGACATTGCCTTTAGGGTATTTGTTTTGGCCATCCCCATGCTACACGAGTACCCCGTTCTCTACAGTGTATCGCCTAATACATGTGGATAGTCTCTTATATTGTTCTTGTTTACCAGTACATCACCTCATCCCTATGCTAAGCGGCCGCCTTGTGCATTACAGTGCGCCGCCCAATACATGTTAATGGGTCTATATAAACTTTTTATTTTAGTTGTTCCATCGAACTGGTACTTCCCTTGCTAAGCGGCCGCTCTGCTTCCGCAGTTTGCCGCCTAATACAACTGAAAGCCCAATCCGATAGTATTCCTTATAAATCGACATTTCTTCATATTACTTTGCCCCCTTTCTCATGCTAAGCAGCCGCCTTGTGTAACACAGTGCGCCGCCTAATACATGTTAAAGGAGAAAATTTATTTATTTATTATTGTTTTCTATTTATAAGCTTGCTCCCAAACTCTAGTCTGCTAGTCTACATCCCACTGTGCATGCACCGCTCGAACCGCTCGACCGTCTTCTGTCTTGGCTTGAATTTGCCGCCAGCCGTTGCCAACTCGACCCAACCTGTCTGCACTCTCCCGGCTGTCATCACTCAAGAACGAATACTACCGCTGTCGTATCACGAACTGTCTGCAACATGTTTCATCCGCCCTTCGTTGGCGATCGAACGTTCGACCGAGCTGTTCGGTTCGCATCGAACCATCGACAACCACGACCGCCTGTCGTCACTTGTCGACGGCCGACCGTTCGATCGAACCGTTCGACGCAACCTCGAACCGTTCGTGCCACACTCGAACCTTCCATTTAATTCGCGAAGACAAACACTATTTAATTTAATTAAAATTCTAATCTAACTCTTTGGTTATTAAACATTTCCACTTGTATCTTGGTCACTTTTATTTTATTTTTTCTCTCTGCTGTTGTGCAGCTTCGGTCTTTGCACTTGTCCTACACTCCCCTTTACATTTTTTGTCTGCGTTTGGAATTACTGCCTTTATTTCCATTTTTCATAACTTGTTGCTTGCATATTTTTATTATTTATTTTATTTTTTTATTTCCGTATGCTCATTGAGTTTAGTTTTATTTTTTATTATTTTTCATTTCAGCTTTATATATTTTTTTTATACTCCATTTCACCCACTTCACTCTACTCACTCTCTTACATAATAATGCTAAACGTTATCCAGAACATCTGTCCTTCCTTCTGCTTCCTTTCGCCGTCTCGGATCCTTCCTGTGTCCTTGGTTAAATCCGTTCTTTGACGAAAGCTACCGACTGCGCCAGTTATCAATAACTAGGTTCCTTTGGTGATTGTTCCCGACAAGATCCCGACCCAAATGAAAAGTTAGGTGTGTACTGGTTTAAAGTTAAACCCAGAATGAATATCTTTATTTTATAATTCTTCGTTCAAACCTAATTGTTTACGTACAATGTGCTGACCTAGCGGAATGGATCTGTAATTGGACCGGATGCCTATCTGGGGCTTGGACTCAGCAGTGGTCGTTTGGTGGTGTTTGGTGTTGTTTGCTTGGTTGGCGACTTTGTTGCTAGCTGCTTGGCAAACGTAGGGGCTTAGGTGGGGGACCGCCGATGGAATGTGCTGAGGCGGTAACTCGCGCGCAACGCTCGTTCGCTTAGCCGTCAGAGGAGCCGTTTAGATTCCCCGGTTGGCGTCGTCATTGCGTGAGCCACTGGGGCTTGACCCATTGGTGCCAGGGACGATCGACTAGCCCCAGACAACTAGTGCAGAAGAGGAGCGACTTCCGACAGTTAACCAATTGCACAAGACAGAAATTTCTAGGCCATATTTTTTTTTGTGAGAGAGAGATATTCGCGATGTAGAATGCCGGGATGATAATCAGAAAAGTTTTCTTCCAATCGTTTGCACTCGCCAAGAAAAGTGAAAGTATTTTAACCCACAGGGCGGTATGAAACGCCTGATTTTTTTCAGCATGTACGTTGAACGGAAGATCGATCTTTCGCCGATGGAAATCTGAGTGAGTTGTCTTTGTTTAATTTGCATTCGCATTCGAATGGTATCTGAATCTATGGTTGAAACTTTTGTTTGGTCTTGGGCGAGATCTAATAGACACCAATTACAAAAAAAAAACAAATAAATAAGGAAAAGGAAAACAATATTAATTATAATATATTTTACTAGATATTTCAATATTAAATTAATACTCGTAGTTCGTCAATTCTATACCTTGAGAAGAAATTAACTCGGGTCATTTAAACCAATCTAATTAAACCTATAAAAAATTGTGAAAATTGTGGGAAAAGATTATACATGAAAAAAAAAGAACCCCGATAATGAAGTTGATATCTTAAACATATTCTTGGGTTTTAAGCACGCTCACCAAAATTATATACATACGAAATTTATGCCTATACCTGAAAATGTTTTTACTGAAAAATTATAACGAATTATTCTTTTTGCTTATATTACTATTACACTCTATATTATTATTATAAACCTGATTTACTATATTTTCTTTGATAATATTAAGATCAGAACTGAGCTGATGATTCCACGGTCGTAGGGAAAAAGGGGTCACCAGAGCCATGCTCTAGAGGAAGGCGACCTAGGTAGGGTGGGCGATAAGCGGGCGCAATTACACCAGGGGCCACGCAAATAGTTACATCCCTCTTTCTTTGAACTTTGCTTCACATGCTGTTTTTTTCCTTTCTTTTTTTTTTGAATTTGGTTTATCGTTCTTCCGATTTATATGACTAGATCCTTTCAATGTCGCAAGCACGCTCAATTTCTTGTGATGTTAATAATAATGTGTGCATCGTAACTAAATCTGTGAGAGCAAGACCTCCACCCCAAAGCCACGAGCTAGCGCCGGACCTACAGCGTGCCACGACATCACAGATCCTTTCGAAAATTAGTCACTCAGTCGAACGTTACACGTTACAGTTATAATTAATTATTATTAATATCAGAGGTGGCGCCCAACGTGGGGCCTTAGTGAGTTTACTTATTAATACTCATGGATAAACCAATTCGACTCTTTTTCATTTTTTTATTTTTTCCTTCTCCTCATCTCAAGGGTTTTTTGTAAATTTTAAATTTTTCTCGGAAATCAAAACTGTATAATTATTAACATTATTTTTTTTGACCGAAAATCAAGAATTATCAAAGAAACCTTCCTAAATTTAGCAGAGAAAACATGGTACTTAACAAGCTGAGGAAAACGGGAAGAAAACATACGCATTTAGGTCGATTTCTGTCCCGGTTTGAAATGCCATTACTTACTTACTTAAATAAAATCACAAACTAAGCTAAACGGAAAATGCCGGAGTTGCTTGAGAGAAGCGTCACATCCACAAGTAGTTTATGACAATTATTATTCTTTCACAGGGGCACTATAATTTATTCGGGATCTGGAATACATGTGAGATGTTTTCCGAAAAGTCACTGTCCGATACCGGAATAAAGTAAATTAGCGCCTCCCTCCTTTAGGCCAGGATTGCGCCTTTCTATATCTTTTCTCATTTCTAAGGATGGTAACAAGAAAAATACCCATCGATTCGTGTGACATCAAGCATTCAGTTCAGTAAACAAATTTTTTAATTTTTTTATCTTATCGCAAAGTTACGATCGTTGTAAATTTTTTTCGTTTTTAATTTTATTACTGCGGTTAGTTAACTGTGGTCGGATTATTTTAGGATACATTTGTTCGGACGAGGAGATAGTCTCGCTAGAAAATGGGGTTAGACCGATCTCCGGAAAGGGACGCTGAGAACAGCTCAAATTCACTCTGTCCTATACGCAAAGGCGAGATTAGCGGTGTCGATGGTTATAGAACAGCGTGTCAACATGAATTTCATAAGAGATGCATAGAGGGTCACTGGAAGAAAAGTATACAGTGTCCGGTGTGCAAAAGTTCCTGTAGGCCCAAAGTCCCAAAGGTCTTCGATAATGCGGAGCGGGAAACGCGTAGTCAATCAAGGAACCGTCCGCTCGTCGAGAATATTGAAAGAGAAGTTGCGGACAACACAGCCTCTACGTCAGGACTTAATGCAAGTACCAACAGCAGCGGCAACAGCAATACAAGTGTTATTAATGCTAATGCCATCACCTTATTGGCAATGGAACGCAGATTACTAGCGACTCTATCGGAAAGGATGGCGGAATTAATCCAAAGTTCTGTATCTGATATCGTAACCAGGGTGAGAGCAACTCAAAGCCCAGAGGCTAATAATAGCCAGGGTGAGCAGTCTTCTCAACAGACTATTAGAGACGTTAATAATAGGGCCAACGCGAGTAGGGGAACTGATGATAATCTACGGGATGTCAGAATGACTTCGGTTTCAACTGCTTCGCATCAAAGTTCCACATCCGATTTATTGAACCGTCCTGATAAAGTGGTACATATTCTGAACGGATGGAAGATTAAATATTTCGGAGGAGGAGTGCCAGTGGACAATTTTATTTACCGAGTTGAAGCACTGACTAGGGAAACGTTAGGAAATAATTTTTCCGTGCTGTTTGAAGGAAAAGCCACCGAGTTCTATTGGCGATATCATAAAGCACATGGTGAAGTCCGTTGGGATAATTTCTGTTCAGCTCTACGTCTGCAGTTTAGACAAAATAGAGATGATGGGGATATCGAGGAGTTAATCAGGAATACAAAACAAAAGCCGAATGAAACTTTCGATTGCTTTTACGACAATATATCTGATTTAGTCGATCAGCTAGAGCAGCCGTGGGCGCCGAACAAACTGGTAAGAGTCCTTAAGAACAACTTACGTACGGAAATAAGGCATGAGCTCCTGAATCTGGATATTAAAACAGTTTCAGACTTGAGAGAAATTTGTCGAAGGCGCGAAGTTTTTTTGGCTGATGCTAAGCGATACCAGGGGTACATAAGAAACACGCCATTTAAGCGCGACGTTTCAGAGTTTGCTGAAAACTCAGAAAGTCTTCAGGAAACGGAATCTGAAAATGAAGGGGATATCTCTGCGCTTGCACTGTCATGCTGGAATTGCCGCAAAGAAGGGCACCGGTATCAGGACTGCGTGACCGAGAGAAAAATATTTTGTTACGGCTGTGGAGCCGCCAATACATATAAACCTAGTTGCAGCAAGTGCTCAAAAAACTCAAAACCCGGCACTTCGAGGTCGCTTGTCAAACAGAAACCCTCGAGTGCCGTTCGAAGCCAAGCAACGATGACCGACTAATAGAGGAGGCAGCTATGGTAGCAGCACTCCCCAACCCAGACGAACAAAGACCGGCTATTAATTCGTTACTTCATAGTAAAATACCTGACTTACGTCGATCCCGAAGTTCTCGTCGGATAAAGGCGTATTGGGAGAACATAAAGATATGCAACGTTGGGGTCCAGTACATTAATTCAATTCCGGCTGGGCAGAAGGATCCTCGCCCATTTTTACCAGTTCAAGTGTTCAATCGTACTGTCTATGGCTTATTAGACTCGGGAGCATCGATTAGTTGTGTTGGTGGGAGGTTAGCGGAGGAGATAAAAGCTAGCGGTAACTATAAAAAGATAAAAGGTCATGCTACCACGGCAGATGGAAGATCGCAGCAGAAGTAGAATACATCGATAAGAAAAGTGCCGTAAAGCTTTATGTGGTACCATCGCTGAAGCAGGATTTATATCTGGGTATAGATTTCTGGAGGCTGTATGACTTGCTTCCTAAAAATATAAGCATATCTTAATTAGAATTGTCGTAAAGTAACGCTAAAGCGGAGGTTGATCAGCATAAATTGTCTGAGAGCGATCGAACCAAGCTAGCGAATGTAATAAATTGTTTTCCGTCATTTAAACAAGAAGGGCTCGGTAAGACCAACCTGATATCGCATTCGATTGATGTGGGAACGGCAAAACCAATTAAACAACGCCATTTCCCCGTCTCCCCAGCGGTCGAAAAGGCCATGTACACCGAAATCGACCGAATGATAGCATTGGGAGTAATAGAAGAATCCGAAAGTTCATGGTCATCCCCTATCGTAATGGTAACCAAACCTGGCAAAGTAAGGATTTGTTTGGACTGTAGGAAGGTGAACAGTTTCACCGAGAAAGATGCTTACCCACTTCCTCAAATCAGTGGGATCTTAAGTCGGTTACCAAGAGCTGAGTATATTTCAAGCCTGGATCTAAAGGACGCTTATTGGCAGGTGCCTCTAGAGGAATCATCCCGCGACAAAACAGCATTTACAGTCCCAGGCAGACCTCTCTACCAATTTAAGGTAATGCCGTTCGGGCTTTGTAACGCTACAAGCACAATGTCCCGACTAATGGATAAGGTGGTACCAGCCCATCTCCGCAATGAGGTGTTTATTTATCTTGACGATTTATTAGTAGTTTCTTCCACATTTGAACGGCATCTCGAAGTACTGAGAGAATTGGCCTTGCAAATTAAACGGGCAGGTTTGACTCTAAATATTGGTAAAAGTCATTTCTGTATGCTACGCGTTCGATATTTAGGGCACATCATAGGCGACGGTGGAATCCGGACGGATCCCGAAAAGGTGGCAGCAATCAAAAATTTTCCTGTCCCTAAAAGTCTGCGAAGCTTGAGAAGTTTCATGGGCTTGTGTGGATGGTATCGAAAGTTTGTGCCAAATTTTGCTACACTCGCTACCCCTTTGACCGACTTAATGACCACAAAACGAAAGTTTAGTCTAACTGACGAAGCTATAAAAGCCTTCGAGGAACTGAAGCAACGTCTAAGCGAAGCCCCAGTTTTGTGTAGCCCCGATTTCTCGAAACCGTTCGCAATACACTGCGATGCGAGTAAAACGGGGGTAGGCGCTGTGCTTGTACAAACATCCGAAGAAGGAGATGAACGTCCGATTGCCTTCATCTCCAAGAAGCTAAACAAGGCCCAACGCAACTATACTGTAACCGAGCAAGAATGTTTAGCGGCCATCGTAGCTCTCAAAAGTTTCAGGGCATATGTTGAAGGAATGGAATTCACAATCATAACGGATCACGCCTCATTAAAGTGGTTAATGTCCAACCATGACCTGAATTCCCGGTTGGCACGATGGGCGTTGGCTTTGCAAAGGTACAACTTTAAGATTGAGCATCGCAAAGGCTCCCTTAACGTTGTTCCCGATTCGTTGTCTCGCATCAACGAAGACGTGATAGCCGCTGTAGATCTACGGGAAGGACTCCTGGTGGACTTGGATTCTAAAGAGTTTAAGAAAGCAGAATATGTGGATCTAGTAGAAAAAGTAAAAGCAAATCAAGCTAACTTTCCTGACCTCAAAGCAGATAATGGCTATGTGTATCGGAAATCTGAGCATTCTACAGGGGAACAAATCCACGATGATTTCGCGTGGAAACTCTGGATACCGAAGGAACTAGTGCCAGAAATCCTTAAGAGAGCACACGATGGTTCTATGTCTTGCCACGGTGGCATACATAAGACCATAGAGAGAGTGAGGCGTTATTATTTTTGGCCTGGCCTGGTGCCAGATGTAAAGACATACATTAACGCTTGCGAAGTGTGCAAAACGACAAAAGCGCCGAATTATACACTGCGACCGCCATTAGGAAAAGCACCGGAAAGTCAACGGTTTTTCCAAAGATTGTTCGTAGACTTTCTTGGGCCATACCCTAGAT
This sequence comes from Drosophila suzukii, assembly GCF_043229965.1. Classification (NCBI taxonomy): domain Eukaryota; kingdom Metazoa; phylum Arthropoda; class Insecta; order Diptera; family Drosophilidae; genus Drosophila; species Drosophila suzukii. The sequence goes on along the minus strand of NW_027255940.1, from coordinate 1,254,737 downwards.
CAAGAAGCGGGAACGTGGGAATTTTTATCGTTCTAGACCATTTTTCCAAATATGTATTCCTTAAACCAGTTAGGAAGATGGACACCAGTGGGGTCACAAAATACTTGGAAGGGGAACTGATCATGGCATATGGAGCTCCGGAAACCGTGGTGTCAGACAACGGATCACAATTTCGTTCTCACGCTTTTCGGAAATTGATGCAGCAGTATGGCATCACACACACATTAACGGCGGTGCATTCACCGCAAGCTAATGCTTCCGAACGCGTTAATCGCTCCGTGATTGCTGCGATCCGAGCATATGTGCGACCAGACCAGAAGGACTGGGACGAACACCTAAACAGGATATGTTGTGCATTGGGGTCCTCCGTTCATGCTAGTTTGGGAACTTCTCCATATTACATGGTTTTTGGACAGCACATGATAACATCCGGTTCTACGTACTCACTGTTAAGGAAATTAAATTTACTTGATGATCGCTCACTAAAATTCAATCGCCAGGACTCATTTGAGATTGTTCGAGATAAAGCATGTAAGCGTATGTTGGAACAGCACGCCGAAAACGAGAAGCGCTATAACCTTCGGTCTCGAAACGTCTCATTCGTGGAAGGACAAGAGGTGTATCGCCGGAACTTCAAACAAAGCTGCTTCCAGACAGGATACACTGCCAAATTCGGACCTTCCTTTGTAAAGGCAAGAGTTCGCAAGAAGCTGGGAAGCGCGTATTATGAACTGGAAGACTTACAAGGCACACTTGTAGGTACCTATCACGCCAAGGATATTCGGCATTAATGCCTCTTCCGTCGGTATCAGTCTAGGGTACCAGGGATAGTATACCCTAGCCTGATTGTTTGGGGGGGCTTTGTAGTGGCGACTGAATAGGCCGTTTTAGTTCATCCTAGAAGTATGCTCCTCTTCAGTATCTGTAAGCCGAGCTTCGTTGCATATCCGAAATTTTGGTGCAATGTTATCGGGGTAATACCAATGAGAATGGTAATTCATCGAAGGTCAGCCGGCGCAGGGAGTCTTTGGAAAGCTCGACTCAGCTGTGAAACATTTCCGCCGTTGGCCCCAGTTACGCCACGCTATTTTAGATTCGGTCTTTTCAAATCAAGCCGTCATTGAGTGCAGATGCACTCACTCTCTATTCCAATAAAATGGGTAACATCCCACGTGTAGCTCAGGCAGGAGATGCAGGAAAGCCCCTGAGATAGGGCCCTAAGTCCGATCGCGAATTCATTTTTTTAAATCTGTGGAACATTTTATTTTGGGGCATAAGAACCCCAAAACCACCAGGTGGGTTAACCTTGTGCTCGATTTTCCCCGCACGTAAAAATTTACAGTAGCCATACAAATTTCGCAAAGCTGCAGAGAAGCAGCCAAATCGGAGAAGCATACGCCAGAGGAGCACCCTGCTGTATCTGAGAAGCATCCGCCAGAGGAGCACCCTGCCGCAGAGCGCACGCCAGAGGAGCACCCTGTCCACACAGCACACGTCGGAGAAGTAGCCTCTTTAGACGCATCTGAGAAGCATCCGCCAGAGGAGCACCCTGCCGCAGAGCGCACGCCAGAGGAGCACCCTGCCCACACAGCACACGTCGGAGAAGTAGCCTCTTTGGCCGCATCTGAGAAGCATCCGCCAGAGGAGCGCCCTGTCGAGGAGCGCGCACCGGAGTAGCCCCGCCGTAAGAGGAAACCCTGCCGCATCTGAGAAGCATCCGCCAGAGGAGCGCCCTGTCGAGGAGCGCGCACCGGAGTAGCCCCGCCAGAAGAGGAAGCCCTGCCGGAGGAGCAGCCACATCGGAGAAGCACCCGCCGGAGAAGTGCCCAAGAGACCGCTGTCTGAGGCGCGCGCATCGCTCGTTCGCTTAGCCGTCAGAGGAGCCGTTTAGATTCCCCGGTTGGCGTCGTCATTGCGTGAGCCACTGGGGCTTGACCCATTGGTGCCAGGGACGATCGACTAGCCCCAGACAACTAGTGCAGAAGAGGAGCGACTTCCGACAGTTAACCAATTGCACAAGACAGAAAATTCTAGGCCATATTTTTTTTTGTGAGAGAGAGATATTCGCGATGTAGAATGCCGGGATGATAATCAGAAAAGTTTTCTTCCAATCGTTTGCACTCGCCAAGAAAAGTGAAAGTATTTTAACCCATAGGGCGGTATGAAACGCCTGATTTTTTTCAGCATGTACGTTGAACGGAAGATCGATCTTTCGCCGGTGGAAATCTGAGTGAGTTGTCTTTGTTTAATTTGCATTCGCATTCGAATGGTATCTGAATCTATGGTTGAAACTTTTGTTTGGTCTTGGGCGAGATCTAATAGACACCAATTACAAAAAAAAAAAACAAATAAATAAGGAAAAGGAAAACAATATTAATTATTATATATTTTACTAGATATTTCAATATTAAATTAATACTCGTAGTTCGTCAATTCTATACCTTGAAAAGAAATTAACTCGGGTCATTTAAACCAATCTAATTAAACCTATAAAAAATTGTGAAAATTGTGGGAAAAGATTATACATGAAAAAAAAAGAACCCCGATAATGAAGTTGATATCTTAAACATATTCTTGGGTTTTAAGCACGATCACCAAAATTATATACATACGAAATTTATGCCTATACCAGAAAATGTTTTTACTGAAAAATTATAATGAATTATTCTTTTTGCTTATATTACTATTACACTCTTTATTATTATTATAAACCTAATATTAAGATCTTTTGAATTTTGTCATTAAAAATGGAAACTTAAAAGAAACGTGTTGCTGAACTGAGCTGATGATTCCACGGTCGTAGGGAAAAAGGGGTCACCAGAGCCATGCTCTAGAGGAAGGCGACCTAGGTAGGGTGGGCGATAAGCGGGCGCAATTACACCAGGGGCCACGCAAATAGTTACATCCCTCTTTCTTTGAACTTTGCTTTACATGCTGTTTTTTTCCTTTCTTTTTTTTTTGAATTTGGTTTATCGTTCTTCCGATTTATATGAATAGCTCCTTTCAATGTCGCAAGCACGCTCAATTTCTTGTGATGTTAATAATAATGTGTGCATCGTAACTAAATCTGTGAGAGCAAGACCTCCACCCCAAAGCCACGAGCTAGCGCCGGACCTACAGCGTGCCACGCCATCACAGATCCTTTCGAAAATTAGTCACTCAGTCGAACGTTACACGTTACAGTATATATGTGTACGTTATTGTATTCCTTCTAGATCATTCGTGTAAGTTCTAAGAATAAGTTGTTGTTGTTGTACGATGCCGCTCACTGTTCTCTAACTCTCTCTCAATCTCATCGCTCTCACACTCTCTCAATGAATCGGGGGTTGATGCGGATCGTGAGCTGAGAGCGAGGGCAGTTGAACGCCGACCGTGATCCTGAACAGACGAAATTATAAAATAAAAGCAAAGACTAGAAGTACATATATTTGTGTTGGTGTTTAACTTCGGGGGAATATATTATACCCCTACAAAATCAGAAGTGGGCCGATCACGAGCCAGTTAATTAAAACGTTAGTACAAAAGAAAATCAAAATGGATTTAAACAACGTGTCGATTGAACAATTAAAAAGGTGGTTGAGTGTATTTAAGTTATCAACAACCGGAACAAAGAGACAATTGATCTTGCGGCTAAATAATATATCGAAGGAAATTCGTGGACAGTTTGAAGAAATGGCGAGACAAAAAGGAGACACAGACGGCGAAAATAGTAAAGGCAAAGACAGCGGCGACGAGAATTTCGAAGACGACGGCGGAATTATCCAGAAAGAAGACTGCGACAATAGTAACGGCAAAGACGGCGGCATCCAGAGTTGCGACAAAGAAGACGGCGAAACTAACGGCGAAGATGGTGAAGGGAATGACGAAGTTGTTGGCAGCATTCTCAGAATTAGAGGCAAACGGAACGAAAACTATACAGAAGACGACATGCACAACCAGACTGGAGAGAATTCTAGGAACGCAAAAAGCAGTGAACGTAAAGTGAAAAACGGCAACGTTGCGGTGGTGGAAAATTTTAACGAGAACATCGAAGTCTCGTTGAGTATGGCAACACAGGTGTTGAGCGAGTTTGCTGGCGAGTCGTGTGCCTGCAAATGGACCACTCAAATGCATAATATCGCGAAGATTTATGAAATAGGTGGAAAATTTGAGAAAATGCTAATGGTGAGCAAAATTAAAGGAAAAGCTTATGAGTGGTTGCACGCAAATTCAGACCGCGTGTTGCTACCGTTGGATGGCTTGACTGCAGAGCTGATCTCAACGTTTGGCGGAAAATCATCGAAGTTGGAGATAAGACGCAAATTCGAGGGTCGCAAATGGAAACAAAGCGAAACTTTCGGGTGTTATGTCGACGACAAGGTAATGCTTGCTCAAGGCATTAATATTGATGCAGATGAAATGTTGAGCTGCATCATCGAAGGTATTCCTAATCAAGGGCTACGTAATCAGGCGCATATTCAATGCTTTGTTGATATTGGGCACATTAAGAGAGCGTTTGCGGATGTGAGCTTGCCAAAGTCATATGGAGTTGGCAGGCCGACGACATCAACGGATCCCAAGAACAGCAAGAAGACTCGCTGTTTCAATTGCAATGCAAAAGGGCATTGGGCGTACGAGTGTAGGAAGTCGAAGCGGGAGAAAGGATCGTGCTATGCGTGCGGTAAGAGGGGGCATTTTGTTGCGAAAAGCTTGAAGAATAAAAACCAGAACGAGGGCAAAAATAATTATGTAAGATATGTTGAAATTAATTTTGGAAGCCCAATTTCATTTATTAAAATATCCAAAGTGCCAGAAGACATTTCGAAATTACCAGTTTTAAGTTCGTATTATGGTTTAAACAAAAGTTACCTGAAAACTTATGGAAAAATATTATGTTATGTTTTGAAAAATTTAAATAAAGTACATTTTAATTTAGTTATTGTGGCAAACGAATCTATGAGTCATGATGTAATCTTGGGGCGAGATTTTATGGATGCTTGTAATCTAAATTTAAACCTTGACACTTTGAAAATGGTTACAGTTGAGAATATTGAAAATCCTTCTGATGTTAGTGATGAAAAGCAGATAGTTAGCGATGAAGTTAGTGATGAAAAGCAGATAGTTAGCGATGAAGTTAGTGATGAAAAGCAGATAGTTAGCGATGATGTTAGTGATGAAAAGCAAAAAATTAGCAATGTTGTTAGTAATGTTAGGGATAAAAATACAATTTTTAGCGATGTTAATCATGGAATTAGGGACAGCAGGGAAACAATAAAAGAAATTTTTAGTAAAATCAGAGATGAAGAAGAAGTTACGAATAAAAATTATATTGAGCCGGAAATAAATCTAGTGGAAAAGGAATTATTTAATATAAATTTAACGGATGAAAGTGTAGAATACAAAGTTGGTGATCATGTGAATTATAATGTTAGGTGTCAGTTTGTTAGGATGGTAGAAAGTTGTTATGTAAATAAAGAAAGGCCAAAGGAACCGGAGGTTAGATGCGAAATGAAATTAAGATTAGAGGACTCAAAACCATTCAGTTGTTCGCCCAGACGTTTAGCTTACACAGAGAAAGAAAAATTACAGGTAATATTAGACGAATACTTAAGTGAAGGAATTATAAGGCCAAGTGAATCTGAGTATGCATCTCCAATAGTGTTAGTTAAAAAGAAGTCAGGCGACTTACGACTATGTGTAGATTACCGAAAGCTTAACAAGACTATGGTGAAAGATAATTATCCGTTACCTATGATTGACGATTTATTAGATACATTAGTAAATAAAACAATATTTTCGAAATTAGATTTAAAGCATGGCTACTTTCATGTGTTTGTGGATAGTGAATCGATAAAATATACCTCATTTATGACGCCGTTAGGACAATTTGAGTTTATGCGGATGCCAATGGGGCTGAAGAATGCACCAGCGGTGTTTCAACGATTTATCAATAAGATTTTTGCAGCCATGATAAGGGATGGTACGGTAGTTATATACATGGACGATATCATGATTGCGAGTAAAGAAATGCAAGAACATTTAAGTGTTCTTAGAGAAGTTTTTGATAGATTAGCAAGGAACAAACTAGAATTGAGAATGGACAAGTGTGAGTTTCTACAAGCAAGAGTACAATACTTAGGATTTTTGGTAACTAGCAAAGGAATACAGGCTAATGACAAAGGAATAGAAGCTGTTCGAGATTTTCCCGTTCCAGACAAAGTACACGGTGTTAGAAGCTTTTTGGGTTTGTGTTCGTATTTTAGAAGGTTCATTAAAGATTTTTCGATGATCGCTAAACCTCTATATGAGTTGTTAAAAAAGGATAAAGAATTTGTATTTGAAGAAAAGGAATTGCAATGTTTTGAAATGCTTAAGAAAAAGTTGGTGGAAGCTCCAGTGTTAGGATTATATTATTACAAGGACGAGGTAGAATTGCATACAAACGCCAGTGCACAAGGTTTTGGAGCAGTTTTGCTGCAAAGAAAAGAGGATAAGAAGCTTCATCCAATATTTTATTTTTCGAAAGCAACAACAAAAGACGAAGCAAAGTATCATAGTTTTGAACTGGAAACGTTAGCAATAATTTACGCTCTTAGAAGATTTAGAATTTATGTGCAGGGTAGACGATTTAGAATAGTCACAAATTGTAACTCACTGACGTTGACGTTAAATAGAATTGAGTTAAACCCCCGTATTGCACGGTGGGCATTAGAATTGCTGGAGTATGACTTTGAATTAGTCCACAAATCGGGGAAACTTATGCAACATGTTGACGCGTTAAGTAGAAATACAAACATAATGGTAGTTGAAACGAATAGCTTTGAAGATAATTTAATTATTTGTCAAGCGAAAGATGAAAAATTAAAAGATGTTAGAAAAAAGTTAGAAAATGAGGAAGATAAAATGTTTGAGATGAGGAATGGAGTTATATATAGAAAGTCGAATAATGGAAAGCTGTTATTTTGTGTTCCAGAAGAAATGGAGGAAAAGATATTATACAAATATCACAATGAATTGGGTCATTTAGGAAGAGATAAAGTTATGGATGCTATTGTTAGGACGTATTGGTTTTCGAATATGAAAGAGAAAGTGGTTAGACATATTGAAAATTGTATAAGATGTGTAGCATATTCGCCGAAGTCACGGAAAGGGGAAGGACTGTTGCACAGTATACCATAATTAAATGTGCCATTTGAAATTATACATATTGATCATTATGGACCGGTTGATAATGGAAGAGTAAAGAAACATCTCTTTGTGGTTATAGACGCATTTACCAAATATGTTAGGCTATATGCAACAAAAACGACGAACACAAAGGAAGTTATTATAGCATTGAAAGACTACTTCAGGTCTTACAGCAGACCAACTTGTATAGTTTCGGATAGGGGAAGCTGTTTTACGTCGGAAGATTTCGGAAAATTTATGGAAGAATGTAATATTAAACATGTAAAAATTGCGACCGGGTCACCTCAAGCCAATGGACAAGTAGAAAGGATTAATAGAATTGTGGGACCAATGATAGCTAAATTAGCAGATCCAGAAGAGAAAATGCATTGGGACACAGTTGTGGAAGATGTTGAGTTTTCATTCAACAACACGAAGCAAAGAAGCATAGCACAAATGCCAAGTAAAATGTTGTTTGGAATCGAGCAGAAAGGAAAAGTTATTGATGAATTGAGACAAAAGTTAGAAGAATTAGATAATGTTAGTGATGTTAGAGATTTAGACAAAATTAGGAAAGATGGTTCAGAAGCGCAAAGAAAATTACAAAAAAACAACGAACAGAGATATAATGAAAAAAGGACAAAGAGTTCGGAGTACAAAGTGGGAGACTATATTATGGTAAAAAATTTTGATAGCTCAGTAGGAGTCGCAAGAAAGCTAATACCTAAACACAAGGTTCCTTATGTTATAGATAAAGTTTTGAGAAATGATAGATACTTGATAAAAGATGTTGAAGGTTTTCAATTATCGCGTTGCCCTTATCAAGGTGTCTGGAGTAGCCAAAATATTAAGCATTGGATTGGAAAACGAAAATAAAGTTGTAAATATATCTAAAAATTTGTAAATACAAAACTAAATTGTAGAAACTAAGATAAATATAAGAAATCAATTGTAAATTAACACAAGATCGGGGGATCTTAAAATATCAGGACGGCCGAATTGTAGCAGGATTGCTACGTCGTAGTATGTATGTATGTGTATGTTATTGTATTCCTTCTAGATCATTCGTGTAAGTTCTAAGAATAAGTTGTTGTTGTTGTACGATGCCGCTCACTGTTCTCTAACTCTCTCTCTCAATCTCATCGCTCTCACACTCTCTCAATGAATCGGGGGTTGATGCGGATCGTGAGCTGAGAGCGAGGGCAGTTGAACGCCGACCGTGAACATACCAAATTATAAAATAAAAGAAAAGACTAGAAGTACAGATTTGTGTTGGTGTTTAACTTCAGGGGAATACGTTATACCCCTACAAAAATATGACCGTTTTTATGTCATTGATTTTAATTTTGCGAAGGTTTACTGAAATGGGCCTTCCATCTTTAAAAGCCCATAACTTGGTCAATTGAACTCGGATTTCGATATGGCATACCTTTATGGGCTTGTGGAATGATTATGTTGTTATCTGCACTAAAATATATCTCTTTAAAGGTAGTACAAAATATGACCGTTTTTATGTCTTGATTTTGATTTTGCGAAGGTTAGCTGAAATTGGCCTTATTTCCATCTTTAAAAGCCCATAACTTGGTCAAATTAGCTCGGATTTCGATATGGCATACCTTTATGGGCTTGTGGAATGATTATTAAAATATATAACTGTAGAAGGATTTCTACGTCGTAGTATGTATGTATGTGTATGTTATTGTATTCCTTCTAGATCATTCGTGTAAGTTCTAAGAATAAGTTGTTGTTGTTGTACGATGCCGCTCACTGTTCTCTAACTCTCTCTCTCAATCTCATCGCTCTCACACTCTCTCAATGAATCGGGGGTTGATGCGGATCGTGAGCTGAGAGCGAGGGCAGTTGAACGCCGACCGTGATCCTGAACAGACGAAATTATAAAATAAAAGCAAAGACTAGAAGTACATATATTTGTGTTGGTGTTTAACTTCGGGGGAATATATTATACCCCTACATAGGTTAGGTTAGGCTAGGGCGGCTGTCGGACTATAGTCCGACACACTTAGACCTCAATGGGTCCGTTGTGATACCGCATGATCTCGTTTTTTCCTTCTCTAGGGTCCCGTTTCTAGTAGTTTCAGCTTCTGCAGAAATCATTTTAAGGGGCTTTTAGCCTGCCGGCATGTGCGCCAACAAGCCAGTGGCCTGTAAGAGCTCGGATCAACATGCCACACCCTGTGCGGCTGAGTTTGAGTAACTCCAAGGTTTTTTTGTTGTTTATCACAGGCCATGTCTGGTGAGAGATGCGACACTGTGGTGCGTTTTGCCAATGGGTGTTGGCTGGTGTGTTGAAGTGGTTTTTTATGCTTAGCTTGCAAGTAGCCATGGGCATACCGACATTTTCCTCTCCTGGTAGGAGAGGCTTGGTGGTGCCCTGCCTGGCTAATTCGTCCGCTATGCAGTTGCCTACGATGTCCCCGTGACCCGGAACCCATATTAGGCTGATAGTAAACTGATTTGCCATCTTGTGGAGAGATCTGCGTCAGTCTGCTATTGTACGGGAGTTGGTGTTTGTCGAGTAGATCGACTTAATAGCCGCTTGGCTGTCACTATATATGTTTAGGTGTCCTCTCTGGAGGATAAGGTTCCCTAAACAGGTTAGTGCTTCTTTTATAGCGTGGACCTCCGCCTGAAAGTCGCTACAGTGGTCCGGGAGCCTGAATGACTTCCTGATATCTAATTGTTCGGAGTATACACCTCCGCCGACGTGTCCTTCTAATTTGGAGCCATTTGTATAGAAACAGATTGCGTCCGTCGTGCCCGGTCGGCCCTGTTCCCATTCCTCTCTATCAGGAATCAGGGCCTCAAAGGGTGTGTGACTATATTCAATAGATTTGCATAGATCCGTGATCTTCGGAATCGATTTATCATGCTGGAGAATTTTAGCATGGCCATAAAATTGGGCTTTCCACTGCCCTGTGTCCCTCAGTCGAATAGCTGCCGATTTGGCCCTTTCCATGCCTGCTAAGTCCAGGCTAGAGAGGTTCACGAGTTGCGGAGAAGGGGAAAAGTCCGCCCGGGCAGAGATCCGCGATGCCCGGGTAAGGCGATAGTTAGAACAGGGGGTCGCCATGTCCCTGAGCACACCGTTGGAGACTGGGCTAGTTTTGATCCGGGCCCCCAGCCAGGCTGACTCTTGGCACGGTCCGTATTACACTGTAGTCCGGCCCGGATTGAGATGTTGTTTTGGAGGGGAGTTGGGTAGGTGTTGTGTTGGGAGTGGGTTTGTGTAAGGCAACTATTAAGATGCGGCTGAACAACTCGCATCGTCGGTATTGCTTCCTTGCAAAATACCCGCTGGCTGTCCGGGACTGTTTATTTACTGGGGTTTCCGTCCACGATTCCGTGTTTGACTTATCCCACCAGCTTATTCACAGTTGGCGAGAGGTCGTCCGCTATCCGCAGCCTGCGACCCGCTCGGTTGCCCCAGCTAGGCGATTTTGGAACCATCTCACAAGTTCCTCAGCCGAGAATATATAACTTTAAAGGTAGTAAAAAATATGACCGTTTTGATGTCATTGATTTTAATTTTGCGAAGGCTTACTGAAATGTGCCTTCTTTCCTTCTTTAAAAGCCCATAACTTGGCCAAATGAATTCGGATCACAATATGGCATACCTTTATGGGCTTGTGGAATGATTTTGTTGTTATCTGTATTAAAATATATAACTTTAAAGGTAGTAAAAAATATGACCGTTTTGATGTCATTGATTTTAATTTTGCAAAGGTTTACTGAAATGGGCCCTATTTCTATCTTTAAATGCACATAACTTGTGCCTGTTTTTATCTGCATTAAAATATATAACTTTAAAGGTAGTAAAAAATATGACCGTTTTTATGTCATTGATTTTAATTTTGCGAGGGTTTACTGAAATGGGCCTTCTATCCATCTTTAAAAGACCATAACTTGGCCAGATGAATTCGGATCTCGATATGGCATACCTTTATGGGCTTATGGAATGATATTGTTGTTATCTGCATTAAATTTAAAGGTAGTAAAAAATATGACCGTTTTTGTGTCATTGATTTTAATTTTGCGAAGGTTTACTGAAATGGGCCTTCTTTCCATCTTTAAAAGCCCATAACTTGGTCAAATGAACCCGGATTTCGATATGGTATACGTTTATGGGCTTGTGGAATGATTATGTTGTTATCTGTATTAAAATATATAACTTTAAAGGTAGTAAAAAATATGACCGTTTTGATGTCATTGATTTTAATTTTGCGAAGGCTTACTGAAATGGGCGTTATTTCCATCTTTAAAAGCCCATAACTTGCGCATGTTTTTATCTGCATTAAAATTTATAACTTTAAAGGTAGTAAAAAATAAGACCGTTTTTATGTCACTGATTTTAATTTTGCGAGGGTTTACTGAAATGGGACTTCTATCAATCTTTAAAAGCCCATAACTTGGTCAAATTAACTCGGATTTCGATATGGTATACTTTTATGGGCATGTGGAATGATTATGTTCTTATCTGCTTTAAAATATATAACTTTAAAGTTTTTTAAACTCGGATCTCGACATGGCATACCTTTATGGGCTTGTGAAATGATTTTGTTTTAATCTGTATTAAAAAAACTTTAAAGGTAGTAAAAAATATTACCGTTTTTATGTCATTGATTTTAATTTTGCGAAGGTTTACTGAAATGGGCCTTATTACCATCTTTGAAAGCCCATAACTTGTGCATGTTTATATCTGCATTAAAATATATAACTTTAAAGGTAGTAAGAAATATGACCGTTTTTATGTCATTGATTTTAATTTTGCGAAGGTATACTGAAATGGACCTTCTTTCCATCTTTAAAAGCCCATAACTTGGCCATATGAATTAGGATCTCGATATGGCATACCTTTATGGGCTTATGGAATGATTTTGTTGTTACCTGCGTTTGTTTGCGAAGGTTTACTGAAATGGGCCCTCGTTACATCTTTAAAAGCCCATAACTTGGTGAAATGAACTCGGATTTCGATATGTATACGTTTATGGGCTTGTGGAATGATTATGTTCTTATCTGCTTTAAAATATATAACTTTAAAGTTTTTTAAACTCGGATCTCGACATGGCATACCTTTATGGGCTTGTGAAATGATTTTGTTTTAATCTGTATTAAAAAAACTTTAAAGGTAGTAAAAAATATTACCGTTTTTATGTCATTGATTTTAATTTTGCGAAGGTTTACTGAAATGGGCCTTATTACCATCTTTGAAAGCCCATAACTTGTGCATGTTTATATCTGCATTAAAATATATAACTTTAAAGGTAGTAAGAAATATGACCGTTTTTATGTCATTGATTTTAATTTTGCGAAGGTTTACTGAAATGGGCCTTCTTTCCATCTTTAAAAGCCCATAACTTGGTCAAATGAACTCGGATCTCGATATGGCATACCTTTAGGGGTTTCTGGAATAATTTTGATGTTATCTGCATTTAAATATTTAACTTTAAAGGTAGTAAGAAATATGACCGTTTTTATGTCATTGATTTTAATTTTGCGAAGGTATACTGAAATGGACCTTCTGTTACGTACGCCCTTCCCCATACCAAGATTAACCCCGGCAAAACAACTGCCATTAGTTGAGGGTAGGGGCCGTAATGACTAACCACACTGCGATTGATAAAAGCAAAACAGCAAAAACAATTCGACAACTCATGGGTGTCGCGTGGCCAGAACAACGACCACGATCGACCTGCTCGTAACCGTAATCCAGTAAGGTGGCAAAGTGCACCAGCCGGCCATTGACTCCTAAAATAGGGGAAATGGAGAAACAGTACCCCTAGGTGGGAACACCTAGTTAATTCATCCAATATGGGGGCTAGCGAAAGCTCTAGTCCGGTATAAAAGACCCCAGCCAAATGGAGAAAGAAAAGAAATTGTTCTGATCTCTCCATGACGGTGGTCTAGAAGTGCAACTCCCGTCAACACAGACCACGACTAGAAGAAGGCTGGTGTCCAGAAGGATGTCTTGACGTTTCCCTAGGATCAACTGCACCCAGGAGAAAGTCCCGATAACCGGTCCTGCGATCGACCACATTCTGGAGGAAGTCAACCAGCAAAATCCCGAAGGACGAAAAGAACTAGCGAACCAAGTGAATGGCCTAAGGACCCCAAGATGGGTAGCAAAACGTCTAAAGTGGCCGGCAGCACCGCCAATGTGATTAACACAGTAGAGATCGTTGACCACCAAGATGATATTCAGGATGTCAACAAGACCATGAAGCTCATCGTTGGACTACTCCTGGTTATAGTGCTCCTTAAGGTTGTAAAGATCTACAAGCGCTCTGTCCAGAGACGCCGCGACCAACATCATGCCCTGGAGAAAGTGGTGACCCACATTGGAGCATAAGCCGAGCCGATACAGTGAAGTGAAACCACCATAAAGACAATAAAAGCAGCAAAAAGACAATAGAAACAATACAAATAATACTAAATAAATTGCACTCCAATATTATAAACAAAAAAGTGAATCGCCAAAACAATCAAAAACAATTTGCGAGTACATGCATTTCTGAATGCAAGTGTAAACAGAACCCCCAATTACATACGCTGAACAAGAAATTGGAGCTGCACCGACCAGCCCAGCCCGAGCATTGGAACTGACGTCTGCCTCAGTGGAACTCGCATACGATGCATACATACATACATATCTATACAGCGATAGTGTTATTTTTTTTGTGTAACATAATTTTTGTGTTTTGTTTTTGTAAACCGCCTTCAAGTCTTGCACGTATATATGTATATCGTCGAGATCTCATCGCCCAGGGTTAAAAAGAGGGTAAGTTTGTCGGAACACGGTTCCTTTTCTTATACATACATATATATATATATCCGTGCACCATGATTACATCAGAAGCTTTAGCAAAAACAATAGACACTGATCCACAATTTAACGTAAGAATTTTATACTTGTTATCAAAAGCGACCCTACCAATAACAGTGAATGAATTGGAATACTTATATATTGAGACCTTCCGTCTAGATTTTTCTCCACTTGCCCACTGTAATAAGACCGAAAAAGCTATCATTATCTCTACCGTTCCAGCGGTCATTGTTCTCTCCCGTCTGGATAAGAATTTGTTTTTGGGCAATGTTAATACTTTCCTAGTTAAGACAAAGAATTAATCTGTTAGGAATACATGTAATAATATATAATAGCCACATATGATAATTGTTCCATATATATAATCAATTAGATATACTTTTCTTTTTATACCTTTTTATACATAATAATTAAATGTTAATTTTTCAGCGGCGAGTATCAGCCTTGTAATTGTATGACAATTGCAAGAGCCCTCTGAGCGACGTTTGCAGTCGTAAATAGTCAGCATTTTGCTGATGTGTGCACCTTCACAGGTGGTCAAATCGATACTCTCCGCTAATACAATAATTGTCAATTAATTTAATCCCCATATGAATTAGCCAAAATTATGTTACCCAACACCGACACACGCCGACCTAAATATGAACCAATAAATTTGTAATGTGAAAAAGTATTCGAAACCATGTTGTGCTAGAACTCTAACAAAGGGGGTGTGCTGACGCGAGGAGTGAAGTAGGTCAAGAACAATGACATAACTTTCGACGGACAACCTTGACAATAGGGGATCGTATTGCGCGGCCCGCGACGATCCATTGGCACACGAATGTGTGAAGGGGAGGGAATATGGCCAACACACAGCCCGATCGTATTGCGATCAAGCGACAGCTAAGCTTGTTGGGCAGTGTGGACTGATGACTGACGAACTTGATGACTATTATTATTTTTCCAGGCACTTTTAATATTTATTCTCGTTATGTTGGAGAGGAGAGAGGCTTACCAAGATCCCACGACCCAAATACGACGTAGCTTATGCCGGCAAATGGTGCCTGAACATCGGACGCCTCTCCCTCGGCCCAAGTCCTTGTCAGGACTCGGGCACTAATATGCCCACGTAACAGAATTGGCGCCCAACGCTAGGAAATTTCATATTCCTTAAGGAATTTTACCAGGGTCCACAATCTCGATGCCTGCGGTATCGGAGTGGATATACCTAGGGATGGCATAGCTTTCATCTTTTTTTGCCATGAGTAATTTGACTGTTTGATAGAACAGGGAGCTTAAATAATTTGAAATATGCGCATACCTATTTTATATTTAAATTACTAACTTTAAAGTCCCCAACTTCTGTGACTGTCCGTGTTGAGAGGCCGCTCAATTAGAACTTTGTCGCAGAATAGAGGCCTGACTTTGAAATGATTTGTAACCTTAGAAATTCCCTGTTTTGTTCATGGACAAATTTACCAGAATTTCCTTAAAACAATAACTATGAGTTATCCTTTTTATAATACTATACCTACAACTAAGTGTCGACGACTACTTGTTAAAATTAACGTAAATACAGTTTATAGGTGCTTTCTGGCCGACGCCACACGACGTACTACGCATTTGCCCGGTCGTTTGAATTGGTTCGAGTCCAGAAAGAGCAGGAGCGCAAGCATTACGGTAACGCATTTAGCAGTTGCGGTGCGGGTCTACTGTTCGTTTGTCGATCCAGGACAGAATGGGGGTGGGGGAACTGACAGGAAACGCAAAGCCGACGCCCTACAACGTACTAGGCATTGGTCCGGTCGTTTGCTTGGTTCGAGTCTTTGCTGTTTCCCTTGACATATTTATGTGGTGGACGATTTTTAGTTTCTCTGGCCGACGCCCCACAACGTATTAGGATAGTTGGTCAGGTCGTTTGCTTGGTTCGAGTCCAGAGAAATAGGAGACGGTTGTGGAGCCCGAGAATGATCGGTCAAAATAACTTGTTTTCCGACGACTGGCGGGAGGGGGTTTTTGGACAGATTCCTTATCTAGACACAGCCATTCCGTTTGGAACATTTGGGATGTATAGAAAAAGGGAAAGTAAGGGCATGTTAGCTTAGCGGAACCGCGTTGTGTAGAAGCGGCTAACACCCCTAGTTAGGGAAATTTATTTGTTTTTGTTTGGGGGCTTAAATATCGGACGGTTCTTGACCGAAGAGAAACTTGAGAAGCAGAGAGAAGCACCCCCAGTTTATAAACATTTTTATTGTCGACTTATTCAGCGTTTACGTCGCTGACCGGGTGTTTTGAAAAGAATCACGTGAACCTTTTATACCAAAACGCAAAAAAAAAACAAGTGAAGACAAATTTTAGTGCGTGTATTAATCCGCACAAAGTAACAATCTATAAAAAGAAAGCGGAGGCCTTTAAAGAAGGTCCAATCGTATAAATGAAGGGGGCCAAGAAGAAGGTCTTATTCCAACCCAGCACCGGAAGAGTGACCCGAGCAACAACGCGCGGAGACAATCACCAACCCCGCAGTGCAAGCGCGCCAAGGCTAGGAGATTCACCTGAAAGAGAGCCGTGGGAGCGCGCGCAGAATCAGCCAGGACAGGTAGATACCCTGTCTGAAGAAAACAACCTGGACCAATATTCTGAAATGGAAGGAGCCGCCGGAGGGGAGAATCTACCCCTAGGACCACCGAAAGGAAGATCAAGTATGCTTCCTCAATTTCAGAGGCACGAGGAGGACAACTTAGAGGCTGCCGAGCGACGTGAACAAAGATTGATGGAGCTCAAAGGCAAAGCAATGAAATGCAGCGTGGAATGAGTGCCCAGATAGAAGCGCTGAAAGCCCAGATAACAGAAATGCAGTCTCCGACAGACAGGAGACCCGAACAGAAGGGACTGCCTTCGCCGCCCCGTACTGTTCCGAATCCAACGGACAGTTTTTTGAGATACCAAGAGACCCCGCCTCTGGAACCCGCCTCTGGAATCGATGGAGAAGAGATACTCGCATTACTGGACACAGGCGCCAGTGCGAACTGTATTGGCAGAGGAGCACACGCTTTCTTGGAAAACCGGACGCGGCCGATAAGGAAGTTAAGCGAAGAATGCGTACGCACAGCAAGCGGTGGTGAGACCCAAGGAACCGGAGCCATAACGTTACCCGTGGAATGGGAAGGAGAAACCAAGGACCTAGAGTTTTTGATAGTGCCAGGTCTGACACAACGATTCTATTTCGGAATTAATTTCTGGGATACGTTCGGCCTCACATTCCTCGGTAAAGGTAGACGCGAGGTTGCCGCCGTCGAAACAACTCCGGATTTCGACCTTATGACCGGCGACCTAGACATGAACAATACGCTCAAGCCCGAGACCGCCTATACCCCACATCAGCTTACCCCAGAACAACATTGTAAGCTGCAGCAAGTGATAGACACATACCCGTCTTGTCTAGAAAAAGGATTAGGAAAGACCAGTTTAGAGCAACATATAATTGAAGTAACCAACGAGGACTTACCAATCAAACAGCGACATTACCCGATATCCCCAGCCAAACAGAAGCTGGTGTACGCCGAGCTAGATCGCATGTTAGGTCTAGGCGTGATCGAAGAAAGCAATAGTAGCTGGAGTTCACCGGTAACACTGGTGCAAAAAGGGCCGAAAAATCGCCTCTGCCTCGATGCGCGTAAAGTAAATTCCCGGACGATTAAAGATGCGTATCCACTACCACATATCGAGGGTCTGTTGAGTCGACTACAGGAAACGTATTACATTTCCGCAATTGATTTAAAAGACGCCTTTTGGCAAATACCTCTCGAAACCAAAAGCAGAGAGAAAACCGCGTTTACAGTGCCCGGCAGGCCACTGTATCAGTTTACAGTCATGCCGTTCGGCTTGTGCAATGCCGCGCAGCGAATGTGCCGACTAATGGATAAAGTTATACCAGCGGCGCTACGCGAGAATGTATTTGTGTATCTGGATGACTTAATGGTCTGTTCACCTACATTTGAAGCCCACATGGATATGTTGAGCCAGGTCAGTGCCTGCTTACAGCGGGCAGAGCTAACGATAAATGTAGACAAAAGCAAGTTTTGCTACAGCCAGGCAAGATATTTAGGATATGTAGTTGGGGGAGGATGCATCCGAACGGATGACACGAAAATACAATCGATACAGGAATTTCCCCAGCCTAGCTCCGCCAAACAAATGCGGAGGTTCCTGGGAATGACAGGCTGGTACAGGAGGTTCATCCAAAATTACGCCCAGACAGCGGCACCGCTTCACGACTGCTTGAAGAAAGACCGCATAAAGAAATTTGAATTGTCAGAAGAGGCAATCAAGGCGTTTGAACTTTTGAAAACCAGCATGGCAACAGCACCGGTACTCGTCACCCCGGATTTTAAGAAACCATTTACCATCCAATGTGATGCCTCGACCACTGGAGTGGGGGGAGTTTTGTTCCAAACAGATGACGAGGGCGGAGAACATCCAATCGCCTATATGTCAGCCAAATTGAACAAAGCACAGCGGAATTACAGCATAACCGAGTTGGAATGCTATGCCGCTATCCTCAGCATTACCAAATTCCGTGCCTACGTAGATGGGATGCCCTTCAAAGTGATCACTGACCACGCTAGTCTAAAATGGCTGATGAGTCAGAAAGACTTATCAGGCAGGCTTGCGCGATGGAGTCTGAAGCTACAAGCGTTCGACTTCACCATAGAACACAGGAAAGGATCACTAAATGTAGTCCCAGATGCTCTCTCACGAGTTCATATGGACGAGCTACAGAAGGCCGGTGCGGAAGAACTGGACATACACATCAACCTCGATTCGACAGCGTTCCAGTCAGCGGATTATGTCAACCTAGTGCAGGCGGTGGACGAAAATTTAGGTAAAAGTCCAGACCTTCAAACATCAGAAGGCTATGTATATAAACGGATGGGATTCTGCCTAAACGACGCTGTGGATGAAGCCCGAGCATGGAAGCTCTGGGTTCCCGCCGAGCTGCGTCCTGATTTAGTCTGGAGAGCACATCATGCCATAACCGCAGGGCGTGGGGGGTTGCACAAATCACTAGCCAAATTGAGACAGTTTTACTATTGGCCAGGCATGGCTGTAGACGTCCAAAAAGTAGTGAAGGAATGCGAGGTCTGTAAGATCACCAAGACCGCCAACAAAAATGACCGACCACCCATGGGAGAACAGCGGGTTACGGAGCGGGCTGGCCAAAGGTTGTTCATCGACTTTATGGGACCATACCCGAGGACCAAAGCTGGGAACTCGGTGATTTTCGTATGCCTAGACCATTTCTCCAAATTTGTCTGGCTACAGCCGATGAGACATGCAGTAGCTGCAGAAGTCATCAAATTCCTTGAGACCAAAATTTTCCACCAATTTGGAGTCCCCGAGTTTGTACACTCAGACAACGGCAAACAGTTTGTGTCTCAAATTTTTGGCGAGCTAATGACCCGCTACGGTATTCGACACGTAAAGACTGGACTTTACTCACCGCAAGCGAACGCGGCTGAGAGGGTAAACCGATCTGTACTCCAAATTTTGCGAGCGACAATTGCCACCGATCAGCGAAATTGGGATACCCAACTAAGTCGAATAGAGTGTGCCCTTAGGAATGGCCTACACGAATCAATAGGCATGGAACCATATTACGCAATGTTCGGCACGCGGATGGTTACCCATGGAACAGCCTACCCGATCCTACGGAAACTAGGGGGAATACAGGCAGGAGATCCACAGATAAGTCTCCCAGACAAAATGGAACTTATCCGACAAAAAGTGACCCAAGGATTAAACCGAACTCATGAACGCGCAGAAAAGGCATATAACACCCGTAGCAAGCTCGTAGAGTTTTCCGTAGGACAAGTTGTCTATAGGAAAAACTACAAGCAGAGTAACAAAGCTGACGGATATAATGCCAAGCTGGGCCCGAATCGAATTCGCTGTGTTGTACTCCAGCGTAAGGGCAAAGCGCTATATGAGCTGGGCAATGCAGTAGGGAAAAGTGTCGGGGTATTCCATGCTAAAGACCTGTATGTCGCCTAAACCTCTGAACGTAATCCGACGACTCCAAAAGGCGACAAACTCAGAACTGCGAGATTGCACTACTTGATAGAAGCTCCCGATCACATGATGGGTAGAACAGTCATCAGAACTGCCCCAGTTCTGCTATAAAAGCCACAACCAGGGACCGACCAGTCACCAGACATGATGCAGTCCTCCAACAGCTATAACCAAGCCATCCGAGCTGCCCGCCGGCTTCGTCGGCTACAGGCTAGGTATGGGGACCAGGCATCATATCTGGCGCTCCTCGTCGAGTGGATGAACGGGCTTTGCCATGCCATCCACTTGAACGAGGATCATATCCAGCAATGCTGGATACGCCGATACCAGTCAGAAGATGAAGAACTGGCATCCGAAATCGAACAAGAGATCCGGCACCGGAGCCGAGATCAGGAAGAGGACCAGAATCAGTTGCTCCGAGTCCAGGAGCAACTACAAAGGAAACAAGCACACATCGCCCGGATACAACGGGAAACATGGAGAACGAGCCGGCGCATGAACCGCGCGGTCAGGAGAATTTACATTCGAAGCCCTCAACTTGGTATCCAGGCGAGGCGAGAAGTAGCAGCCATCCTGAAAGAGCCGCTAAACTTAGATTAAAACATTGTAATTAATATAAAATGTTAAGCATATAAAAATAAAAATAATACAAAAAAAAAAAACAATTCTTATACCTTTTAATATATTTTTCTTCGGGAAATGGGAAACCTTTTTATTCAACTTTTCACTTTTCAGCTGAGCAGCCCCTGGTCAAAAACCATGGTTATGGCACACTCAGCAATTTTATTCTCAACTTTTTAGCTGTTACTCACTTCTGATTTTTATATATATATTTATATATTATTTTTCATTAAAACTATATTATATATTTTATTATGAGCCATAATTTTATTTACAGGTATAAATATGTATGTATGTATGTTTCCGTGCGAGGCCGGAAAGCTTTTCTTTTTCAGCATATATAATAATAAAATAACCAAGTACAATATTAAAACAATAAAGTAATAAGCCCGACTAGCTCATCTGAGACTGGGTTGATGTAGTGGGTCGAAGCCACACGTAAATGGGCGCCTAAGAAAAGAAAAAAGGAGAAGAAGGAGATCTAAAGAGATGGCCGTACGAGGATTTCTTTTGCGAAGTCATTCCATGCGAAGCCGCATCGATCACTTCGAGCCTGTTACGTACGCCCTTCCCCATACCAAGATTAACCCCGGCAAAACAACTGCCATTAGTTGAGGGTAGGGGCCGTAATGACTAACCACACTGCGATTGATAAAAGCAAAACAGCAAAAACAATTCGACAACTCATGGGTGTCGCGTGGCCAGAACAACGACCACGATCGACCTGCTCGTAACCGTAATCCAGTAAGGTGGCAAAGTGCACCAGCCGGCCATTGACTCCTAAAATAGGGGAAATGGAGAAACAGTACCCCTAGGTGGGAACACCTAGTTAATTCATCCAATATGGGGGCTAGCGAAAGCTCTAGTCCGGTATAAAAGACCCCAGCCAAATGGAGAAAGAAAAGAAATTGTTCTGATCTCTCCATGACGGTGGTCTAGAAGTGCAACTCCCGTCAACACAGACCACGACTAGAAGAAGGCTGGTGTCCAGAAGGATGTCTTGATGTTTCCCTAGGATCAACTGCACCCAGGAGAAAGTCCCAAAAACCGGTCCTGCGATCGACCACATTCTGGAGGAAGTCAACCAGCAAAATCCCGAAGGACGAAAAGAACTAGCGAACCAAGTGAATGGCCTAAGGACCCCAAGATGGGTAGCAAAACGTCTAAAGTGGCCGGCAGCACCGCCAATGTGATTAACACAGTAGAGATCGTTGACCACCAAGATGATATTCAGGATGTCAACAAGACCATGAAGCTCATCGTTGGACTACTCCTGGTTATAGTGCTCCTTAAGGTTGTAAAGATCTACAAGCGCTCTGTCCAGAGACGCCGCGACCAACATCATGCCCTGGAGAAAGTGGTGACCCACATTGGAGCATAAGCCGAGCCGATACAGTGAAGTGAAACCACCATAAAGACAATAAAAGCAGCAAAAAGACAATAGAAACAATACAAATAATAATAAATAAATTGCACTCCAATATTATAAACAAAAAAGTGAATCGCCAAAACAATCAAAAACAATTTGCGAGTACATGCATTTCTGAATGCAAGTGTAAACAGAACCCCCAATTACATACGCTGAACAAGAAATTGGAGCTGCACCGACCAGCCCAGCCCGAGCATTGGAACTGACGTGTGCCTCAGTGGAACTCGCATACGATGCATACATACATACATATCTATGTGGGAAAGGAGAAGAAGACAAGGAGTGGTCATGTCTACGACAGCTCTGCCTAAACTTATTTTACTTTATTTACATTAAGGTATATTCAAATCTGTTAACGTAAAATTATCGCTTGCAACTCTGTTAAAATATTATATTCGATACCGCACGAAAAGAATCGTCGCATAGAGTACTCGCTTTGGCTTTCTGTTTTTTCCGAGGAAGAAGATGTAAAACGGAATATCTTATTGTCTATCAATTAAATAAAGTCATTAAACTTAATTGTTGAGATTATCTTTGAACCATCACCGGCGATCCTACAAATTTGGTGTCAGAAGTGGGATTTACTTGGAAAAACGGCAGAAAAGCGGACGTGCCACACAGATTCATTAAAATCAGAGTGCGGACAACATTGTTCTAGAAGGAGGGAAAGCAGTTCACTGGCAGATCGTATACACCTGAGAGGTAAAGCAAGGTGCGCAACCTGCGCAAAGGTTCTGCAAGTGAGCGAGGAGGCGTCAAAATCTTGCTTTGGGAAAGCGCAAATTGGGTGAAAAAGCCTGAAAAGCAGCGTCACCTTGGCCACAGGGTGTGTCGTGCCAAAGAAGGAAGACTTGAGACTACCAACAAGTACCAGAACTGCGCTGTTCGCAGAAGAGGACAGTGAGCGATCTGGATCATTTTTTTTTGTATTTTTATACCTATAACCTATAATATTTCACAAAAATTTAACCATTAAGTTAAGTACAATAATTTGTTATAATTGAAAATTTCTACTATATGTAAGCAGAGAGTAACAACGAGTACAGAATGCGGAGGGAAGAAATTTTGTCGCTTAACGTAAACGAGCTAAAAGAGCAATTATCACAGCTTAATTTAGCTACAAGTGGTAGAAAGCAAACATTGCAGGACAGGCTTCTCGACCACTACAACTTACCGGCTGACGACATCGAAGATGAGGAATCTGACTACGGGGATGCAAGTTCAATGCACAACCCAAGACCCAAATCAGACGAAGGCCGTAGTTCATTTACACTGCGCGACATTGAGGACTCACTTTCTCAGTTTAATGGTTCGAGCCAGCCGTCTGTTCACAGCTGGATCCAAGAGTTTGAAGATAATGCCGCAGCAGTCCAATGGAATAGTCTTCAAATGTTTATATATTCGAAGCAATTGTTAAAGGGAGCAGCTAAAATATTTGTTCGAAGTCAGCCAGGTATTTCCAACTGGTCAACTCTCAAGCGAGCTTTAGAAGCTGAGTTCGGCTCAGAGGTATCGGCAATTGAAGTCCACCGAACATTAAAAAACCGGCGAAAAGGCCCAAATGAGGATTACAAGGAGTATCTCTATTCACTCATGGAAATAGGAAAGCCTGTCAATCTGGACGACCCCAGCCTTATAGAGTACTTCATCGAAGGGATACCCGACTCGAGAGCCAACAAAAGCAACTTATACCAGGCCAGGACTCTGCAGGAACTGAAGGAGCAAATAAAGGTATATGAGAAAATTCGCTGCAGTCGCCCTCAATTGCTTAATACGGCTAAATCTCATTATACCAATGAAGACAAGAAACCTGATGTGATCAAACAGCATTCCAAAAAATGTTTTAAGTGTGGTGATCCTTCGCATTTTGCCAGGGAGTGTAAACAGCCCATTAAATGCTACAGATGCGAACAGCTTGGCCACAAGGCATCGAATTGTCCAGGCAATAGGATCGCTGAAAAGAAGGAGGGAAAAAGTGCCAACTCCATGACGAACCATATCAGTAGCAGTGGCAAATGTATATTTAAGGAAATTTCCTGTAATGGCGTTCGATTTTCCGCTTTGATCGATACAGGCTGTGATCTTTGCCTTATCCGTGATGACGTAGTTGAGAAGCTAGGAAATATCGAGCTTACAAACGAAAAACACTGTTTATTGGGTATTTGTAACAGCGAGCTAAATACGCTTGGCAGTTTCGCAACCACAGTTGTGGTAGACAACGCTTGTTTGGACTTAAACTTTCACGTTACCAGCAGAAATGATATTAAGTACTCAGCAGTCATCGGGAATAGCGTCCTGAAGCTGGTGGACTTGATATTCTCAGAGAATTCGGTAACATTTCAACAAAAAGGGAACCACAACATCCTGGAATCTTTTGCCGGAGACAAAGCAGTCCAGTCTGAGTTACACATATTCCAGGAATACCCCCAGATGTGTCTTTTTGCTGAAGGTGAGGATCCCGAGATCGACGTCGCTCACCTGGAGAGACCAATTGCTAAAACTGTAAGAGATTTGATCAACAACTACAAGCCAGAGAAGAAAAAGGACAGTCCCATTCAGATGAAGATATTGCTAAATGACGAATACCCAGTCTATGAACGCCCTCGGCGCATTTCACCTGCAGACAAGACAATTATCGACAACCAGGTAGAGAAATGGTTAGAAGAGAAGATTGTCCAACCAAGTTCGTCTGAGTATGCCTCGCCGGTTGTCTTGGTACCGAAAAAGGATGGCAGCAAGCGCCTTTGCTGCGATTATAGACGACTAAACGCTAAGATTGCCAAGGATCACTTTCCGATGCCACTTATAGACGATGTCATTGAAAAACTGCAAGGAAACAGCCTCTTCACAACACTTGACTTAGCGAATGGATTTTTCCATGTACCAGTTGAGCAAAATTCGAGAAAATATACATCTTTCGTGACACATGCAGGGCAATTCGAGTTTTTATATGTCCCTTTTGGAATTTCGAACTCACCAGCCGTATTTTCAAGATACATTTATGCGATTCTACTAGATATGGTGCAAGATGGTACAGTCGTAACATACATGGATGATCTCATTATTCCCTCTAAGAATGTAAATGAAGGAATACAAAAGTTAGAGCGTGTCCTAAATCGAGCTTCGGAGTTTAACTTGAAAATTAAGTGGAGCAAATGCCAGTTTCTCAAGGGAAAGGTAGACTTTTTGGGGTACATTGTCGAAGGAGAGACCATAAGACCGTCAGAGGCCAAAACTCAAGCAGTCAAGAACTTTTCAATTCCACATGACCGAAAGAGTCTTCAGCGTTTCCTTGGACTAACATCCTATTTTAGGCGATTCATTGCAGATTACGCGTTGAAAGCCAAACCACTTTCCGACTTGCTTCGTAAGGAAATTCCTTTCCGATTCGCCGAAGAACAGCTTGTAGCATTTGAGCAACTAAAAGTAGCATTGATATCTGCACCGGTGTTACGTTTATATAATCCTAAAGCTCAAACGGAGATACACACTGACGCTTCTATGCACGGTTACGGGGGTGTTCTTCTGCAAAAAGATCCGGACGATCAACAGTTGCACCCTATCCAATACCTAAGTCGAAAGACGAAGCCAGCTGAAGAGAAATACCACTCTTACGAGCTCGAAGTGTTGGCTATAGTTGAAGCTTTAAAAAAATGGCGTGTCTATTTACTTGGGATAAAGTTCAAAATTATAACCGACTGCAACGCATTTGCTTTAACGATGAAAAAGCGTGGAGAAGTTCCTCTAAGAGTGGCACGGTGGGCATTGTTTCTCCAGGATTATGACTATGTCATCGAACATCGAAGCGGCAGCAAAATGCGTCACGTAGACGCCTTAAGTCGTGTTTCATGTCTAATGTTGGAAGACACTTTGCATCACAAGTTGCAGGAAGCACAGTCGCAGGATGAATGGGTTCGGGCAGTAATGGCCGCCCTCGAAAACAGCACATATGGTGACTTCTTTATTAAGCATGGCATATTGTACAAGGATCCTGTCAAAGAACTGATTGTGGTGCCGACATTAATGGAGGAAGAAATCATTCGTATGGCCCATAAGCAAGGACATTTCTCAGTAAAAAGAACTCAAGAGGCTGTCGAGAAGACATTTTACATACCGAACTTATCGAAAAAAGTAATAAGAGTGGTCAAGAGTTGCGTCGAATGTATTATTTCTGAAGGCAAGGCAGGCAAAAAGGAAGGTTTCTTAACACCCATTAACAAAGATGACAAGCCGTTGGAAACATATCATGTTGATCATGTAGGACCAATAGAGCAGACCAGCAAGAACTACAACTACATTCTCGTCGTGATCGATGCGTTCTCTAAGTTTGTCTGGCTCCACCCGACAAAAAATACAACCGCTGAAGGAGTTATCGATCGACTTACCCGTCAAGCGGCAGTGTTTGGAAACCCTAAGCGCATAATATCAGATAGAGGGGCAGCGTTTGTTGCAAACACATTTAGGCAATACTGCGACGAGAACGGGATACAGCATCTAATGATAGCCACTGGAGTTCCCCGAGGGAATGGTCAGGTGGAGCGAATCCATAAAATCGTAATCCCAATGTTGGCCAAGCTTTGTCAAGAGAAATCGTCCAGCTGGTATAAACATCTAGAGGTTGTGCAGCAAGTAATGAACAGCACACCCCCAAGAAGCACGAAACTATCACCCTTCAGGATATTAACAGGGGTTGAAATGAGGACCAACAAACTATCCGAGCTCAACACGTTCCTTGAAGATGCCGCTATCGAAGAATTGGACCAAGAGAGAGAGAGCGTTCGTATGGAAGCGAAGAGTAACATCTCCAAAATTCAGCAAGAGAATCGTAGGTCCTTTAACAAGGGTCGTAAGAAGGAGCTGAATTACAAAATCAACGAACTCGTCGCCATAAAGCGCACACAGTACGGGACTGGCTTAAAGTTAAAACCAAAATTCTTTGGACCTTACAAAGTAGTCAGGACTCTTCCCCATGGCCGATATGACGTGGAGAAAGTTGGTGACCATGAAGGTCCAGGGAAAACATCAACCGTCGCTGAATATATGAAGAAATGGAATCCTCAGTCAGACTCAGCAGAAGAACCATCATTCGAGCCGAATGATGAATCAGGATGGCCGATTGTGGGAAAGGAAAAGAAGACAAGGAGTGGTCATGTCTACGACAGCTCTGCCTAAACTTATTTTACTTTATTTACATTAAGGTATATTCAAATCTGTTAACGTAAAATTATCGCTTGCAACTCTGTTAAAATATTATATTCGATACCGCACGAAAAGAATCGTCGCATAGAGTACTCGCTTTGGCTTTCTGTTTTTTCCGAGGAAGAAGATGTAAAACGGAATATCTTATTGTCTATCAATTAAATAAAGTCATTAAACTTAATTGTTGAGATTATCTTTGAACCATCACCGGCGATCCTACATCTATACAGCGATAGTGTTATTTTTTTTGTGTAACATAATTTTTGTGTTTTGTTTTTGTAAACCGCCTTCAAGTCTTGCACGTATATATGTATATAAACCAATTATAAAATCTCCCAAAGCCCAGGATCCGGAGCGTCGAGATCTCATCGCCCAGGATTAAAAAGAGGGTAAGTTTGTCGGAACACGGTTCCTTTTCTTATACATACATATATATATATATCCGTGCACCATGATTACATCAGAAGCTTTAGCAAAAACAATAGACACTGATCCACAATTTAACGTAAGAATTTTATACTTGTTATCAAAAGCGACCCTACCAATAACAGTGAATGAATTGGAATACTTATATATTGAGACCTTCCGTCTAGATTTTTCTCCACTTGCCCACTGTAATAAGACCGAAAAAGCTATCATTATCTCTACCGTTCCAGCGGTCATTGTTCTCTCCCGTCTGGATAAGAATTTGTTTTTGGGCAATGTTAATACTTTCCTAGTTAAGACAAAGAATTAATCTGTTAGGAATACATGTAATAATATATAATAGCCACATATGATAATTGTTCCATATATATAATCAATTAGATATACTTTTCTTTTTATACCTTTTTATACATAATAATTAAATGTTAATTTTTCAGCGGCGAGTATCAGCCTTGTAATTGTATGACAATTGCAAGAGCCCTCTGAGCGACGTTTGCAGTCGTAAATAGTCAGCATTTTGCTGATGTGTGCACCTTCACAGGTGGTCAAATCGATACTCTCCGCTAATACAATAATTGTCAATTAATTTAATCCCCATATGAATTAGCCAAAATTATGTTACCCAACACCGACACACGCCGACCTAAATATGAACCAATAAATTTGTAATGTGAAAAAGTATTCGAAACCATGTTGTGCTAGAACTCTAACAAAGGGGGTGTGCTGACGCGAGGAGTGAAGTAGGTCAAGAACAATGACATAACTTTCGACGGACAACCTTGACAATAGGGGATCGTATTGCGCGGCCCGCGACGATCCATTGGCACACGAATGTGTGAAGGGGAGGGAATATGGCCAACACACAGCCCGATCGTATTGCGATCAAGCGACAGCTAAGCTTGTTGGGCAGTGTGGACTGATGACTGACGAACTTGATGACTATTATTATTTTTCCAGGCACTTTTAATATTTATTCTCGTTATGTTGGAGAGGAGAGAGGCTTACCAAGATCCCACGACCCAAATACGACGTAGCTTATGCCGGCAAATGGTGCCTGAACATCGGACGCCTCTCCCTCGGCCACTGATATGCCCACGTAACACTTCTTTCCATCTTTAAAAGGCCATAACTTGGCCAAATGAACTCGGATTTCGATATGGCATACCTTTAGGGGCTTGTGGAATGATTTTGTTGTTATCTGCATTAAAATATATACCCTTAAAGGTAGTAAAAAATATGACCTTTTTATGTCATTGATTTTAATTTTGCGAATGTTTACTGAAATGGGCCTTCTTTCCATCTTTAAAAGCCCATAACTTGGTCAAATGAACTCGGATTTCGATATGGCATACCTTTATAGGCTTGTGGAATGATTACCCTGCAGTACGATTCAGCGCTTATTGACCACTCAATCACTGCAAAAAGTTCATCACTGAGCGCACAATTTGTATGGAATTAAGTGCTGAATTAACATAGGCATGTCCTAGGGCTCATCAGTGCACAAAAACTAGCACGCATTGAGCGCTTTTTTGAGCACCCTTTTGAGCGCTTTTTTGAGCAGCAAAAAACCACACGTTCAGCACAAAGTTGAGCCCTCGATTTAGCAGCGGAAAAAGCACACAATCAGCACACGTTGAGCGCTCATTCGAGCAGCAAAAAAGCGCACATTCAGCACACGTTGAGCGCTTAGCAGCAAATAAAATTTCAGTTGTAATTTTTATTTTTATTTGTTTATTTTAAAATTTTATTTTAAATTTCCGATGCTATCGGGGTCGCTGGCACCTCCTCCTCAGCATCTGGTGCCGGCGTTGCCTTTTTTTTCGTACAACTCAAGTTTTTAACGCACCCCATTGCCTTCAGCAGCGCCTTTTCGGGAGGCTTCGAGGGCTCGCCCAGAGCAATTGCAGCTAGTGTTAGAAATAAATTAGTTTTAAAAATAAAACGAGACGAGAATATAAACGAGTGACCGAAAGTAATCGTTATTTGTGAGATTTATTTATAATAACAGAAATGTTTCCTTGGGATTCAATGTAAAAATCCCAGAAGTCTTTTAAAAATTAAACTTACAAACAATAGTTACTTTCAGTCTCAATAAAAACTTACTTAATAAGGCGCGGACGAAATTTGTGTAGTCTGAGCTTCTTCTTGTTTTGCCCCCCTCCAAGTTGTGGGACAGAAGAAGTTCCTCGGATAATATGCTTAAGATAGAACGACTTAGCCTTCCATTTTTTTTATAGATTTACCATCAGCCTTGTCTAAAAATATGAGAAAATTAAAAAAATATCGAGAAGAAATTTGCAAACTTTTGTTTTCGGTCACTTGATTTATTTTATTTTGTTGTAATAAATTATTTATGTATTTTTTTTTTGTTTATTAAATCATTTATTTATTTTGCAGATGCAGAAAAAAATACCACTTTTCCAGGGACGGAAAATTAGAAATGTTTGAGATTTTTATTTAAATAGCCATGTTTGATAACTTACACAAAAATAAAAATTGTGCTTTAGTGTTATTAATACAAAAAAACATAAGTTATAAAAACAAACATCTCTTATTTTTGGTCCCTAGAAACTTAGCATTCAACAAGATTTTCAAATTTTTTCACAGATTCATTCATTTGTTTATTTATATGCATCATTTGTTGTTTTTCACGTCAAAAATTAATATTTTTCACAGCTATTTTTTTCCGCCACGTGTTTTTTTGGGAGTCTTGTATTTTCCATTTTTCTAATATACATTAACTTGTTTTTACTCTCACTGTTTAAAATAATATTGGTCTGCGACAGACTTACCTGGGAATCGTATAGGTATCACTTTTAAACCACTGGTTTATTTTATTTAACTACGTTAATTGCGGGCAATTCTTACTCCTTCCCATAAGTAAACGCAAGTGAAAAAGACGAAAAAAGTTCGCGTGCCTTTCAGAAAAACAAAAAGCAACAACAACAAAGGTTCCGCTAATCCGTTGTTGTTTTTTTGGTATGTCCCGTTTGGTCTATGCATCTTGCACATAAAAGCAGGGTATTTATAGACATATCCGACTGTGCAAATCGTTATATAAAAATATATTTTTAAGACTTCACATATTAATAAAAATTATTAATAAACATATACATTTTTTTAAGAAATACAAATAATTTAAAACCCAAACATATTATTTTAATTGGTTGTTTTAACATTTACAAAAAAATGTCAGATTATTCAAAAGGCAAGGGTGCACAAAAGTCTAGCTATTTTAATTGCTGGGCCTCCTTCTCTTTGCCACCGTTCCGCTCAGCTCAGCCGACGTCGCAGTCGGCTTCGTGATGATTGGGCGCTTAACTCAATTGTGGAACTGCAGGGTAGGTTGTTATCTGCATTAAAATGTACAACTTTAAAGGTAGTAAAAAATATGACCGTTTTTATGTCATTGATTTTAATTTTGCGAAGGTTTACTGAAATGGGCCTTCTTTCCATTTTAAAAGCCCATAACTTGGCCATATGTATTCCGATCTCGATATGGCATACCCTTATGGGCTTGTGGAATGATTATGTTGGTATCTGCATTAAAATATATAACTTTAAAGGTAGTAAAAAATATGACCGTTTTTATGTTATTGATTTTAATTTTGCGAAGGTTTACATCTTTAAAAGCCCATAACTTGGCCAAATGAACTCGGCTTTTGATATGGCATACCTTTATGGGCTTGTGGAATGATTATGTTGTTACCTGCATTAAAATATATATCTTTAAAATATATATAAATATCTTTTGCGAAGAATAACTGGAATTGGCCTTCTTTTCATCTTTAAAAGCCCGAAACTTGGTGAAATGAACTCGGTTTTCGATATGGCATACCTTTATGGGCTTGTGGAATGATTGTGTTTTTATCTGCATTAAAATATATAACTTTAAAGGTAGTAAAAAATATGACCGTTTTTATGTCATTGATTTTAATTTTGCGAAGGTTTACTGAAATGGGCCTTCTTTCTATCTTTAAGGCCCATAACTTGGTCAAAAGGACTCGGATTTCGATATGGCATACCTCTATGGGCTTTTGGTATGATTATGTCGTTATCTGCATTAAAAAATATAACTTAAAGGTAGTACAAAATATGACCGTTTTTATGTCATTGATTTAAATTTTGCGAAGGTTTACTGAAATGGGCCTTCTTTACATCTTTAAAAGCCCATAACTTTGTCAAATGAACTCGGATTTTGATTAGCATACCTTTGTGGGCTTGTTAGATGATTTTGTTGTTATCTGTATTAAAATATATAACTTTAAAGGTAGTAAAAAATATGACCGTTTTTATGTCATTGATTTCAATTTTGCGAAGGTTTACTGAAATGGGCCTTCTTTCCATCTTTAAAAGCCCATAACTTGGTCGAAATGACTCGGATTTCGATATGGCATACCTCTTTGGGATTGTGGAAAGATTATGTTGTTA
The DNA here is from genome assembly GCF_043229965.1 of Drosophila suzukii. Taxonomy (NCBI): domain Eukaryota; kingdom Metazoa; phylum Arthropoda; class Insecta; order Diptera; family Drosophilidae; genus Drosophila; species Drosophila suzukii. Next base: position 1,222,590 of record NW_027255940.1, on the reverse strand, counting down.
TCTGCATTAAAATATATAACTTTAAAGGTAGTAAAAAATATGACCGTTTTATGTCATTTATTTTAATTTTGCGAAGGTTTACATCTTTAAAAGCCTATAACTTGGCCAAATGAACTCGGATTTCTATATGGTATACGTTTATGGGCTTGTGGAATGATTATGTTTTTATCTGCTTTGAAATATATAACTTAAAAAATTTTTTGAACTCGGATCTCGACATGGCATACCTTTATGGGCTTGTAAAATGATTTTGTTTTAATCTGTATTAAAATAACTTTAAAGGTAGTAAAAAATATTACCGTTTTTATGTCATTGATTTTAATTTTGCGAAGGTTTACTAAAATGGGCCTTATTTCCATCTTTGAAAGCCCATAACTTGTGCATGTTTATATCTGCATTAAAATATATAACTAGTATAGTAAAAAATATGACCGTTTTTATGTCATTGATTTTAATTTTGCGAGGGTTTACTGAAATGGGCCTTCTTTCCATTTTTAAAAGCCCATAACTTGGCCATATGAATTCGGATCTCGATATGGCATACCTTTATGGGCTTATGGAATGATTTTGTTGTTATCTGCGTTTGTTTGCGAAGGTTTACTGAAATGGGCCTTCGTTACATCTTTAAAAGCCCATAACTTGGTCAAATGAACTCGGAATTCAAAATGTATACGTTTATGGGCTTGTGGAATGATTATGTTCTTATATGCTTTAAAATATATAACTTTAAAGATTTTTAAACTCGGATCTCGACATGGCATACCTTTATGGGCTTGTGAATTGATTTTGTTTTAATCTGTATTAAAAAAACTTTAAAGAAATTAAAAAATATGACCGTTTTTATGTCATTGATTTTAATTTTGCGAAGGTTTACTGAAATGGGCCTTCTTTCCATCTTTAAAAGCCCATAACTTGGTCAAATGAACTCGGATCTCGATATGGGATACCTTTAGGGGTTTGAGGAATGATTTTGATGTTATCTGCATTTAAATATTTAACTTTAAAGGTAGTAAGAAATATGACCGTTTTTATGTCATTGATCTTAATTTTGCGAAGGTTTACTGAAATGGACCTTCTTTCAATCTTTAAAAGCCCATAACTTGGCCAAATGAACTCGGATTTCGATATGGCATACCTTTATGGGCTTGTGGAATGATTTTGTTGTTATCTGCATTAAAATATATACCCTTAAAGGTAGTAAAAAATATGACCTTTTTATGTCATTGATTTTAATTTTGCGAATGTTTACTGAAATGGGCCTTCTTTCCATCTTTAAAAGCCCATAACTTGGTCAAATGAACTCGGATTTCGATATGGCGTACCTTTATAGGCTTGTGGAATGATTACCCTGCAGTACGATTCAGCGCTTATTGACCACTCAATCACTGCAAAAAGATCATCACTGAGCGCACAATTTGTATGGAATTAAGTGCTGAATTAACATAGGCATGTCCTAGGGCTCATCAGTGCACAAAAACTAGCACGCATTGAGCGCTTTTTTGAGCACCCTTTTGAGCGCTTTTTTGAGCAGCAAAAAACCACACGTTCAGCACAAAGTTGAGCCCTCGATTTAGCAGCGGAAAAAGCACACAATCAGCACACGTTGAGCGCTCATTCGAGCAGCAAAAAAGCGCACATTCAGCACACGTTGAGCGCTTAGCAGCAAATAAAATTTCAGTTGTAATTTTTATTTTTATTTGTTTATTTTAAAATTTTATTTTAAATTTCCGATGCTATCGTGGTCGCTGGCACCTCCTCCTCAGCATCTGGTGCCTGCGTTGCCTTTTTTTTTGGTACAACTCAAGTTTTTTACGCACCCCATTGCCTTCAGCAGCGCCTTTTCGGGAGGCTTCGAGGGCTCGCCCAGAGCGATTGCAGCTAGTATTAGAAAAAAATTAGTTTTAAAAATAAAACGAGACGAGAATATAAACGAGTGGCCTAAAGTAATCGTTATTTGTGAGATTTATTTATAATAAAAGAAATGTTATCTTTGGCATTCAATGTAAACATCCCAGAAGTCTTTTAAAAATTAAACTTACAAACAATAGTTACTTTCAGTCTCAATAAAAACTTACTTAATAAGGCGCGGACGAAATTTGGGTAGTCTGAGCTTCTTCTTGTTTTGCCCCCCTCCAAGTTGTGGGACAGAAAAAGTTCCTCGGATAATATGCTTAAGATAGAACGACTTAGCCTTCCATTTTTTTATAGATTTACCATCAGCCTTGTCTAAAAATATAAGAAAATTAAAAAAATATCGAGAAGAAATTTGCAAACTTTTGTTTTCGGTCACTTGATTTATTTTATTTTGTTGTAATAAATTATTTATGTATTTTTTTTTTGTTTATTAAATCATTTATTTATTTTGCAGATGCAGAAAAAAATACCACTTTTCCAGGGACGGAAAATTAGAAATGTTTGAGATTTTTATTTAAATAGCCATGTTTGATAACTTACACAAAAATAAAAATTGTGCTTTAGTGTTATTAATACAAAAAAACATAAGTTATAAAAACAAACATCTCTTATTTTTGGTCCCTAGAAACTTAGCATTCAACAAGATTTTCAAATTTTTTCACAGATTCATTCATTTGTTTATTTATATGCATCATTTGTTGTTTTTCACGTCAAAAATTAATATTTTTCACAGCTATTTTTTTCCGCCACGTGTTTTTTTGGGAGTCTTGTATTTTCCATTTTTCTAATATACATTAACTTGTTTTTACTCTCACTGTTTAAAATAATATTGGTCTGCGACAGACTTACCTGGGAATCGTATAGGTATCACTTTTAAACCACTGGTTTATTTTATTTAACTACGTTAATTGCGGGCAATTCTTACTCCTTCCCATAAGTAAACGCAAGTGAAAAAGACGAAAAAAGTTCGCGTACCTTTCAGAAAAACAAAAAGCAACAACAACAAAGGTTCCGCTAATCCGTTGTTGTTTTTTTGGTATGTCCCGTTTGGTCTATGCATCTTGCACATAAAAGCAGGGTATTTATAGACATATCCGACTGTGCAAATCGTTATATAAAAATATATGTTTAAGACTTCACATATTAACAAGGAAGAACGCTATAGTCGAGTACCTCGACTATCAGATACCCGTTACTCAGAGGGAAATGGAGATATGCAAGCAGCAAAGCGAGATTAAAATGCGCCACCTACCGGCGGTAGACAGATTTAAGCGTTATGGGCGTTAGAGTGGGCGTGGCAAATTTATTTTTGGATCAATCGATAGGTATTGACGACACCAATACATTTCAGTTTCAGTTTCAGTTTTTTTATCTAGCATGCAAATTCTGGGCGTCACAGGTTTTCGCGGTTTGTGGGCGTTTAAGTGGGCGTGGCAAACTTTTTTTTAGGTCAATCGAGTAGGAGTTACAGTTTTGGGCGGTTTGTGGGCGTTAGAGTGGGCGTGGCAGTCTACTGAAACTGCGCTGCGTAAGAAGCTCAGGAATCTGTACGCCAAATCTCAATAGCCTAGCTCTCATAGTTTCCGAGATCTCAGCGTTCATTCGGACAGAAAGACGGACAGCCGGACAGACGGACAGCCGGACAGACGGACAGACGGACATGGCTAGATCGATTTGGCTAATGATCCTGATCAAGAATATATATACTTTATGGGGTCGGAAACGCTTCCTTCTGCCTGTTACATACTTTCCGACGAATCTAGTATACCCTTTTACTCTACGAGTAACGGGTATAATAAATAATATTAATAAACATATACATTTTTTTAAGAAATACAAATAATTTAAAACCCAAACATATTATTTTAATTGGTTGTTTTAACATTTACGAAAAAATGTCACATTATTCAAAAGGCAAGGGTGCACAAAAGTCTAGCTATTTTAATTGCTGGGCCTCCTTCTCTTTGCCACCGTTCCGCTCAGCTCAGCCGGCGTCGCTGGCTGCTCTGCCGACGTCGCAGTCGGCTTCGTGATGATTGGGCGCTTAACTCAATTGTGGAACTGCAGGGTAGGTTGTCATCTGCATTAAAATGTACAACTTTAAAGGTAGTAAAAAATATGACCGTTTTTATGTCATTGATTTTAATTTTGCGAAGGTTTACTGAAATGGGCCTTCTTTCCATTTTAAAAGCCCATAACTTGGCCATATGAATTCCGATCTCGATATGGCATACCTTTATGGGCTTGTGGAATGATTATGTTGGTATCTGCATTAAAATATATAACTTTAAAGGTAGTAAAAAATATGACCGTTATTATGTCATTGATTTTAATTTTGCGAAGGTTTACATTTTTAAAAGCCCATAACTTGGCCAAATGAACTCGGATTTTGATATGGCATACCTTTATGGGCTTGTGGAATGATTATGTTGTTATCTGCATTAAAATATATAACTTTAAAGGTAGTAAAAAATATGACCTTTTTTATGTCATTGATTTTAATTTTGCGAAGGTTTACTGAAATGGGCCTTCTTTACATCTTTAAAAGCCCATAACTTGGTCAAATGAACTCGGATTTTGATATGGCATACCTTTGTGGGCTTGTTGAATGATTATGTTGTTATCTGTATTAAAAAAAAATAACTCTAAAGGTAGAAAAAAATATGACCGTTTTTATGTCATTGATTTCAATTTTGCGAAGGTTTACTGAAATGGGCCTTCTTTCCATCTTTAAAAGCCCATAACTTGGTCGAAATGACTCGGATTTCGATATGGCATACCTCTTTGGGATTGTGGAATGATTATGTTGTTATCTGCATTAAAATATATAACTTTAAATGAAGTAAAACATATGACGGTATATGAAGGTTTACTGAAATGGGTCTTCTTTACATCTTTAAAAGTCCATAACTTAGTCAAAAGGACTCGGATTTCGATATGGCATACCTTTATGGGCTTGTGGAATGATTATGTTGTTATCTGCATTAAAATATATAACTTTAAAGGTAGTAAAAAATATGACCGTTTTTATGTCATTGATTTTAATTTTGCGAAGGTTTACTGAAATGGGCCTTCTTTACATCTTTAAAAGCCCATAACTTGGTCAAATGAACTCGGATTTTGATATGGCATACCTTTGTGGGCTTGTTGAATGATTATGTTGTTATCTGTATTAAAAAAAAATAACTTTAAAGGTAGAAAAAAATATGACCGTTTTTATGTCATTGATTTCAATTTTGCGAAGGTTTACTGAAATGGGCCTTCTTTCCATCTTTAAAAGCCCATAACTTGGTCGAAATGACTCGGATTTCGATATGGCATACCTCTTTGGGATTGTGGAATGATTATGTTGTTATCTGCATTAAAATATATAACTTTAAATGAAGTAAAAAATATGACGGTATATGAAGGTTTACTGAAATGGGTCTTCTTTACATCTTTAAAAGTCCATAACTTAGTCAAAAGGACTCGGATTTCGATATGGCATACCTTTATGGGCTTGTGGAATGATTATGTTGTTATCTGCATTAAAAAATATTTCTTTAATGGTAGTTAATAATTTGACCGTTTTTATGTCTTGATTTTAATTTTGCGAAGTTTTACTGAAATGGGCCTTCTTTCCATCTTTAAAAGCCCATAACTTGGCCAAATGAACTCGGATTTCGATATGGCATACCTTTATGGGCTTGTGGAATGATTATGTTGTTATCTGCATAAAAATATATAACTTTAAAGGTAGTAAAAAATATGACCGTTTTTATGTCATTGATTTTAATTTTGCGAAGGTTTACTGAAATGGGCCTTCTTTCCATCTTTAAGGCCCATAACTTGGTCAAAAGGACTCGGATTTCGATATGGCACACCTCTATGGGCTTTTGGTATGTATATGTTGTTATCTGCATTAAAAAATATAACTTTAAAGGTAGTAAAAAATATGACCGTTTTTATGTCACTGATTTAAATTTTGCGAAGTTTTACAGAAATGGGCCTTCTTTACATCTTTAAAAGCCCATAACTTGGTCGAAATGACTCGGATTTCGATATGTCATACCTCTTTGGGATTGTGGAATGATTATGTTGTTATCTGCATTAAAATATATAACTTTAAATGAAGTAAAAAATATGACGGTATATGAAGGTTTACTGAAATGGGTCTTCTTTACATATTTAAAAGTCCATAACTTAGTCAAAAGGACTCGGATTTCGATATGGCATACCTTTATGGGCTTGTGGAATGATTATGTTGTTATCTGCATTAAAAAATATTTCTTTAAAGGTAGTTAATAATATGACCGTTTTTATGTCTTGATTTTAATTTTGCGAAGTTTACTGAAATGGGCCTTCTTTCCATCTTTAAAAGCCCATAACTTGGTCAAATGAACTCGGATTTCGATATGGCATACCTTTATGGGCTTGTGGAATGATTGTGTTTTTATTAGCATTTAAATATATTACTTTAAAGGTAGTAAAAAATATGACCGTTTTTATGTCATTGATTTTAATTTTGCGAAGGTTTACTGAAATGGGCTTTCTTTCCATCTTTAAGGCCCATAACTTGGTCAAAAGGACTCGGATTTCGATATGGCACACCTCTATGGGCTTTTGGTATGAATATGTTGTTATCTGCATTAAAAAATATAACTTTAAAGGTAGTAAAAAATATGACCGTTTTTATGTCATTGATTTAAATTTTGCGAAGTTTTACAGAAATGGGCCTTCTTTACATCTTTAAAAGCCCATAAATTGGTCAAATGGACTCGAATTTCGATATGGCATACCTTTATGGGCTTGTGGAATGATTATGTTGTTATCTGTATTAAAATATATAACTTTAAAGGTAGTAAAAAATATGACCGTTTTTATGTCATTGATTTTAATTTTGCGAAGGTTTACTGAAATTGGCCTTCTTTCCATCTTTAAAAGCCCATAACTTGGTCAAATTAACTCGGATTTCGATATGGCATACCTTTATGGAATGATTATGTTTTTATCTGCATTAAAATATATATCTTTAAAATATATATATATATCTTTTGCGAAGAATAACTGGAATTGGCCTTCTTTTCATCTTTAAAAGCCCATAACTTGGTGAAATTAACTCGGATGTCGATATGGCATACCTTTAGGGGCTTGTGGAAATATTATGTTGTTATCTGCATTAAAATATATATCTTTAAAGGTAGTAAAATATATGACCGTTTCTATGTCTTGATTTTAATTTTTCGAAGGTTAACCGAAATTGGCCTTCTTTCCATCTTTAAAAGCCCATAACTTGGTCAAATGAACTCGGATTTCGATATGGCATACCTTTACGGGCTTGTTGGATGATTTTGTTGTTATCTGTATTAAAATATATATCTTTAAAAATAGTAAAAAATATGACCGTTTTTATGTCATTGATTTTAATTTTGCGAAGGTTTACTGAAATGGGCCTTATTTCCATCTTTAAAAGCCCATAACTTGGTCAAATGAACTCGGATTTCGATATGGCATACCTTTATATGCTTGTGGAATGATTGTGTTTTTATTAGCATTAAAATATATTACTTTAAAGGTAGTAAAAAATATGACCGTTTTTATGCGAAGGTTTACTGAAATGGGCCTTATTTCCATCTTTAAAAGCCCATAACTTGGTCAAATGAACTCGGATTTCTATATGGCATACCTTTATAGGCTTGTGGAATGATTTTGTTGTTATCTGCATTAAAATATATAACTTTAAAGGTAGTAAAAAATATGACCGTTTTTATGTTATTGATTTTTATTTTGCGAAGGTTCACAGAAATGGGCCTTCTTTCCATCTTTAAAAGCCCATAACTTGGTCAAATGAACTCGGATTTCGATATGGCATACCTTTATAAGCTTGTGGAATGATTATGTTGTTATCTGCATTAAAATATATAACTTTAAGGGAAGTAAAAAATATGACCGTTTTTATGTCATTGATTTTAATTTTGAGAAGGTTTACTGAAATGGGCCTTCTTTCCATCTTTAAAAGCCCATAACTTGGTGAAATGAACTCGGATCTCGATAGGGCATACCTTTAGGGGCTTGTGGAATGATTATGTTCTTATCTGCATTAAAATATATATCTTTAAAGGTAGTAAAAAATATACCCGTTTCTATGTCTTGATTTGAATTTTTCGAAGGTTAACCGAAATTGGCCTTCTTTCCATCTTTAAAAGCCCATAACTTGGTCAAATGAACTCGGATTTCGATATGGCATACCTTTACGGGCTTGTGGAATGATTGTGTTTTTATTAGCATTAAAATATATTACTTTAAAGGTAGTAAAAAATATGACCGTTTTTATGTCATTGATTTTAATTTTGCGAAGGTTTACTGAAATGGGCCTTCTTTCCATCTTTAAGGCCCATAACTTGGTCAAAAGGACTCGGATTTCGATATGGCACACCTCTATGGGCTTTTGGTATGAATATGTTGTTATCTGCATTAAAAAATATAACTTTAAAGGTAGTAAAAACAAGGAAGAACGCTATAGTCGAGTACCTCGACTATCAGATACCCGTTACTCAAAGGGAAATGGAGATATGCAAGCAGCAAAGCGAAATTAAAATGCGCCACCTACCGGCGGTAGACAGATTTAAGCGTTATGGGCGTTAGAGTGGGCGTGGCAAATTTATTTTTGGATCAATCGATAGGTATTGACGACACCAATACATTTCAGTTCAAATTTTTCATCTAGCATCCAAATTGTGGGCGTCACAGGTTTTCGCGGTTTGTGGGCGTTTAAGTGGGCGTGGCAAACTTTTTTTTAGGTCAATCGATAGGTATTGATGAGAACAATACATTTCAGTTAAAATTTTTTATCTAGCATCAAAACTGTAGGAGTTTCAGTTTTGGGCGGTTTGTGGGCGTTAGAGTGGGCGTGGCAGTCTACTGAAACAAACTTGCGCTGCGTAAGAAGCTCAGGAATCTGTACGCCAAATCTCAATAGCCTAACTCTCATAGTTTCCGAGATCTCAGCGTTCATCCGGACAGACAGACGGACAGACGGACAGACGGACAGACGGACATGGCTAGATCGACTCGGCTAGTGATCCTGATCAAGAATATATATACTTTATGGGGTCGGAAACGCTTCCTTCTGCCTGTTACATACTTTCCGACGAATCTAGTATACCCTTTTACTCTACGAGTAACGGGTATAAATATGACCGTTTTTATGTCATTGATTTAAATTTTGCGAAGTTTTACAGAAATGGGCCTTCTTTACATCTTTAAAAGCCCATAACTTGGTCGAAATGACTCGGATTTCGATATGTCATACCTCTTTGGGATTGTGGAATGATTATGTTGTTATCTGCATTAAAATATATAACTTTAAATGAAGTAAAAAATATGACGGTATATGAAGGTTTACTGAAATGGGTCTTCTTTACATATTTAAAAGTCCATAACTTAGTCAAAAGGACTCGGATTTCGATATGGCATACCTTTATGGGCTTGTGGAATGATTATGTTGTTATCTGCATTAAAAAATATTTCTTTAAAGGTAGTTAATAATATTACCGTTTTTATGTCTTGATTTTAATTTTGCGAAGTTTACTGAAATGGGCCTTCTTTCCATCTTTAAAAGCCCATAACTTGGCTAAATGAACTCGGATTTCGATATGGCATACCTTTATGGGCTTGTGGAATGATTATGTTGTTATCTGCATTAAAATATATATCTTTAAGATATATATATATATCTTTTGCGAAAAATAACTGGAATTGACCTTCTTTTCATCTTTAAAAGCCCATAACTTGGTGAAATGAACTCGGATCTCGATACGGCATACCTTTAGGGGCTTGTGGAATGATTATGTTCTTATCTGCATTAAAATATATATCTTTAAAGGTAGTAAAAAATATACCCGTTTCTATGTCTTGATTTTAATTTTTCGAAGGTTAACCGAAATTGGCCTTTTTTCCATCTTTAAAAGCCCATAACTTGGTCAAATGAACTCGGATTTCGATATGGCATACCTTTATAGGCTTGTGGAATGATTGTGTTTTTATTAGCATTAAAATATATTACTTTAAAGGTAGTAAAAAATATGACCGTTTTTATGTCATTGATTTTAATTTTGCGAAGGTTTACTGAAATGGGCTTTCTTTCCATCTTTAAGGCCCATAACTTGGTCAAAAGGACTCGGATTTCGATATGGCCTACCTCTATGGGCTTTTGGTATGAATATGTTGTTATCTGCATTAAAAAATATAACTTTAAAGGTAGTAAAAAATATGATCGTTTTTATGTCATTGATTTAAATTTTGCGAAGTTTTACAGAAATGGGCCTTCTTTACATCTTTAAAAGCCCATAAATTGGTCAAATGGACTCGAATTTCGATATGGCATACCTTTATGGGCTTGTGGAATGATTATGTTGTTATCTGTATTAAAATATATAACTTTAAAGGTAGTAAAAAATATGACCGTTTTTATGTCATTGATTTCAATTTTGCGAAGGTTTACTGAAATTGGCCTTCTTTCCATCTTTAAAAGCCCATAACTTGGTCAAATGAACTCGGATTTCGATATGGCACACCTTTATGAAATGATTATGTTTTTATCTGCATTAAAATTAATATCTTTAAAATATATATATATATCTTTTGCGAAGAATAACTGGAATTGGCCTTCTTTTCATCTTTAAAAGCCCATAACTTGGTGAAATTAACTCGGATGTCGATATGGCATACCTTTAGGGGATTGTGGAAATACTATGTTGTTATCTGCATTAAAATATATATCTTTAAAGGTAGTAAAAAATATGACCGTTTCTATGTCTTGATTTTAATTTTTCGAAGGTTAACCGAAATTGGCCTTCTTTCCATCTTTAAAAGCCCATAACTTGGTCAAATGAACTCGGATTTCGATATGGCATACCTTTACGGGCTTGTTGGATGATTTTGTTGTTATCTGTATTAAAATATATATCTTTAAAGGTAGTAAAAAATATGACCGTTTTTATGTCATTGATTTTAATTTTGCGAAGGTTTACTGAAATGGGCCTTATTTCCATCTTTAAAAGCCCATAACTTGGTCAAATGAACTCGGATTTCGATATGGCATACCTTTATATGCTTGTGGAATGATTGTGTTTTTATTAGCATTAAAATATATTACTTTAAAGGTAGTAAAAAATATGACCGTTTTTATGTCATTGATTTTAATTTTGCGAAGGTTTACTGAAATGGGCCTTCTTTCCATCTTTAAGGCCCATAACTTGGTCAAATGAACTCGGATTTCTATATGGCATACATTTATAGGCTTGTGGAATGATTTTGTTGTTATCTGCATTAAAATATATAACTTTAAAGGTAGTAAAAAATATGACCGTTTTTATGTCATTGATTTAAATTTTGCGAAGTTTTACAGAAATGGGCCTTCTTTACATCTTTAAAAGCCCATAACTTGGTCAAATAAACTCGGATTTCGATATGGCATACCTATATAGGCTTGTGGAATGATTATGTTAAAAAATATATAACTGTAAAGGTAGTAAAAAATATGACCGTTTTTATGTCATTGATTTTAATTTTGCGAAGGTTTACTGAAATGGGCCTTCTTTCCATCTTTAAGGCCCATAACTTGGTCAAAAGGACTCGGATTTCGATATGGCATACCTCTATGGGCTCTTGGTATGATTATGTTGTTATATGTATTAAAATATATAACTTTAAAGGTAGTAAAAAATATGACCGTTTTTATGTCATTGATTTCAATTTTGCGAAGGTTTACTGAAATTGGCCTTCTTTCCATCTTTAAAAGCCCATAAATTGGTCAAATGAACTCGGATTTCGATATGGCATACCTTTACGGGCTTGTGGAATGATTATGTTTTAATTAGCATTAAAATATATTACTTTAAAGGTAGTAAAAAATATGACCGTTTTTATGTAATTGATTTTAATTTTGCGAAGGTTTACTGAAATGGGCCTTATTTCCATCTTTAAAAGCCCATAACTTGGTCAAATGAACTCGGATTTCGATATGGCATACCTTTATGGGCTTGTGGAATGATTATGTTGTTATCTGCATTAAAATATATAACTTTAAGGGAAGTAAAAAATATGACCGTTTTTATGTTATTGATTTTTATTTTGCGAAGGTTCACAGAAATGGGCCTTCTTTCCATCTTTAAAAGCCCATAACTTGGTCAAATGAACTCGGATTTCGATATGGCATACCTTTATGGGCTTGTGGAATGATTATGTTGTTATCTGCATTAAAATATATAACTTTAAGGGAAGTAAAAAATATGACCGTTTTTATGTCATTGATTTTAATTTTGAGAAGGTTTACTGAAATGGGCCTTCTTTCCATCTTTAAAAGCCCATAACTTGGTCAAATGAACTCGGATTTCTATATGGCATACATTTATAGGCTTGTGGAATGATTTTGTTGTTATCTGCATTAAAATATATAACTTTAAAGGTAGTAAAAAATATGACCGTTTTTATGTTATTGATTTTTATTTTGCGAAGGTTCACAGAAATTGGCCTTCTTTCCATCTTTAAAAGCCCATAACTTGGTCAAATGAACTCGGATTTCGATATGGCATACCTTTATGGGCTTGTGGAATGATTATGTTGTTATCTGCATTAAAATATATAGCTTTAAGGGATGTAAAAAATATGACCGTTTTTATGTCATTGATTTTAATTTTGAGAAGGTTTACTGAAATGGGCCTTCTTTCCATCTTTAAAAGCCCATAACCTGGTCAAATGAACTCGGATTTCGATATGGCATACCTTTATGGGCTTGTGGAATGATTACGTTGTTATCTTCATTAAAATATATTTCTCTTAAGGTAGTAAAAAATATGACCGTTTTTATGTCTTGATTTTAATTTTGCGAAGGTTAACTGAAATTGGCCTTCTTTCCATCTTTAAAAGCCCATAACTTGGTCAAATGAACTCGGATTTCGATACGGCATACCTTTATGGGCTTGTGGAATGATTGTGTTTTTATAAGCATTAAAATATATTACTTTAAAGGTAGTAAAAAATATGACCGTTTTTATGTCATTGATTTTAATTTTGCGAAGGTTTACTGAAATGGGCCTTCTTTCCATCTTTAAGGCCCATAACTTGGTCAAAAGGACTCGGATTTCGATATGGCATACCTCTATGGGCTCTTGGTATGATTATGTTGTTATATGTATTAAAATATATAACTTTAAAGGTAGTAAAAAATATGACCGTTTTTATGTCATTGATTTCAATTTTGCGAAGGTTTACTGAAATTGGCCTTCTTTCCATCTTTAAAAGCCCATAACTTGGTCAAATGAACTCGGATTTCGATATGGCATACCTTTACGGGCTTGTGGAATGATTATGTTTTAATTAGCATTAAAATATATTACTTTAAAGGTAGTAAAAAATATGACCGTTTTTATGTAATTGATTTTAATTTTGCGAAGGTTTACTGAAATGGGCCTTATTTCCATCTTTAAAAGCCCATAACTTGGTCAAATGAACTCGGATTTCGATATGGCATACCTTTATGGGCTTGTGGAATGATTATGTTGTTATCTGCATTAAAATATATAACTTTAAGGGAAGTAAAAAATATGACCGTTTTTATGTTATTGATTTTTATTTTGCGAAGGTTCACAGAAATGGGCCTTCTTTCCATCTTTAAAAGCCCATAACTTGGTCAAATGAACTCGGATTTCGATATGGCATACCTTTATGGGCTTGTGGAATGATTATGTTGTTATCTGCATTAAAATATATAACTTTAAGGGAAGTAAAAAATATGACCGTTTTTATGTCATTGATTTTAATTTTGAGAAGGTTTACTGAAATGGGCCTTCTTTCCATCTTTAAAAGCCCATAACCTGGTCAAATGAACTCGGATTTTTATATGGCATACCTTTATGGGCTTGTGGAATGATTACGTTGTTATCTTCATTAAAATATATTTCTCTTAAGGTAGTAAAAAATATGACCGTTTTTATGTCTTGATTTTAATTTTGCGAAGGTTAACTGAAATTGGCCTTCTTTCCATCTTTAAAAGCCCATAACTTGGTCAAATGAACTCGGATTTCGATATGGCATACCTTTATGGGCTTGTGGAATGATTGTGTTTTTATTAGCATTAAAATATATTACTTAAAAGGTAGTAAAAAATATGACCGTTTTTATGTCATTGATTTTAATTTTGCGAAGGTTTACTGAAATGGGCCTTCTTTCCATCTTTAAGGCCCATAACTTGGTCAAAAGGACTCGGATTTCGATATGGCACACCTCTATGGGCTTTTGGTATGATTATGTTGTTATCTGCATTAAAAAATATAACTTTAAAGGTAGTAAAAAATATGACCGTTTTTATGTCATTGATTTAAATTTTGCGAAGTTTTACAGAAATGGGCCTTCTTTACATCTTTAAAAGCCCATAACTTGGTCAAATGAACTCGAATTTCGATATGGCATACCTTTATGGGCTTGTGAAATGATTATGTTGTTATCTGTATTAAAATATATAACTTTAAAGGTAGTAAGAAATATGACCCTTTTTATGTCATTGATTTCAATTTTGCGAAGGTTTACTGAAATTGGCCTTCTTTCCATCTTTAAAAGCCCATAACTTGGTCAAATGAACTCGGATTTCGATATGGCATACCTTTATGGAATGATTATGTTTTTATCTGCATTAAAATATATATCTTTAAAATATATATATATATCTTTTGCGAAGAATAACTGGAATTGGCCTTCTTTTCATCTTTAAAAGCCCATAGCTTGGTCAAATAAACTCGGATTTCGATATGGCATACCTTTATAGGCTTGTGGAATGATTATGTTAAAAAATATATAACTGTAAAGGTAGTAAAAAATATGACCGTTTTTATGTCATTGATTTTATTTTTGCGAAGGTTTACGGAAATGGGCCTCCTTTCCATCTTTAAGGCCCATTACTTGGTCAAAAGGACTCGGATTTCGATATGGCATACCTCTATGGGCTCTTGGTATGATTATGTTGTTATATGTATTAAAATATATAACTTTAAAGGTAGTAAAAAATATGACCGTTTTTATGTCATTGATTTCAATTTTGCGAAGGTTTACTGAAATTGGCCTTCTTTCCATCTTTAAAAGGCTATAACATGGTCAAATGAACTCGGATTTCGATATGGCATACCTTTATGGGCTTGTGGAATGATTATGTTTTTATTAGCATTAAAATATATTACTTTAAAGGTAGTAAAAAATATGACCGTTTTTATGTCATTGATTTTAATTTTGCGAAGGTTTACTGAAATGGGCCTTATTTCCATCTTTAAAAGCCCATAACTTGGTCAAATGAACTCGGATTTTGATATGGCATACCTTTGTGGGCTTGTTGGATGATTTTGTTGTTATCTGTATTAAAATATATAACTTTAAAGGTAGTAAAAAATATGACCGTTTTTATGTCATTGATTTCAATTTTGCGAAGGTTTACTGAAATGGGCCTTCTTTCCATCTTTAAAAGCCCATAGCTTGGTCGAAATGACTCGGATTTCGATATGGCATATCTCTTTGGGATTGTGGAATGATTATGTTGTTATCTGCATTAAAATATATAACTTTAAATGTAGTAAAAAATATGACGGTTTTTATGTCATTGACTTTAATTTTGCGAAGGTTTACTGAAATGGGCCTTCTTTACATCTTTAAAAGTCCATAACTTGGTCAAATGAACTCGGATTTCGATATGGCATACCTTTATGGGCTTGTGGAATGATTATGTTGTTATCTGCATTAAAATATATTTCTTTAAAGGTAGTAAAAAATATGACCGTTTTTATGTCTCGATTTTAATTTTGCGAGGGTTTACTGAAATTGGGATTTTTTCCATCTTTAAAAGCCCATAACTTGGTCAAATGAACTCGGATTTCGATATGGCATACCTTTATGGGATTGTGGAATGATTATGTTGTTATCTGCATTAAAATATATATATATATAAAATATATAAATATATAGACCGTTTTTATGCCTTGATTTTAATTTTGCGAAGGTTAACTGAAATTGGCCTTCTTTACATCTTTAAAAGCCCATAACTTGGTCAAATGAACTCGGATTTCGATATGGCATACCTTTATAGGCTTGTGGAATGATTATGTTGTTATCTGCATTAAAATTTATAACTTTAAAGGTAGTAAAAAATATGACCGTTTTTATGTCATTGACTTTAATTTTGCGAAGGTTCACAGAAATGGGCCTTCTTTCCATCTTTAAAAGCCCATAACTTGGTCAAATGAACTCGGATTTCGATATGGCATACCTTTATGGGCTTGTGGAGTGATAATGTTGTTATCTGCATTAAAATATATAACTTTAAGGGTAGTAAAAAATATGACCGTTTTTATGTCATTGATTTGAATTTTGAGAAGGTTTACAGAAATGGGCCTTCTTTACATCTTTAAAGGCCCATAACTTGGTCAAATGAACTCGAATTTCGATATGGCATACCTTTATGGGCTTGTGGAATGATTATGTTGTTATCTGTATTAAAATATATCTCTTTAAAGGTAGTAAAAAATATGACCGTTCTTATGTCTTCATTTTGCAGAGGTTTACTGAAATGGGCCTTCCATTTTTAAAAGCCCATAACTTGGTCAAATGAACTCGGATTTCGATATGGCCTACCTTTAGGGGCTTGTGGAATGATTTTGTTGTTATCTGCATTAAAATATTAAACTTTAAAGGTAGTAAAAAATATGACCGTTTTTATGTCATTGATTTTAATTTTGCGAAGGTTTACTGAAATGGGCCTTCCATCTTTAAAAGCCCATAACTTGGTCAAATGAACTCGGATCTTGATATGGCATACCTTTAGAGGCTTGTGGAATGATTTTGTTGTTATCTGCATTAAAAGATATAACTTTAAGGGTAGTAAAAAATATGACCGTTTTTATGTCATTGATTTTAATTTTGAGAAGGTTTACTGAAATGGGCCTTCTTTCCATCTTTAAAAGCCCATAACCTAGTCAAATGTACTCGGATTTCGATATGGCATACCTTTATGGGCTTGTGGAATGATTATGTTGTTATCTGCATTAAAATATATCTCTTTAAAGGTAGTAAAAAATATGACCGTTCTTATGTCTTGATTTTAATTTTGCAAAGGTTTACTGAAATGTAGTACAAAATATGACGGTTTTTATGTCATTGACTTTAATTTTGCGAAGGTTTACTGAAATGGGCCTTCCTTACATCTTTAAAAGTCCATAACTTAGTCAAAAGGACTCGGATTTCGGTATGGCATACCTCTTTGGGCTTGTGGAATGATTATGTTGTTATCTGCATTAAAATATATTTCTTTAAAGGTAGTTAATAATATGACCGTTTTTATGTCTTGATTTTAATTTTGCGAAGGTTAACTGAAATGGGCCTTCTTTACATCTTTAAAAGCCCATAACTTGGTCAAATGAACTCGGATTTCGATATGGCATACCTTTATAGGCTTGTGGAATGATTATGTTGTTATCTGCATTAAAATATATAACTTTAAAGGTAGTAAAAATGGCATACGATATGGCATACCTTTATGGGCTTGTGGAGTGATAATGTTGTTATCTGCATTAAAATATATAACTTTAAGGGTAGTAAAAAATATGACCGTTTTTATGTCATTGATTTGAATTTTGAGAAGGTTTACAGAAATGGGCCTTCTTTACATCTTTAAAGGCCCATAACTTGGTCAAATGAACTCGAATTTCGATATGGCATACCTTTATGGGCTTGTGGAATGATTATGTTGTTATCTGTATTAAAATATATCTCTTTAAAGGTAGTAAAAAATATGACCGTTCTTATGTCTTCATTTTGCAGAGGTTTACTGAAATGGGCCTTCCATTTTTAAAAGCCCATAACTTGGTCAAATGAACTCGGATTTCGATATGGCATACCTTTAGGGGCTTGTGGAATGATTTTGTTGTTATCTGCATTAAAAGATATAACTTTAAGGGTAGTAAAAAATATGACCGTTTTTATGTCATTGATTTTAATTTTGAGAAGGTTTACTGAAATGGGCCTTCTTTCCATCTTTAAAAGCCCATAACCTAGTCAAATGTACTCGGATTTCGATATGGCATACCTTTATGGGCTTGTGGAATGATTATGTTGTTATCTGCATTAAAATATATCTCTTTAAAGGTAGTAAAAAATATGACCGTTCTTATGTCTTGATTTTAATTTTGCAAAGGTTTACTGAAATGTAGTACAAAATATGACGGTTTTTATGTCATTGACTTTAATTTTGCGAAGGTTTACTGAAATGGGCCTTCCTTACATCTTTAAAAGTCCATAACTTAGTCAAAAGGACTCGGATTTCGGTATGGCATACCTCTTTGGGCTTGTGGAATGATTATGTTGTTATCTGCATTAAAATATATTTCTTTAAAGGTAGTTAATAATATGACCGTTTTTATGTCTTGATTTTAATTTTGCGAAGGTTAACTGAAATGGGCCTTCTTTACATCTTTAAAAGCCCATAACTTGGTCAAATGAACTCGGATTTCGATATGGCATACCTTTATAGGCTTGTGGAATGATTATGTTGTTATCTGCATTAAAATATATAACTTTAAAGGTAGTAAAAATGGCATACGATATGGCATACCTTTATGGGCTTGTGGAGTGATAATGTTGTTATCTGCATTAAAATATATAACTTTAAGGGTAGTAAAAAATATGACCGTTTTTATGTCATTGATTTGAATTTTGAGAAGGTTTACAGAAATGGGCCTTCTTTACATCTTTAAAGGCCCATAACTTGGTCAAATGAACTCGAATTTCGATATGGCATACCTTTATGGGCTTGTGGAATGATTATGTTGTTATCTGTATTAAAATATATCTCTTTAAAGGTAGTAAAAAATATGACCGTTCTTATGTCTTCATTTTGCAGAGGTTTACTGAAATGGGCCTTCCATTTTTAAAAGCCCATAACTTGGTCAAATGAACTCGGATTTCGATATGGCATACCTTTAGGGGCTTGTGGAATGATTTTGTTGTTATCTGCATTAAAATATTAAACTTTAAAGGTAGTAAAAAATATGACCGTTTTTATGTCATTGATTTTAATTTTGCGAAGGTTTACTGAAATGGGCCTTCCATCTTTAAAAGCCCATAACTTGGTCAAATGAACTCGGATCTTGATATGGCATACCTTTAGAGGCTTGTGGAATGATTTTGTTGTTATCTGCATTAAAAGATATAACTTTAAGGGTAGTAAAAAATATGACCGTTTTTATGTCATTGATTTTAATTTTGAGAAGGTTTACTGAAATGGGCCTTCTTTCGATCTTTAAAAGCCCATAACCTAGTCAAATGTACTCGGATTTCGATATGGCATACCTTTATGGGCTTGTGGAATGATTATGTTGTTATCTGCATTAAAATATATCTCTTTAAAGGTAGTAAAAAATATGACCGTTCTTATGTCTTGATTTTAATTTTGCAAAGGTTTACTGAAATGTAGTACAAAATATGACGGTTTTTATGTCATTGACTTTAATTTTGCGAAGGTTTACTGAAATGGGCCTTCCTTACATCTTTAAAAGTCCATAACTTAGTCAAAAGGACTCGGATTTCGGTATGGCATACCTCTTTGGGCTTGTGGAATGATTATGTTGTTATCTGCATTAAAATATATTTCTTTAAAGGTAGTTAATAATATGACCGTTTTTATGTCTTGATTTTAATTTTGCGAAGGTTAACTGAAATTGGCCTTCTTTACATCTTTAAAAGCCCATAACTTGGTCAAATGAACTCGGATTTCGATATGGCATACCTTTATAGGCTTGTGGAATGATTATGTTGTTATCTGCATTAAAATATATAACTTTAAAGGTAGTAAAAAATATGACCGTTTTTATGTCATTGACTTTAATTTTGCGAAGGTTTACTGAAATGGGCCTTCTTTCCATCTTTAAAAGCCCATAACTTGGTCAAATGAACTCGGATTTCGATATGGCATACCTTTATAGGCTTCTGGAATGATTATGTTGTTATCTGCATTAAAATATATAACTTTAAAGGTAGTAAAAAATGTGACAGTTTTTATGTTATTTATTTTTATTTTGCGAAGGTTCACAGAAATGGGCCTTCTTTCCATCTTTAAAAGCCCATAACTTGGTCAAATGAACTCGGATTTCGATATGGCATACCTTTATGGGCTTGTGGAATGATTATGTTGTTATCTGCATTAAAATATATAACTTTAAGGGTAGTAAAAAATATGACCGTTTTTATGTCATTGATTTGAATTTTGAGAAGGTTTACAGAAATGGGCCTTCTTTACATCTTTAAAGGCCCATAACTTGGTCAAATGAACTCGAATTTCGATATGGCATACCTTTATGGGCTTGTGGAATGATTATGTTGTTATCTGTATTAAAATATATAACTTTAAAGGTAGTAAAAAATATGACCGTTTTTATGTCATTGATTTCAATTTTGCGAAGGTTTACTGAAATTGGCCTTCTTTCCATCTTTAAAAGCCCATAACTTGGTCAACTGAACTCGGATTTCGATATGGCATACCTTTAGGGGCTTGTGGAATGATTTTGTTGTTATCTGCATTAAAATATTAAACTTTAAAGGTAGTAAAAAATATGACCGTTTTTATGTCATTGATTTTAATTTTGCGAAGGTTTACTGAAATGGGCCTTCCATCTTTAAAAGCCCATAACTTGGTCAAATGAACTCGGATCTCGATATGGCATACCTTTAGAGGCTTGTGGAATGATTTTGTTGTTATCTGCATTAAAAGATATAACTTTAAAGGTAGTAAAAAATATGACCGTTTTTATGTCATTGATTTTTATTTTGCGAAGGTTTACTGAAATGGGCCTTCTTTCCATCTTTAAAAGCCCATAACTTGGTCAAATGAACTCGGATTTGGATAAGGCATACCTTTATGGGCTCGTGGAATGATTATGTTGTTATCTGCATTAAAATATATAACTTTCAAGGTAGTAAAAAATATGACCGTTTTTATGTCATTGACTTTAATTTTGCGAAGGTTTACTGAAATGGGCCTTCTTTCCATCTTTAAAAGCCCATAACTTGGTCAAATGAACTCGGATTTCGATATGGCATACCTTTATAGGCTTGTGGAATGATTATGTTGTTATCTGTATAAAAATATATTACTTTAAAGGTAGTAAAAAATATGACAGTTTTTATGTTATTGATTTTTATTTTGCGAAGGTTCACAGAAATGGGCCTTCTTTCCATCTTTAAAAGCCCATAACTTGGTCAAATGAACTCGGATTTCGATATGGCATACCTTTATGGGCCTGTGGAGTGATAATGTTGTTATCTGCATTAAAATATATAATTTTAAGGGTAGTAAAAATTATGACCGTTTTTATGTCATTGATTTTAATTTTGAGAAGGTTTACTGAAATGGGCCTTCCATCTTTAAAAGCCCATAACCTGGTCAAATGTACTCGGATTTCGATATGGCATACCTTTATGGGCTTGTGGAATGATTATGTTGTTATCTTCATTAAAATATATTACTTTAAAGGTAGTAAAAAATATGACCGTTTTTATGTCATTGATTTTAATTTTGCGAAGGTTAACTGAAATGGGCCTTCTTTACATCTTTAAAAGCCCATAACTTGGTCAAATGAACTCGGATTTCGATATGGCATACCTTTATGGGCTTGTGGAATGATTATATTGTTATCTGCATTAAAATATATCTCTTTAAAGGTAGTAAAAAATATGACCGTTCTTATGTCTTGATTTTAATTTTGCAAAGGTTTACTGAAATGTAGTACAAAATATGACGGTTTTTATGTCATTGACTTTAATTTTGCGAAGGTTTACTGAAATGGGCCTTCCTTACATCTTTAAAAGTCCATAACTTAGTCAAAAGGACTCGGATTTCGGTTTGGCATACCTCTTTGGGCTTGTGGAATGATTATGTTGTTATCTGCATTAAAATATATTTCTTTAAAGGTAGTTAATAATATGACCGTTTTTATGTCTTGATTTTAATTTTGCGAAGGTTAACTGAAATTGGCCTTCTTTACATCTTTAAAAGCCCATAACTTGGTCAAATGAACTCGGATTTCGATATGGCATACCTTTATAGGCTTGTGGAATGATTATGTTGTTATCTGCATTAAAATATATTTCTTTTAAGGTAGTAAAAAATATGACCGTTTTTATGTCATTGATTTCAATTTTGCGAAGGTTTACTGAAATTGGCCTTCTTTCCATCTTTAAAAGCCCATAACTTGGTCAACTGAACTCGGATTTCGATATGGCATACCATTATGGGCTTGTGGAATGATTATGTTGTTATCTTCATTAAAATATATTTCTTTTAAGGTAGTAAAAAATATGACCGTTTTTATGTCATTGATTTTAATTTTGCGAAGGTTTACTGAAATGGGCCTTCCATCTTTAAAGCCCATAACTTGGTCAAATGAACTCGGATCTCGATATGGCATACCTTTATGGGCTTGTGGAATGATTATGTTGTTATCTGCATTAAAATATATAACTTTAAGGGTAGTAAAAAATATGACCGTTTTTATGTCATTGATTTTAATTTTGCGAAGGTTTACTGAAAAGGGCCTTCTTTCCATCTTTAAGGCCCATAACTTGGTCAAAAGGACTCGGATTTCGATATGGCATACCTCTATGGGCTCTTGGTATGATTATGTTGTTATCTGTATTAAAATATATAACTTTAAAGGTAGTAAAAAATGTGACCGTTTTTATGTCATTGATTTCAATTTTGCGAAGGTTTACTGAAATTGGCCTTCTTTCCATCTTTAAAAGCCCATAACTTGGTCAAATGAACTCGGATTTCGATATGGCATACCTTTACGGGCTTGTGGAATGATTATGTTTTTATTAGCATTAAAATATATTACTTTAAAGGTAGTAAAAAATATGACCGTTTTTATGTCATTGATTTTAATTTTGCGAAGGTTTACTGAAATGGGCCTTATTTCCATCTTTAAAAGCCCATAACTTGGTCAAATGAACTCGGATTTTGATATGGCATACCTTTGTGGGCTTGTTGGATGATTTTGTTGTTATCTGTATTAAAATATATAACTTTAAAGGTAGTAAAAAATATGACCGTTTTTATGTCATTAATTTCAATTTTGCGAAGGTTTACTGAAATGGGCCTTCTTTCCATCTTTAAAAGCCCATAGCTTGGTCGAAATGACTCGGATTTCGATATGGCATACCTTTATGGGCTTGTGGAATGATTATGTTGTTATCTGCATTAAAATATATAACTTTAAATGTAGTAAAAAATATGACGGTTTTTATGTCATTGACTTTAATTTTGCGAAGGTTTACTGAAATGGGCCTTCTTTACATCTTTAAAAGCCCATAACTTGGTCAAATAAACTCGGATTTTGATATGGCATACCTTTGTGGGCTTGTTGGATGATTTTGTTGTTATCTGTATTAAAATATATAACTTTAAAGGTAGTAAAAAATATGACCGTTTTTATGTCATTGATTTCAATTTTGCGAAGGTTTACTGAAATGGGCCTTCTTTCCATCTTTAAAAGCCCATAGGTTGGTCGAAATGACTCGGATTTCGATATGGCATACCTCTTTGGGATTGTGGAATGATTATGTTGTTATCTGCATTAAAATATATTTCTTTAAAGGTAGTAAAAAATATGACCGTTTTTATGTCTTGATTTTAATTTTGCGAAGGTTTACTGAAATTGGGATTTTTTCCATCTTTAAAAGCCCATAACTTGGTCAAATGAACTCGGATTTCGATATGGCATACCTTTATGGGATTGTGGAATGATTATGTTGTTATCTGCATTAAAATATATCTCTTTAAAGGTTGTAAAAAATATGACCGTTCTTATGTCTTGATTTTGCGAAGGTTTACTGAAATGGGCCTTCCATTTTTAAAAGCCCATAACTTGGTCAAATGAACTCGGATTTCGATATGGCATACCTTTAGGGGCTTGTGGAATGATTTTGTTGTTATCTGCATTAAAATATTAAACTTTAAAGGTAGTAAAAAATATGACCGTTTTTATGTCATTGATTTTAATTTTGCGAAGGTTTACTGAAATGGGCCTTCCATCTTTAAAAGCCCATAACTTGGTCAAATGAACTCGGATCTCGATATGGCATACCTTTAGAGGCTTGTGGAATGATTTTGTTGTTATCTGCATTAAAAGATATAACTTTAAAGGTAGTAAAAAATATGACCGTTTTTATGTCATTGATTTTTATTTTGCGAAGGTTTACTGAAATGGGCCTTCTTTCCATCTTTAAAAGCCCATAACTTGGTCAAATGAACTCGGATTTGGATAAGGCATACCTTTATGGGCTCGTGGAATGATTATGTTGTTATCTGCATTAAAATATATAACTTTCAAGGTAGTAAAAAATATGACCGTTTTTATGTCATTGACTTTAATTTTGCGAAGGTTTACTGAAATGGGCCTTCTTTCCATCTTTAAAAGCCCATAACTTGGTCAAATGAACTCGGATTTCGATATGGCATACCTTTATAGGCTTGTGGAATGATTATGTTGTTATCTGTATAAAAATATATAACTTTAAAGGTAGTAAAAAATATGACAGTTTTTATGTTATTGATTTTTATTTTGCGAAGGTTCACAGAAATGGGCCTTCTTTCCATCTTTAAAAGCCCATAACTTGGTCAAATGAACTCGGATTTCGATATGGCATACCTTTATGGGCTTGTGGAGTGATAATGTTGTTATCTGCATTAAAATATATAATTTTAAGGGTAGTAAAAATTATGACCGTTTTTATGTCATTGATTTTAATTTTGAGAAGGTTTACTGAAATGGGCCTTCCATCTTTAAAAGCCCATAACCTGGTCAAATGTACTCGGATTTCGATATGGCATACCTTTATGGGCTTGTGGAATGATTATGTTGTTATCTTCATTAAAATATATTACTTTAAAGGTAGTAAAAAATATGACCGTTTTTATGTCATTGATTTTAATTTTGCGAAGGTTAACTGAAATTGTCCTTCTTTCCATCTTTAAAAGCCCATAACTTGGTCAAATGAACTCGGATTTCGATATGGCATACCTTTATGGGCTTGTGGAATGATTATGTTGTTATCTGCATTAAAATATATCTCTTTAAAGGTAGTAAAAAATATGACCGTTCTTATGTCTTGATTTTAATTTTGCAAAGGTTTACTGAAATGTAGTACAAAATATGACGGTTTTTATGTCATTGACTTTAATTTTGCGAAGGTTTACTGAAATGGGCCTTCCTTACATCTTTAAAAGTCCATAACTTAGTCAAAAGGACTCGGATTTCGGTATGGCACACCTCTTTGGGCTTGTGGAATGATTATGTTGTTATCTGCATTAAAATATATTTCTTTAAAGGTAGTTAATAATATGACCGTTTTTATGTCTTGATTTTAATTTTGCGAAGGTTAACTGAAATTGGCCTTCTTTACATCTTTAAAAGCCCATAACTTGGTCAAATGAACTCGGATTTCGATATGGCATACCTTTATAGGCTTGTGGAATGATTATGTTGTTATCTGCATTAAAATATATTTCTTTTAAGGTAGTAAAAAATATGACCGTTTTTATGTCATTGATTTCAATTTTGCGAAGGTTTACTGAAATTGGCCTTCTTTCCATCTTTAAAAGCCCATAACTTGGTCAACTGAACTCGGATTTCGATATGGCATACCATTATGGGCTTGTGGAATGATTATGTTGTTATCTTCATTAAAATATATTTCTTTTAAGGTAGTAAAAAATATGACCGTTTTTATGTCATTGATTTTAATTTTGCGAAGGTTTACTGAAATGGGCCTTCCATCTTTAAAGCCCATAACTTGGTCAAATGAACTCGGATCTCGATATGGCATACCTTTATGGGCTTGTGGAATGATTATGTTGTTATCTGCATTAAAATATATAACTTTAAGGGTAGTAAAAAATATGACCGTTTTTATGTCATTGATTTTAATTTTGCGAAGGTTTACTGAAAAGGGCCTTCTTTCCATCTTTAAGGCCCATAACTTGGTCAAAAGGACTCGGATTTCGATATGGCATACCTCTATGGGCTCTTGGTATGATTATGTTGTAATCTATATTAAAATATATAACTTTAAAGGTAGTTCAAAATATGACCGTTTTTATGTCATTGATTTCAATTTTGCGAAGGTTTACTGAAATTGGCCTTCTTTCCATCTTTAAAAGCCCATAACTAGGTCAAATGAACTCGGATTTCGATATGGCATACCTTTACGGGCTTGTGGAATGATTATGTTTTTATTAGCATTAAAATATATTACTTTAAAGGTAGTAAAAAATATGACCGTTTTTATGTCATTGATTTTAATTTTGCGAAGGTTTACTGAAATGGGCCTTATTTCCATCTTTAAAAGCCCATAACTTGGTCAAATGAACTCGGATTTTGATATGGCATACCTTTGTGGGCTTGTTGGATGATTTTGTTGTTATCTGTATTAAAATATATAACTTTAAAGGTAGTAAAAAATATGACCGTTTTTATGTCATTGATTTCAATTTTGCGAAGGTTTACTGAAATGGGCCTTCTTTCCATCTTTAAAAGCCCATAGCTTGGTCGAAATGACTCGGATTTCGATATGGCATACCTCTTTGGGATTGTGGAATGATTATGTTGTTATCTGCATTAAAATATATAACTTTAAATGTAGTAAAAAATATGACGGTTTTTATGTCATTGACTTTAATTTTGCGAAGGTTTACTGAAATGGGCCTTCTTTACATCTTTAAAAGCCCATAACTTGGTCAAATGAACTCGGATTTTGATAAGGCATACCTTTGTGGGCTTGTTGGATGATTTTGTTGTTATCTGTATTAAAATATATAACTTTAAAGGTAGTAAAAAATATGACCGTTTTTATGTCATTGATTTCAGTTTTGCGAAGGTTTACTGAAATGGGCCTTCTTTCCATCTTTAACAGCCCATAGCTTGGTCGAAATGACTCGGATTTCGATATGGCATACCTCTTTGGGATTGTGGAATGATTATGTTGTTATCTGCATTAAAATATATTTCTTTAAAGGTAGTAAAAAATATGACCGTTTTTATGTCTTGATTTTAATTTTGCGAAGGTTTACTGAAATTGGGATTTTTTCCATCTTTAAAAGCCCATAACTTGGTCAAATGAACTCGGATTTCGATATGGCATACCTTTATGGGATTGTGGAATGATTATGTTGTTATCTGCATTAAAATATATCTCTTTAAAGGTAGTAAAAAATCTGACCGTTCTTATGTCTTGATTTTGCGAAGGTTTACTGAAATGGGCCTTCCATTTTTAAAAGCCCATAACTTGGTCAAATGAACTCGGATTTCGATATGGCATACCTTTAGGGGCTTGTGGAATGATTTTGTTGTTATCTGCATTAAAATATTAAACTTTAAAGGTAGTAAAAAATATGACCGTTTTTATGTCATTGATTTTAATTTTGCGAAGGTTTACTGAAATGGGCCTTCCATCTTTAAAAGCCCATAACTTGGTCAAATGAACTCGGATCTCGATATGGCATACCTTTAGGGGCTTGTGGAATGATTTTGTTGTTATCTGCATTAAAAGATATAACTTTAAAGGTAGTAAAAAATATGACCGTTTTTATGTCATTGACTTTAATTTTGCGAAGGTTTACTGAAATGGGCCTTCTTTCCATCTTTAAAAGCCCATAACTTGGTCAAATGAACTCGGATTTGGATAAGGCATATCTTTATGGGCTCGTGGAATGATTATGTTGTTATCTGCATTAAAATATATAACTTTCAAGGTAGTACAAAATATGACCGTTTTTATGTCATTGACTTTAATTTTGCGAAGGTTTACTGAAATGGGCCTTCTTTTCATCTTTAAAAGCCCATAACTTGGTCAAATGAACTCGGATTTCGATATGGCATACCTTTATAGGCTTCTGGAATGATTATGTTGTTATCTGCATTAAAATATATAACTTTAAAGGTAGTAAAAAATATGACAGTTTTTATGTTGTTGATTTTTATTTTGCGAAGGTTCACAGAAATGGGCCTTCTTTCCATCTTTAAAAGCCCATAACTTGGTCAAATGAACTCGGATTTCGATATGGCATACCTTTATGGGCTTGTGGAGTTATATGTTGTTATCTGCATTAAAATATATAACTTTAAGGGTAGTAAAAAATAGGACCGTTTTTATGTCTTTGATTTTAATTTTGAGAAGGTTTACTGAAATGGGCCTTCTTTCCATCTTTAAAAGCCCATAACCTGGTCAAATGAACTCGGATTTCGATATGGCATACCTTTATGGGCTTGTGGAATGATTATGTTGTTATCTTCATTAAAATATATTACTTTAAAGGTAGTAAAAAATATGACCGTTTTTATGTCATTGATTTTAATTTTGCGAAGGTTAACTGAAATTGGCCTTCTTTCCATCTTTAAAAGCCCATAACTTGGTCAAATGAACTCGGATTTCGATATGGCATACCTTTATGGGCTTGTGGAATGATTATGTTGTTATCTGCATTAAAATATATCTCTTTAAAGGTAATAAAAAATATGACCGTTCTTATGTCTTGATTTTAATTTTGCAAAGGTTTACTGAAATGTAGTACAAAATATGACGGTTTTTATGTCATTTACTTTAATTTTGCGAAGGTTTACTGAAATGGGCCTTCCTTACATCTTTAAAAGTCCATAACTTAGTCAAAAGGACTCGGATTTCGGTATGGCATACCATTATGGGCTTGTGGAATGATTATGTTGTTATCTGCATTAAAATATATTTCTTTAAAGGTAGTTAATAATATGACCGTTTTTATGTCTTGGTTTTAATTTTGCGAAGGTTAACTGAAATTGGCCTTCTTTACATCTTTAAAAGCCCATAACTTGGTCAAATGAACTCGGATTTCGATATGGCATACCTTTATAGGCTTGTGGAATGATTATGTTGTTATCTGCATTAAAATATATAACTTTAAAGGTAGTAAAAAATATGACAGTTTTTATGTTATTGATTTTTATTTTGCGAAGGTTCACAGAAATGGGCCTTCTTTCCATCTTTAAAAGCCCATAACTTGGTCAAATGAACTCGGATTTCGATATGGCATACCTTTATGGGCTTGTGGAATGATTATGTTGTTATCTGCATTAAAATATATAACTTTAAGGGTAGTAAAAAATATGACCGTTTTTATGTCATTGATTTTAATTTTGAGAAGGTTTACAGAAATGGGCCTTCTTTACATCTTTAAAAGCCCATAACTTGGTGAAATTAACTCGGATCTCGATATGGCATACCTTTAGGGGCTTGTGGAATGATTATGTTGTTATCTGCTTTAAAATATATAACTTTAAAGGTAGTAAAAAATATGACCGTTTTTATGTCATTGACTTTAATTTTGCGAAGGTTTACTGAAATGGGCCTTCTTTCCATCTTTAAAAGCCCATAACTTGGTCAAATGAACTCGGATTTGGATAAGGCATATCTTTATGGGCTCGTGGAATGATTATGTTGTTATCTTCATTAAAATATATTTCTCTTAAGGTAGTAAAAAATATGACCGTTTTTATGTCTTGATTTTAATTTTGCGAAGGTTAACTGAAATTGGCCTTCTTTCCATCTTTAAAAGCCCATAACTTGGTCAAATGAACTCGGATTTCGATACGGCATACCTTTATGGGCTTGTGGAATGATTGTGTTTTTATAAGCATTAAAATATATTACTTTAAAGGTAGTAAAAAATATGACCGTTTTTATGTCATTGATTTTAATTTTGCGAAGGTTTACTGAAATGGGCCTTCTTTCCATCTTTAAGGCCCATAACTTGGTCAAAAGGACTCGGATTTCGATATGGCACACCTCTATGGGCTTTTGGTATGATTATGTTGTTATCTGCATTAAAAAATATAACTTTAAAGGTAGTAAAAAATATGACCGTTTTTATGTCATTGATTTAAATTTTGCGAAGTTTTACAGAAATGGGCCTTCTTTACATCTTTAAAAGCCCATAACTTGGTCAAATGAACTCGAATTTCGATATGGCATACCTTTATGGGCTTGTGAAATGATTATGTTGTTATCTGTATTAAAATATATAACTTTAAAGGTAGTAAAAAATATGACCCTTTTTATGTCATTGAGTTCAATTTTGCGAAGGTTTACTGAAATTGGCCTTCTTTCCATCTTTAAAAGCCCATAGCTTGGTCAAATGAACTCGGATTTCGATATGGCATACCTTTATGGAATGATTATGTTGTTATCTGCATTAAAATATATATCTTTAAAATATATATATATATCCTTTGCGAAGAATAACTGAAATTGGCCTTCTTTTCATCTTTAAAAGCCCATAGCTTGGTCAAATAAACTCGGATTTCGATATGGCATACCTTTATAGGCTTGTGGAATGATTATGTTAAAAATTATATAACTGTAAAGGTAGTAAAAAATATGACCGTTTTTATGTCATTGATTTTAATTTTGCGAAGGTTTACTGAAATGGGCCTTCTTTCCATCTTTAAGGCCCATAACTTGGTCAAAAGGACTCGGATTTCGATATGGCATACCTCTATGGGCTCTTGGTATGATTATGTTGTTATATGTATTAAAATATATAACTTTAAAGGTAGTAAAAAATATGACCGTTTTTATGTCATTGATTTCAATTTTGCGAAGGTTTACTGAAATTGGCCTTCTTTCCATCTTTAAAAGCCCATAACTTGGTCAAATGAACTCGGATTTCGATATGGCATACCTTTACGGGCTTGTGGAATGATTATGTTTTAATTAGCATTAAAATATATTACTTTAAAGGTAGTAAAAAATATGACCGTTTTTATGTAATTGATTTTAATTTTGCGAAGGTTTACTGAAATGGGCCTTATTTCCATCTTTAAAAGCCCATAACTTGGTCAAATGAACTCGGATTTCGATATGGCATACCTTTATGGGCTTGTGGAATGATTATGTTGTTATCTGCATTAAAATATATAACTTTAAGGGAAGTAAAAAATATGACCGTTTTTATGTTATTGATTTTTATTTTGCGAAGGTTCACAGAAATGGGCCTTCTTTCCATCTTTAAAAGCCCATAACTTGGTCAAATGAACTCGGATTTCGATATGGCATACCTTTATGGGCTTGTGGAATGATTATGTTGTTATCTGCATTAAAATATATAACTTTAAGGGAAGTAAAAAATATGACCGTTTTTATGTCATTGATTTTAATTTTGAGAAGGTTTACTGAATTGGCCTTCTTTCCATCTTTAAAAGCCCATAACCTGGTCAAATGAACTCGGATTTTTATATGGCATACCTTTATGGGCTTGTGGAATGATTACGTTGTTATCTTCATTAAAATATATTTCTCTTAAGGTAGTAAAAAATATGACCGTTTTTATGTCTTGATTTTAATTTTGCGAAGGTTAACTGAAATTGGCCTTCTTTCCATCTTTAAAAGCCCATAACTTGGTCAAATGAACTCGGATTTCGATATGGCATACCTTTATGGGCTTGTGGAATGATTGTGTTTTTATTAGCATTAAAATATATTACTTAAAAGGTAGTAAAAAATATGACCGTTTTTATGTCATTGATTTTAATTTTGCGAAGGTTTACTGAAATGGGCCTTCTTTCCATCTTTAAGGCCCATAACTTGGTCAAAAGGACTCGGATTTCGATATGGCACACCTCTATGGGCTTTTGGTATGATTATGTTGTTATCTGCATTAAAAAATATAACTTTAAAGGTAGTAAAAAATATGACCGTTTTTATGTCATTGATTTAAATTTTGCGAAGTTTTACAGAAATGGGCCTTCTTTACATCTTTAAAAGCCCATAACTTGGTCAAATGAACTCGAATTTCGATATGGCATACCTTTATGGGCTTGTGAAATGATTATGTTGTTATCTGTATTAAAATATATAACTTTAAAGGTAGTAAGAAATATGACCCTTTTTATGTCATTGATTTCAATTTTGCGAAGGTTTACTGAAATTGGCCTTCTTTCCATCTTTAAAAGCCCATAACTTGGTCAAATGAACTCGGATTTCGATATGGCATACCTTTATGGAATGATTATGTTTTTATCTGCATTAAAATATATATCTTTAAAATATATATATATATCTTTTGCGAAGAATAACTGGAATTGGCCTTCTTTTCATCTTTAAAAGCCCATAGCTTGGTCAAATAAACTCGGATTTCGATATGGCATACCTTTATAGGCTTGTGGAATGATTATGTTAAAAAATATATAACTGTAAAGGTAGTAAAAAATATGACCGTTTTTATGTCATTGATTTTAATTTTGCGAAGGTTTACGGAAATGGGCCTCCTTTCCATCTTTAAGGCCCATTACTTGGTCAAAAGGACTCGGATTTCGATATGGCATACCTCTATGGGCTCTTGGTATGATTATGTTGTTATATGTATTAAAATATATAACTTTAAAGGTAGTAAAAAATATGACCGTTTTTATGTCATTGATTTCAATTTTGCGAAGGTTTACTGAAATTGGCCTTCTTTCCATCTTTAAAAGGCCATAACATGGTCAAATGAACTCGGATTTCGATATGGCATACCTTTATGGGCTTGTGGAATGATTATGTTTTTATTAGCATTAAAATATATTACTTTAAAGGTAGTAAAAAATATGACCGTTTTTATGTCATTGATTTTAATTTTGCGAAGGTTTACTGAAATGGGCCTTATTTCCATCTTTAAAAGCCCATAACTTGGTCAAATGAACTCGGATTTTGATATGGCATACCTTTGTGGGCTTGTTGGATGATTTTGTTGTTATCTGTATTAAAATATATAACTTTAAAGGTAGTAAAAAATATGACCGTTTTTATGTCATTGATTTCAATTTTGCGAAGGTTTACTGAAATGGGCCTTCTTTCCATCTTTAAAAGCCCATAGCTTGGTCGAAATGACTCGGATTTCGATATGGCATATCTCTTTGGGATTGTGGAATGATTATGTTGTTATCTGCATTAAAATATATAACTTTAAATGTAGTAAAAAATATGACGGTTTTTATGTCATTGACTTTAATTTTGCGAAGGTTTACTGAAATGGGCCTTCTTTACATCTTTAAAAGTCCATAACTTGGTCAAATGAACTCGGATTTCGATATGGCATACCTTTATGGGCTTGTGGAATGATTATGTTGTTATCTGCATTAAAATATATTTCTTTAAAGGTAGTAAAAAATATGACCGTTTTTATGTCTCAATTTTAATTTTGCGAGGGTTTACTGAAATTGGGATTTTTTCCATCTTTAAAAGCCCATAACTTGGTCAAATGAACTCGGATTTCGATATGGCATACCTTTATGGGATTGTGGAATGATTATGTTGTTATCTGCATTAAAATATATATATATATAAAATATATAAATATATAGACCGTTTTTATGCCTTGATTTTAATTTTGCGAAGGTTAACTGAAATTGGCCTTCTTTACATCTTTAAAAGCCCATAACTTGGTCAAATGAACTCGGATTTCGATATGGCATACCTTTATAGGCTTGTGGAATGATTATGTTGTTATCTGCATTAAAATGTATAACTTTAAAGGTAGTAAAAAATATGACCGTTTTTATGTCATTGACTTTAATTTTGCGAAGGTTCACAGAAATGGGCCTTCTTTCCATCTTTAAAAGCCCATAACTTGGTCAAATGAACTCGGATTTCGATATGGCATACCTTTATGGGCTTGTGGAGTGATAATGTTGTTATCTGCATTAAAATATATAACTTTAAGGGTAGTAAAAAATATGACCGTTTTTATGTCATTGATTTGAATTTTGAGAAGGTTTACAGAAATGGGCCTTCTTTACATCTTTAAAGGCCCATAACTTGGTCAAATGAACTCGAATTTCGATATGGCATACCTTTATGGGCTTGTGGAATGATTATGTTGTTATCTGTATTAAAATATATCTCTTTAAAGGTAGTAAAAAATATGACCGTTCTTATGTCTTCATTTTGCAGAGGTTTACTGAAATGGGCCTTCCATTTTTAAAAGCCCATAACTTGGTCAAATGAACTCGGATTTCGATATGGCATACCTTTAGGGGCTTGTGGAATGATTTTGTTGTTATCTGCATTAAAATATTAAACTTTAAAGGTAGTAAAAAATATGACCGTTTTTATGTCATTGATTTTAATTTTGCGAAGGTTTACTGAAATGGGCCTTCCATCTTTAAAAGCCCATAACTTGGTCAAATGAACTCGGATCTTGATATGGCATACCTTTAGAGGCTTGTGGAATGATTTTGTTGTTATCTGCATTAAAAGATATAACTTTAAGGGTAGTAAAAAATATGACCGTTTTTATGTCATTGATTTTAATTTTGAGAAGGTTTACTGAAATGGGCCTTCTTTCCATCTTTAAAAGCCCATAACCTAGTCAAATGTACTCGGATTTCGATATGGCATACCTTTATGGGCTTGTGGAATGATTATGTTGTTATCTGCATTAAAATATATCTCTTTAAAGGTAGTAAAAAATATGACCGTTCTTATGTCTTGATTTTAATTTTGCAAAGGTTTACTGAAATGTAGTACAAAATATGACGGTTTTTATGTCATTGACTTTAATTTTGCGAAGGTTTACTGAAATGGGCCTTCCTTACATCTTTAAAAGTCCATAACTTAGTCAAAAGGACTCGGATTTCGGTATGGCATACCTCTTTGGGCTTGTGGAATGATTATGTTGTTATCTGCATTAAAATATATTTCTTTAAAGGTAGTTAATAATATGACCGTTTTTATGTCTTGATTTTAATTTTGCGAAGGTTAACTGAAATGGGCCTTCTTTACATCTTTAAAAGCCCATAACTTGGTCAAATGAACTCGGATTTCGATATGGCATACCTTTATAGGCTTGTGGAATGATTATGTTGTTATCTGCATTAAAATATATAACTTTAAAGGTAGTAAAAATGGCATACGATATGGCATACCTTTATGTGCTTGTGGAGTGATAATGTTGTTATCTGCATTAAAATATATAACTTTAAGGGTAGTAAAAAATATGACCGTTTTTATGTCATTGATTTGAATTTTGAGAAGGTTTACAGAAATGGGCCTTCTTTACATCTTTAAAGGCCCATAACTTGGTCAAATGAACTCGAATTTCGATATGGCATACCTTTATGGGCTTGTGGAATGATTATGTTGTTATCTTTATTAAAATATATCTCTTTAAAGGTAGTAAAAAATATGACCGTTCTTATGTCTTCATTTTGCAGAGGTTTACTGAAATGGGCCTTCCATTTTTAAAAGCCCATAACTTGGTCAAATGAACTCGGATTTCGATATGGCATACCTTTAGGGGCTTGTGGAATGATTTTGTTGTTATCTGCATTAAAATATTAAACTTTAAAGGTAGTAAAAAATATGACCGTTTTTATGTCATTGATTTTAATTTTGCGAAGGTTTACTGAAATGGGCCTTCCATCTTTAAAAGCCCATAACTTGGTGAAATGAACTCGGATTTCGATATGGCATACCTTTATAGGCTTCTGGAATGATTATGTTGTTATCTGCATTAAAATATATAACTTTAAAGGTAGTAAAAAATGTGACAGTTTTTATGTTATTGATTTTTATTTTGCGAAGGTTCACAGAAATGGGCCTTCTTTCCATCTTTAAAAGCCCATAACTTGGTCAAATGAACTCGGATTTCGATATGGCATACCTTTATGGGCTTGTGGATTGATTATGTTGTTATCTGCATTAAAATATATAACTTTAAGGGTAGTAAAAAATATGACCGTTTTTATGTCATTGATTTGAATTTTGAGAAGGTTTACAGAAATGGGCCTTCTTTACATCTTTAAAGGCCCATAACTTGGTCAAATGAACTCGAATTTCGATATGGCATACCTTTATGGGCTTGTGGAATGATTATGTTGTTATCTGTATTAAAATATATAACTTTAAAGGTAGTAAAAAATATGACCGTTTTTATGTCATTGATTTCAATTTTGCGAAGGTTTACTGAAATTGGCCTTCTTTCCATCTTTAAAAGCCCATAACTTGGTCAACTGAACTCGGATTTCGATATGGCATACCATTATGGGATTGTGGAATGATTATGTTGTTATCTGCATTAAAATATATCTCTTTAAAGGTAGTAAAAAATATGACCGTTCTTATGTCTTCATTTTGCAGAGGCTTACTGAAATGGGCCTTCCATTTTTAAAAGCCCATAACTTGGTCAAATGAACTCGGATTTCGATATGGCATACCTTTAGGGGCTTGTGGAATGATTTTGTTGTTATCTGCATTAAAATATTAAACTTTAAAGGTAGTAAAAAATATGACCGTTTTTATGTCATTGATTTTAATTTTGCGAAGGTTTACTGAAATGGGCCTTCCATCTTTAAAAGCCCATAACTTGGTCAAATGAACTCGGATCTCGATATGGCATACCTTTAGAGGCTTGTGGAATGATTTTGTTGTTATCTGCATTAAAAGATATAACTTTAAAGGTAGTAAAAAATATGACCGTTTTTATGTCATTGATTTTTATTTTGCGAAGGTTTACTGAAATGGGCCTTCTTTCCATCTTTAAAAGCCCATAACTTGGTCAAATGAACTCGGATTTGGATAAGGCATACCTTTATGGGCTCGTGGAATGATTATGTTGTTATCTGCATTAAAATATATAACTTTCAAGGTAGTAAAAAATATGACCGTTTTTATGTCATTGACTTTAATTTTGCGAAGGTTTACTGAAATGGGCCTTCTTTCCATCTTTAAAAGCCCATAACTTGGTCAAATGAACTCGGATTTCGATATGGCATACCTTTATAGGCTTGTGGAATGATTATGTTGTTATCTGTATAAAAATATATAACTTTAAAGGTAGTAAAAAATATGACAGTTTTTATGTTATTGATTTTTATTTTGCGAAGGTTCACAGAAATGGGCCTTCTTTCCATCTTTAAAAGCCCATAACTTGGTCAAATGAACTCGGATTTCGATATGGCATACCTTTATGGGCTTGTGGAGTGATAATGTTGTTATCTGCATTAAAATATATAATTTTAAGGGTAGTAAAAATTATGACCGTTTTTATGTCATTGATTTTAATTTTGAGAAGGTTTACTGAAATGGGCCTTCCATCTTTAAAAGCCCATAACCTGGTCAAATGTACTCGGATTTCGATATGGCATACCTTTATGGGCTTGTGGAATGATTATGTTGTTATCTTCATTAAAATATATTACTTTAAAGGTAGTAAAAAATATGACCGTTTTTATGTCATTGATTTTAATTTTGCGAAGGTTAACTGAAATTGGCCTTCTTTCCATCTTTAAAAGCCCATAACTTGGTCAAATGAACTCGGATTTCGATATGGCATACCTTTATGGGCTTGTGGAATGATTATATTGTTATCTGCATTAAAATATATCTCTTTAAAGGTAGTAAAAAATATGACCGTTCTTATGTCTTGATTTTAATTTTGCAAAGGTTTACTGAAATGTAGTACAAAATATGACGGTTTTTATGTCATTGACTTTAATTTTGCGAAGGTTTACTGAAATGGGCCTTCCTTACATCTTTAAAAGTCCATAACTTAGTCAAAAGGACTCGGATTTCGGTTTGGCATACCTCTTTGGGCTTGTGGAATGATTATGTTGTTATCTGCATTAAAATATATTTCTTTAAAGGTAGTTAATAATATGACCGTTTTTATGTCTTGATTTTAATTTTGCGAAGGTTAACTGAAATTGGCCTTCTTTACATCTTTAAAAGCCCATAACTTGGTCAAATGAACTCGGATTTCGATATGGCATACCTTTATAGGCTTGTGGAATGATTATGTTGTTATCTGCATTAAAATATATTTCTTTTAAGGTAGTAAAAAATATGACCGTTTTTATGTCATTGATTTCAATTTTGCGAAGGTTTACTGAAATTGGCCTTCTTTCCATCTTTAAAAGCCCATAACTTGGTCAACTGAACTCGGATTTCGATATGGCATACCATTATGGGCTTGTGGAATGATTATGTTGTTATCTTCATTAAAATATATTTCTTTTAAGGTAGTAAAAAATATGACCGTTTTTATGTCATTGATTTTAATTTTGCGAAGGTTTACTGAAATGGGCCTTCCATCTTTAAAGCCCATAACTTGGTCAAATGAACTCGGATCTCGATATGGCATACCTTTATGGGCTTGTGGAATGATTATGTTGTTATCTGCATTAAAATATATAACTTTAAGGGTAGTAAAAAATATGACCGTTTTTATGTCATTGATTTTAATTTTGCGAAGGTTTACTGAAAAGGGCCTTCTTTCCATCTTTAAGGCCCATAACTTGGTCAAAAGGACTCGGATTTCGATATGGCATACCTCTATGGGCTCTTGGTATGATTATGTTGTTATCTGTATTAAAATATATAACTTTAAAGGTAGTAAAAAATATGACCGTTTTTATGTCATTGATTTCAATTTTGCGAAGGTTTACTGAAATTGGCCTTCTTTCCATCTTTAAAAGCCCATAACTTGGTCAAATGAACTCGGATTTCGATATGGCATACCTTTACGGGCTTGTGGAATGATTATGTTTTTATTAGCATTAAAATATATTACTTTAAAGGTAGTAAAAAATATGACCGTTTTTATGTCATTGATTTTAATTTTGCGAAGGTTTACTGAAATGGGCCTTATTTCCATCTTTAAAAGCCCATAACTTGGTCAAATGAACTCGGATTTTGATATGGCATACCTTTGTGGGCTTGTTGGATGATTTTGTTGTTATCTGTATTAAAATATATAACTTTAAAGGTAGTAAAAAATATGACCGTTTTTATGTCATTGATTTCAATTTTGCGAAGGTTTACTGAAATGGGCCTTCTTTCCATCTTTAAAAGCCCATAGGTTGGTCGAAATGACTCGGATTTCGATATGGCATACCTCTTTGGGATTGTGGAATGATTATGTTGTTATCTGCATTAAAATATATTTCTTTAAAGGTAGTAAAAAATATGACCGTTTTTATGTCTTGATTTTAATTTTGCGAAGGTTTACTGAAATTGGGATTTTTTCCATCTTTAAAAGCCCATAACTTGGTCAAATGAACTCGGATTTCGATATGGCATACCTTTATGGGATTGTGGAATGATTATGTTGTTATCTGCATTAAAATATATCTCTTTAAAGGTTGTAAAAAATATGACCGTTCTTATGTCTTGATTTTGCGAAGGTTTACTGAAATGGGCCTTCCATTTTTAAAAGCCCATAACTTGGTCAAATGAACTCGGATTTCGATATGGCATACCTTTAGGGGCTTGTGGAATGATTTTGTTGTTATCTGCATTAAAATATTAAACTTTAAAGGTAGTAAAAAATATGACCGTTTTTATGTCATTGATTTTAATTTTGCGAAGGTTTACTGAAATGGGCCTTCCATCTTTAAAAGCCCATAACTTGGTCAAATGAACTCGGATCTCGATATGGCATACCTTTAGAGGCTTGTGGAATGATTTTGTTGTTATCTGCATTAAAAGATATAACTTTAAAGGTAGTAAAAAATATGACCGTTTTTATGTCATTGATTTTTATTTTGCGAAGGTTTACTGAAATGGGCCTTCTTTCCATCTTTAAAAGCCCATAACTTGGTCAAATGAACTCGGATTTGGATAAGGCATACCTTTATGGGCTCGTGGAATGATTATGTTGTTATCTGCATTAAAATATATAACTTTCAAGGTAGTAAAAAATATGACCGTTTTTATGTCATTGACTTTAATTTTGCGAAGGTTTACTGAAATGGGCCTTCTTTCCATCTTTAAAAGCCCATAACTTGGTCAAATGAACTCGGATTTCGATATGGCATACCTTTATAGGCTTGTGGAATGATTATGTTGTTATCTGTATAAAAATATATAACTTTAAAGGTAGTAAAAAATATGACAGTTTTTATGTTATTGATTTTTATTTTGCGAAGGTTCACAGAAATGGGCCTTCTTTCCATCTTTAAAAGCCCATAACT
Source organism: Drosophila suzukii (assembly GCF_043229965.1). Classification (NCBI taxonomy): domain Eukaryota; kingdom Metazoa; phylum Arthropoda; class Insecta; order Diptera; family Drosophilidae; genus Drosophila; species Drosophila suzukii. The sequence continues at coordinate 1,182,628 of NW_027255940.1, read as the reverse complement.
TGGTCAAATGAACTCGGATTTCGATATGGCATACCTTTATGGGCTTGTGGAGTGATAATGTTGTTATCTGCATTAAAATATATAATTTTAAGGGTAGTAAAAATTATGACCGTTTTTATGTCATTGATTTTAATTTTGAGAAGGTTTACTGAAATGGGCCTTCCATCTTTAAAAGCCCATAACCTGGTCAAATGTACTCGGATTTCGATATGGCATACCTTTATGGGCTTGTGGAATGATTATGTTGTTATCTTCATTAAAATATATTACTTTAAAGGTAGTAAAAAATATGACCGTTTTTATGTCATTAATTTTAATTTTGCGAAGGTTAACTGAAATTGTCCTTCTTTCCATCTTTAAAAGCCCATAACTTGGTCAAATGAACTCGGATTTCGATATGGCATACCTTTATGGGCTTGTGGAATGATTATGTTGTTATCTGCATTAAAATATATCTCTTTAAAGGTAGTAAAAAATATGACCGTTCTTATGTCTTGATTTTAATTTTGCAAAGGTTTACTGAAATGTAGTACAAAATATGACGGTTTTTATGTCATTGACTTTAATTTTGCGAAGGTTTACTGAAATGGGCCTTCCTTACATCTTTAAAAGTCCATAACTTAGTCAAAAGGACTCGGATTTCGGTATGGCATACCTCTTTGGGCTTGTGGAATGATTATGTTGTTATCTGCATTAAAATATATTTCTTTAAAGGTAGTTAATAATATGACCGTTTTTATGTCTTGATTTTAATTTTGCGAAGGTTAACTGAAATTGGCCTTCTTTACATCTTTAAAAGCCCATAACTTGGTCAAATGAACTCGGATTTCGATATGGCATACCTTTATAGGCTTGTGGAATGATTATGTTGTTATCTGCATTAAAATATATTTCTTTTAAGGTAGTAAAAAATATGACCGTTTTTATGTCTTTGATTTCAATTTTGCGAAGGTTTACTGAAATTGGCCTTCTTTCCATCTTTAAAAGCCCATAACTTGGTCAACTGAACTCGGATTTCGATATGGCATACCATTATGGGCTTGTGGAATGATTATGTTGTTATCTTCATTAAAATATATTTCTTTTAAGGTAGTAAAAAATATGACCGTTTTTATGTCATTGATTTTAATTTTGCGAAGGTTTACTGAAATGGGACTTCCATCTTTAAAGCCCATAACTTGGTCAAATGAACTCGGATCTCGATATGGCATACCTTTATGGGCTTGTGGAATGATTATGTTGTTATCTGCATTAAAATATATAACTTTAAGGGTAGTAAAAAATATGACCGTTTTTATGTCATTGATTTTAATTTTGCGAAGGTTTACTGAAAAGGGCCTTCTTTCCATCTTTAAGGCCCATAACTTGGTCAAAAGGACTCGGATTTCGATATGGCATACCTCTATGGGCTCTTGGTATGATTATGTTGTTATCTGTATTAAAATATATAACTTTAAAGGTAGTAAAAAATATGACCGTTTTTATGTCATTGATTTCAATTTTGCGAAGGTTTACTGAAATTGGCCTTCTTTCCATCTTTAAAAGCCCATAACTAGGTCAAATGAACTCGGATTTCGATATGGCATACCTTTACGGGCTTGTGGAATGATTATGTTTTTATTAGCATTAAAATATATTACTTTAAAGGTAGTAAAAAATATGACCGTTTTTATGTCATTGATTTTAATTTTGCGAAGGTTTACTGAAATGGGCCTTATTTCCATCTTTAAAAGCCCATAACTTGGTCAAATGAACTCGGATTTTGATATGGCATACCTTTGTGGGCTTGTTGGATGATTTTGTTGTTATCTGTATTAAAATATATAACTTTAAAGGTAGTAAAAAATATGACCGTTTTTATGTCATTGATTTCAATTTTGCGAAGGTTTACTGAAATGGGCCTTCTTTCCATCTTTAAAAGCCCATAGCTTGGTCGAAATGACTCGGATTTCGATATGGCATACCTCTTTGGGATTGTGGAATGATTATGTTGTTATCTGCATTAAAATATATAACTTTAAATGTAGTAAAAAATATGACGGTTTTTATGTCATTGACTTTAATTTTGCGAAGGTTTACTGAAATGGGCCTTCTTTACATCTTTAAAAGCCCATAACTTGGTCAAATGAACTCGGATTTTGATATGGCATACCTTTGTGGGCTTGTTGGATGATTTTGTTGTTATCTGTATTAAAATATATAACTTTAAAGGTAGTAAAAAATATGACCGTTTTTATGTCATTGATTTCAGTTTTGCGAAGGTTTACTGAAATGGGCCTTCTTTCCATCTTTAACAGCCCATAGCTTGGTCGAAATGACTCGGATTTCGATATGGCATACCTCTTTGGGGTTGTGGAATGATTATGTTGTTATCTGCATTAAAATATATTTCTTTAAAGGTAGTAAAAAATATGACCGTTTTTATGTCTTGATTTTAATTTTGCGAAGGTTTACTGAAATTGGGATTTTTTCCATCTTTAAAAGCCCATAACTTGGTCAAATGAACTCGGATTTCGATATGGCATACCTTTATGGGATTGTGGAATGATTATGTTGTTATCTGCATTAAAATATATCTCTTTAAAGGTAGTAAAAAATATGACCGTTCTTATGTCTTGATTTTGCGAAGGTTTACTGAAATGGGCCTTCCATTTTTAAAAGCCCATAACTTGGTCAAATGAACTCGGATTTCGATATGGCATACCTTTAGGGGCTTGTGGAATGATTTTGTTGTTATCTGCATTAAAATATTAAATTTTAAAGGTAGTAAAAAATATGACCGTTTTTATGTCATTGATTTTAATTTTGCGAAGGTTTACTGAAATGGGCCTTCCATCTTTAAAAGCCCATAACTTGGTCAAATGAACTCGGATCTCGATATGGCATACCTTTAGGGGCTTGTGGAATGATTTTGTTGTTATCTGCATTAAAAGATATAACTTTAAAGGTAGTAAAAAATATGACCGTTTTTATGTCATTGACTTTAATTTTGCGAAGGTTTACTGAAATGGGCCTTCTTTCCATCTTTAAAAGCCCATAACTTGGTCAAATGAACTCGGATTTGGATAAGGCATATCTTTATGGGCTCGTGGAATGATTATGTTGTTATCTGCATTAAAATATATAACTTTCAAGGTAGTACAAAATATGACCGTTTTTATGTCATTGACTTTAATTTTGCGAAGGTTTACTGAAATGGGCCTTCTTTTCATCTTTAAAAGCCCATAACTTGGTCAAATGAACTCGGATTTCGATATGGCATACCTTTATAGGCTTCTGGAATGATTATGTTGTTATCTGCATTAAAATATATAACTTTAAAGGTAGTAAAAAATATGACAGTTTTTATGTTGTTGATTTTTATTTTGCGAAGGTTCACAGAAATGGGCCTTCTTTCCATCTTTAAAAGCCCATAACTTGGTCAAATGAACTCGGATTTCGATATGGCATACCTTTATGGGCTTGTGGAGTTATATGTTGTTATCTGCATTAAAATATATAACTTTAAGGGTAGTAAAAAATAGGACCGTTTTTATGTCTTTGATTTTAATTTTGAGAAGGTTTACTGAAATGGGCCTTCTTTCCATCTTTAAAAGCCCATAACCTGGTCAAATGAACTCGGATTTCGATATGGCATACCTTTATGGGCTTGTGGAATGATTATGTTGTTATCTTCATTAAAATATATTACTTTAAAGGTAGTAAAAAATATGACCGTTTTTATGTCATTGATTTTAATTTTGCGAAGGTTAACTGAAATTGGCCTTCTTTCCATCTTTAAAAGCCCATAACTTGGTCAAATGAACTCGGATTTCGATATGGCATACCTTTATGGGCTTGTGGAATGATTATGTTGTTATCTGCATTAAAATATATCTCTTTAAAGGTAGTAAAAAATATGACCGTTCTTATGTCTTGATTTTAATTTTGCAAAGGTTTACTGAAATGTAGTACAAAATATGACGGTTTTTATGTCATTTACTTTAATTTTGCGAAGGTTTACTGAAATGGGCCTTTCTTACATCTTTAAAAGTCCATAACTTAGTCAAAAGGACTCGGATTTCGGTATGGCATACCATTATGGGCTTGTGGAATGATTATGTTGTTATCTGCATTAAAATATATTTCTTTAAAGGTAGTTAATAATATGACCGTTTTTATGTCTTGGTTTTAATTTTGCGAAGGTTAACTGAAATTGGCCTTCTTTACATCTTTAAAAGCCCATAACTTGGTCAAATGAACTCGGATTTCGATATGGCATACCTTTATAGGCTTGTGGAATGATTATGTTGTTATCTGCATTAAAATATATAACTTTCAAGGAAGTAAAAAATATGACCGTTTTTATGTCATTGACTTTAATGTTGCGAAGTTTTACTAAAATGGGCCTTCTTTCCATCTTTAAAAGCCCATAACTTGGTCAAATGAGCTCGGATTTCGATATGGCATACCTTTATAGGCTTCTGGAATGATTATGTTGTTATCTGCATTAAAATATATAACTTTAAAGGTAGTAAAAAATATGACAGTTTTTATGTTATTGATTTTTATTTTGCGAAGGTTCACAGAAATGGGCCTTCTTTCCATCTTTAAAAGCCCATAACTTGGTCAAATGAACTCGGATTTCGATATGGCATACCTTTATGGGCTTGTGGAATGATTATGTTGTTATCTGCATTAAAATATATAACTTTAAGGGTAGTAAAAAATATGACCGTTTTTATGTCATTGATTTTAATTTTGAGAAGGTTTACAGAAATGGGCCTTCTTTACATCTTTAAAAGCCCATAACTTGGTGAAATTAACTCGGATCTCGATATGGCATACCTTTAGGGGCTTGTGGAATGATTATGTTGTTATCTGCTTTAAAATATATATCTTTAAAGGTAGTAAAATATATGACCGTTTCTATGTCTTGATTTTAATTTTGCGAAGGTTAACCGAAATTGGTCTTCTTTCCATCTTTAAAAGCCCATAACTTGGTCAAGTGAACTCGGATTTCGATATGGCATACCTTTATGGGCTTGTGGAATGATTGTGCTTTTATTAGCATTAAAAAATATTACTTTAAAAGTAGTAAAAAATATGACCGTTTTTATGTCATTGATTTTAATTTTGCGAAGGTTTACTGAAATGGGCCTTATTTCCATCTTTAAAAGCCCATAACTTGGTCAAATGAACTCGGATTTCGATATGGCATACCTTTATAGGCTTGTGGAATGATTATGTTGTTATCTGCATTAAAATATATAACTGTAAAGGTAGTAAAAAATATGACCGTTTTTATGTCATTGATTTTAATTTTGCGAAGGTTTACTGAAATGGGCCTTCTTTCCATCTTTAAGGCCCATAACTTGGTCAAAAGGACTCGGATTTCGATATGGCATACCTCTATGGGCTCTTGGTGTGATTATGTTGTTATCTGTATTAAAATATATAACTTTAAAGGTAGTAAAAAATATGACCGTTTTTATGTCATTGATTTCAATTTTGCGAAGGTTTACTAAAATTGGCCTTCTTTCCATCTTTAAAAGCCCATAACTTGGTCAAATGAACTCGGATTTCGATATGGCATACCTTTACGGGCTTGTGGAATGATTATGTTTTTATTAGCATTAAAATATATTACTTTAAAGGTAGTAAAAAATATGACCGTTTTTATGTCATTGATTTTAATTTTGCGAAGGTTTACTGAAATGGGCCTATTTATAATATATAACTTTAAAGGTAGTAAAAAATATGACCGTTTTTATGTCATTGATTTCAATTTTGCGAAGGTTTACTGAAATGGGCCTTCTTTCCATCTTTAAAAGCCCATAGCTTGGTCGAAATGACTCGGATTTCGATATGGCATACCTCTTTGGGATTGTGGAATGATTATGTTGTTCTCTGCATTAAAATATATAACTTAAAATGTAGTAAAAAATATGACGGTTTTTATGTCATTGACTTTAATTTTGCGAAGGTTTACTGAAATGGGCCTTCTTTACATCTTTAAAAGTCCATAACTTGGTCAAATGAACTCGGATTTCGATATGGCATACTTTTATGGGCTTGTGGAATGATTATGTTGTTATCTGCATTAAAATATATTTCTTTAAAGGTAGTAAAAAATATGACCGTTTTTATGTCTTGATTTTAATTTTGCGAAGGTTTACTGAAATTGGGATTTTTTCCATCTTTAAAAGCCCATAACTTGGTCAAATGAACTCGGCTTTCGATATGGCATACCTTTATGGGATTGTGGAATGATTATGTTGTTATCTGCATTAAAATATATCTCTTTAAAGGTAGTAAAAAATATGACCGTTTTTATGTCTTGATTTTGCGAAGGTTTACTGAAATGGGCCTTCCATTTTTAAAAGCCCATAACTTGGTCAAATGAACTCGGATTTCGATATGGCATACCTTTAGGGGCTTGTGGAATGATTTTGTTGTTATCTGCATTAAAATATTTAACTTTAAAGGTAGTAAAAAATATGACCGTTTTTATGTCATTGATTTTAATTTTGCGAAGGTTTACTGAAATGGGCCTTCCATCTTTAAAAGCCCATAACTTGGTCAAAAGAACTCGGATCTCGATATGACATACCTTTAGGGGCTTGTGGAATGATTTTGTTGTTATCTGCATTAAAAGATATAACTTTAAAGGTAGTAAAAAATATGACCGTTTTTATGTTATTGATTTTTATTTTGCGAAGGTTCACAGAAATGGGCCTTCTTTCCATCTTTAAAAGCCCATAACTTGGTCAAATGAACTCGGATTTCGATATTGCATACCTTTATGGGCTTGTGGAGTGATTATGTTGCTATCTGCATTAAAATATATAACTTTAACGGTAGTAAAAAATATGACCGTTTTTATGTCATTGATTTTAATTTTGAGAAGGTTTACTGAAATGGGCCTTCTTTCCATCTTTAAAAGCCCATAACCTGGTCAAATGAACTCGGATTTCGATATGGCATACCTTTATGGGCTTGTGGAATGATTATGTTGATATCTTCATTAAAATATATTTCTTTTAAGGTAGTAAAAAATATGACCGTTTTTATGTCTTGATTTTAATTTCGCGAAGGTTAACTGAAATTGGCCTTCTTTCCATCTTTAAAAGCCCATAACTTGGTCAAATGAACTCGGATTTCGATATGGCATACCTTTACGGGCTTGTGGAATGATTATGTTTTTATTAGCATTAAAATATATTACTTTAAAGGTAGTAAAAAATATGACCGTTTTTATGTCATTGATTTTAATTTTCCGAAGGTTTACTGAAATGGGCCTATTTATAATATATAACTTTAAAGGTAGTAAAAAATATGACCGTTTTTATGTCATTGATTTCAATTTTGCGAAGGTTTACTGAAATGGGCCTTCTTTACATCTTTAAAAGTCCATAACTTGGTCAAATGAACTCGGATTTCGATATGGCATACTTTTATGGGCTTGTGGAATGATTATGTTGTTATCTGCATTAAAATATATTTCTTTAAAGGTAGTAAAAAATATGACCGTTTTTATGTCTTGATTTTAATTTTTCGAAGGTTTACTGAAATTGGGATTTTTTCCATCTTTAAAAGCCCATAACTTGGTCAAATGAACTCGGCTTTCGATATGGCATACCTTTATGGGCTTGTGGAATGATTATGTTGTTATCTGCATTAAAATATATCTCTTTAAAGGTAGTAAAAAATATGACCGTTTTTATGTCTTGATTTTAATTTTGCAAAGGTTTACTGAAATGTAGTACAAAATATGACGGTTTTTATGTCATTGACTTTCATATTGCGAAGGTTTACTGAAATGGGCCTTCCTTACATCTTTAAAAGTCCATAACTTAGTCAAAAGGACTCGGATTTCGATATGGCATACCTTTATGGGCTTGTGGAATGATTATGTTGTTATCTGCATTAAAATATATTTCTTTAAAGGTAGTTAATAATATGACCGTTTTTATGTCTTGATTTTAATTTTGAGAAGGTTTACTGAAATTGGCCTTCTTTCCATCTTTAAAAGCCCATAACTTGGTCAAATGAACTCGGATTTCGATATGGCATACCTTTATGGGCTTGTGGAATGATTATGTTGTTATCTGCATTTAAATATATAACTTTAAAGGTAGTAAAAAATATGACCGTTTTTATGTCATTGATTTTATTTTTGCGAAGGTTTACTGAAGTGGTCCTTCTTTCCATCTTTAAAAGCCCATAACTTGGTCAAATGAACTCGGATTTCGATATGGCATACCTTTATGGGCTTGTGGAATGATTATGTTGTTATCTGCATTAAAATATATTTCTTTAAAGGTAGTTAATAATATGACCGTTTTTATGTCTTGATTTTAATTTTGCGAAGGTTAACTGAAATTGGCCTTCTTTCCATCTTTAAAAGCCCATAACTTGGTCAAATGAACTCGGATTTCGATATGGCATACCTTTATGGGCTTGTGGAATGATTATGTTGTTATCTGCATTAAAATATATTTCTTTAAAGGTAGTTAATAATATGACCGTTTTTATGTCTTGATTTTAATTTTGCGAAGGTTAACTGAAATTGGCCTTCTTTCCATCTTTAAAAGCCCATAACTTGGTCAAATGAACTCGGATTTCGATATGGCATACCTTTATGGGCTTGTGCAATGATTATGTTGTTATCTGCATTTAAATATATAACTTTAAAGGTAGTAAAAAATATGACCGTTGTTATGTCATTGATTTTATTTTTGCGAAGGTTTACTGAAATGGTCCTTCTTTCCATCTTTAAAAGCCCATAACTTGGTCAAATGAACTCGGATTTCGATATGGCATACCTTAATGGGCTTGTAGAATGATTATGTTGTTATCTGCATTAAAATATATTTCTTTAAAGGTAGTAAAAAAATATGACCGTTTTTATGTCTCGATTTTAATTTTGCGAAGGTTTACTGAAATTGTGATTTTTTCCATCTTTAAAAGCCCATAACTTGGTCAAATGAACTCGGATTTCGATATGGCATACCTTTATGGGCTTGTGGAATGATTATGTTGTTATCTGCATTAAAATATATCTTTTTAAAGGTAGTCAAAAATATGACCGTTTTTATGTTTTGATTTTAATTTTGCGAAGGTTTACTGAAATGGGCCTTCCATCTTTAAAAGCCCATAACTTGGTCAAATGAACTCGGATTTCGATATGGCATACCTTTAGGGGCTTGTGGAATTATTTTGTTGTTATCTGCATTAAAATATTTAACTTTAAAGGTAGTAAAAAATATGACCGTTTTTATGTCATTGATTTTAATTTTGCGAAGGTTTACTGAAATGGGCCTTCCATCTTTAAAAGCCCATAACTTGGTCAAATGAACTCGGATCTCGATATGGCATACCTTTAAAGGCTTGTGGAATGATTTTGTTGTTATCTGCATTAAAAGATATAACTTTAAAGGTAGTAAAAAATATGACCGTTTTTATGTCATTGATTTTTATTTTGCGAAGGTTTACAGAAATAGGCCTTCTTTCCATCTTTAAAAGCCCATAACTTGGTCAAATGAACTCGGATTTCGATATGGCATACCTTTATGGGCTTGTGGAATGATTATGTTGTTATCTGCATTGAAATGTATATTTTTCAAGGTAGTAAAAAATATGACCGTTTTTATGTCATTGACTTTAATTTTGCGAAGGTTTATGAAATGGGCCTTCTTTCCATCTTTAAAAGCCCATAACTTGTTCAAATGAACTCGGATTTCGATATGGCATACCTTAATGGGCTTGTGGAATGATTATGTTGTTATCTGCATTAAAAATTTAACTTTAAAGGTAGTAAAAAATATGACCGTTTTTATGTCATTGACTTTAATTTTGCGAAGGTTTATGAAATGGGCCTTCTTTCCATCTTTAAAAGCCCATAACTTGGTCAAATGAACTCGGATTTCGATGCGGCATACCTTTATAGGCTTGTATAATGATTATGTTGTTATCTGCATTAAAATATATAACTTTAAAGGTAGTAAAAAATATAACAGTTTTTATGTCAATGATTTTTATTTTGCGAAGGTTTACAGAAATGGGCATTCTTTCCATCTTTAAAAGCCCATAACTTGGTCAAATGAACTTGGATTTCGATATGGCATACCTTTATGGGCTTGTGGAATGATTATGTTATTATCTGCATTAAAAATTTAACTTTAAAGGTAGTAAAAAATATGACCGTTTTTATGTCATTGATTTTAATTTTGCGAAGGTTAACTGAAATTGGCCTACTTTCCATCTTTAAAAGCCCATAACTTGGTCAAATGAACTCGGATTTCGATATGGCATACCTTAATGGGCTTGTGGAATGATTATGTTGTTATCTGCATTAAAATATATAACTTTAAAGGTAGTAAAAAATATAACAGTTTTTATGTCATTGATTTTTATTTTGCGAAGGTTTACTGAAATGGGCATTCTTTCCATCTTTAAAAGCCCATAACTTGGTCAAATGAACTCGGATTTCGATATGGCATACCTTTATAGGCTTGTGGTATGATTATGTTGTTATCTGCATTAAAAATTTAACTTTAAAGGTAGTAAAAAATATGACCGTTTTTATGTCATTGATTTTAATTTTGCGAAGGTTTACAGAAATGGGCATTCTTTCCATCTTTAAAAGCCCATAACTTGGTCAAATGAACTTGGATTTCGATATGGCATACCTTTATGGGCTTGTGGAATGATTATGTTGTTATCTGCATTAAAATATATAACTTTAAAGGTAGTAAAAAATATAACAGTTTTTATGTCATTGATTTTTATTTTGCGAAGGTTTACAGAAATGGGCATTCTTTCCATCTTTAAAAGCCCATAACTTGGTCAAATGAACTTGGATTTCGATATGGCATACCTTTATGGGCTTGTGGAATGATTATGTTGTTATCTGCATTAAAATATATAACTTTAAAGGTAGTAAAATATATGACCGTTTTTATGTAGTAAAAAATATGACTGTTTTTATGCCATTGACTTTAATTTTGCGAAGGTTTACTGAAATGGGCCTTCTTTCCATCTTTAAAATCCAAAACTTGGTCAAATGAACTCGGATTTCGATATGGCATACCTTTATAGGCTTGTGGAATGATTATGTTGTTATCTGCATTAAAATATATAACTTTAAAGGTAGTAAAAAATATAACAGTTTTTATGTCATTGATTTTTATTTTGCGAAGGTTTACTGAAATGGGCATTCTTTCCATCTTTAAAAGCCCATAACTTGGTCAAATGAACTCGGATTTCGATATGGCATACCTTTAGGGGCTTGTGGAATTATTTTGTTGTTATCTGCATTAAAATATTTAACTTTAAAGGTAGTAAAAAATATGACCGTTTTTATGTCATTGATTTTAATTTTGCGAAGGTTTACTGAAATGGGCCTTCCATCTTTAAAAGCCCATAACTTGGTCAAATGAACTCGGATCTCGATATGGCATACCTTTAAAGGCTTGTGGAATGATTTTGTTGTTATCTGCATTAAAAGATATAACTTTAAAGGTAGTAAAAAATATGACCGTTTTTATGTCATTGACTTTAATTTTGCGAAGGTTTATGAAATGGGCCTTCTTTCCATCTTTAAAAGCCCATAACTTGTTCAAATGAACTCGGATTTCGATATGGCATACCTTAATGGGCTTGTGGAATGATTATGTTGTTATCTGCATTAAAAATTTAACTTTAAAGGTAGTAAAAAATATGACCGTTTTTATGTCATTGACTTTAATTTTGCGAAGGTTTATGAAATGGGCCTTCTTTCCATCTTTAAAAGCCCATAACTTGGTCAAATGAACTCGGATTTCGATGCGGCATACCTTTATAGGCTTGTATAATGATTATGTTGTTATCTGCATTAAAATATATAACTTTAAAGGTAGTAAAAAATATAACAGTTTTTATGTCAATGATTTTTATTTTGCGAAGGTTTACAGAAATGGGCATTCTTTCCATCTTTAAAAGCCCATAACTTGGTCAAATGAACTTGGATTTCGATATGGCATACCTTTATGGGCTTGTGGAATGATTATGTTATTATCTGCATTAAAAATTTAACTTTAAAGGTAGTAAAAAATATGACCGTTTTTATGTCATTGATTTTAATTTTGCGAAGGTTAACTGAAATTGGCCTACTTTCCATCTTTAAAAGCCCATAACTTGGTCAAATGAACTCGGATTTCGATATGGCATACCTTAATGGGCTTGTGGAATGATTATGTTGTTATCTGCATTAAAATATATAACTTTAAAGGTAGTAAAAAATATAACAGTTTTTATGTCATTGATTTTTATTTTGCGAAGGTTTACTGAAATGGGCATTCTTTCCATCTTTAAAAGCCCATAACTTGGTCAAATGAACTCGGATTTCGATATGGCATACCTTTATAGGCTTGTGGAATGATTATGTTGTTATCTGCATTAAAAATTTAACTTTAAAGGTAGTAAAAAATATGACCGTTTTTATGTCATTGATTTTAATTTTGCGAAGGTTTACAGAAATGGGCATTCTTTCCATCTTTAAAAGCCCATAACTTGGTCAAATGAACTTGGATTTCGATATGGCATACCTTTATGGGCTTGTGGAATGATTATGTTGTTATCTGCATTAAAATATATAACTTTAAAGGTAGTAAAAAATATAACAGTTTTTATGTCATTGATTTTTATTTTGCGAAGGTTTACAGAAATGGGCATTCTTTCCATCTTTAAAAGCCCATAACTTGGTCAAATGAACTTGGATTTCGATATGGCATACCTTTATGGGCTTGTGGAATGATTATGTTGTTATCTGCATTAAAATATATAACTTTAAAGGTAGTAAAATATATGACCGTTTTTATGTAGTAAAAAATATGACTGTTTTTATGCCATTGACTTTAATTTTGCGAAGGTTTACTGAAATGGGCCTTCTTTCCATCTTTAAAAGCCCATAACTTGGTCAAATGAACTCGGATTTCGATATGGCATACCTTTATAGGCTTGTGGAATGATTATGTTGTTATCTGCATTAAAATATATAACTTTAAAGGTAGTAAAAAATATAACAGTTTTTATGTCATTGATTTTTATTTTGCGAAGGTTTACTGAAATGGGCATTCTTTCCATCTTTAAAAGCCCATAACTTGGTCAAATGAACTCGGATTTCGATATGGCATACCTTTATAGGCTTGTGGAATGATTATGTTGTTATCTGCATTAAAAATTTAACTTTAAAGGTAGTAAAAAATATGACCGTTTTTATGTCATTGACTTTAATTTTGCGAAGGTTTACTGAAATTGGCCTACTTTCCATCTTTAAAAGCCCATAACTTGGTCAAATGAACTCGGATTTCGATATGGCATACCTTAATGGGCTTGTGGAATGATTATGTTGTTATCTGCATTAAAAATTTAACTTTAAAGGTAGTAAAAAATATGACCGTTTTTATGTCTTGATTTTAATTTTGCGAAGGTTTACTGAAATGGGCCTTCCATCTTTAAAAGCCCATAACTTGGTCAAATGAACTCGGATTTCGATATGGCATACCTTTAGGGGCTTGTGGAACTATTTTGTTGTTATCTGCATTAAAATATTTAACTTTAAAGGTAGTAAAAAATATGACCGTTTTTATGTCATTGGTTTTAATTTTGCGAAGGTTTACTGAAATGGGCCTTCCATCTTTAAAAGCCCATAACTTGGTCAAATGAACTCGGATCTCGATATGGCATACCTTTAGGGGCTTGTGGAATGATTTTGTTGTTATCTGCATTAAAAGATATAACTTTAAATGTAGTAAAAAATATGACCGTTTTTATGTCATTGATTTTTATTTTGCGAAGGTTTATGAAATGGGCCTTCTTTCCATCTTTAAAAGCCCATAGCTTGGTCAAATGAACTCGGCTTTCGACATGGCATACCTTTATAGGCTTGTGGAATGATTATGTTGTTATCTGCATTAAAATATGTAACTTTAAAGGTATTAAAAAATATAACAGTTTTTATGGCATTGATTTTTATTTTGCGAAGGTTTACAGAAATGGGCCTTCTTTCCATCTTTAAAAGCCCATAACTTGGTCAAATGAACTCGGATCTCGATATGGCATACCTTTAGGGGCTTGTGGAATGATTTTGTTGTTATCTGCATTAAAATATATAACTTTAAAGGTAGTAAAAAATATGACCGTTTTTATGCCATTGATTTTTATTTTGCAAAGGTTTACAGAAATGGGCCTTCTTTCCATCTTTAAAAGCCCATAACTTGGTCAAATGAACTCGGATTTCGATATGGCATACCTTTAGGGGCTTGTGGAATGATTATGTTGTTATCTACATTAAAAATTTAACTTTAAAGGTAGTAAAAAATATGACCGTTTTTATGTCATTGATTTTAATTTTGCGAAGGTTAACTGAAATTGGCCTACTTTCCATCTTTAAAAGCCCATAACTTGGTCAAATGAATTTGGATTTCGATATGGCATACCTTAATGGGCTTGTGGAATGATTATGTTGTTAACTGCATTAAAAATTTAACTTTAAAGGTAGTAAAAAATATGACCGTTTTTATGTCTTGATTTTAATTTTGCAAAGGTTTACTGAAATGGGCCTTCCATCTTTAAAAGCCCATAACTTGGTCAAATGAACTCGGATTTCGATATGGCATACCTTTAGGGGCTTGTGGAATTATTTTGTTGTTATCTGCATTAAAATATTTAACTTTAAAGGTAGTAAAAAATATGACCGTTTTTATGTCATTGGTTTTAATTTTGCGAAGGTTTACTGAAATGGGCCTTCCATCTTTAAAAGCCCATAACTTGGTCAAATGAACTCGGATCTCGATATGGCATACCTTTAGGGGCTTGTGGAATGATTTTGTTGTTATCTGCATTAAAAGATATAACTTTAAATGTAGTAAAAAATATGACCGTCTTTAAGTCATTGACTTTCATTTTGCGAAGGTTTACTGAAATGGGCCTGCTTTCCATCTTTAAAAGCCCATAACTTGGTCAAATGAACTCGGATTTCGATATGGCATACCTTTATGGGCTTGTGGAATGATTATGTTGTTATCTGCATTAAAATATATAACTTTCGAGGTAGTAAAAAATATGACCGTTTTTATGTTATTGATTTTAATTTTGCGAAGGCTTATGAAATGGGCCTTCTTTCCATCTTTAAAAGCCCATAGCTTGGTCAAATGAACTCGGCTTTCGACATGGCATACCTTTATAGGCTTGTGGAATGATTATGTTGTTATCTGCATTAAAATATGTAACTTTAAAGGTATTAAAAAATATAACAGTTTTTATGGCATTGATTTTTATTTTGCGAAGGTTTACAGAAATGGGCCTTCTTTCCATCTTTAAAAGCCCATAACTTGGTCAAATGAACTCGGATCTCGATATGGCATACCTTTAAGGGCTTGTGGAATGATTTTGTTGTTATCTGCATTAAAATATATAACTTTAAAGGTAGTAAAAAATATGACCGTTTTTATGCCATTGATTTTTATTTTGCAAAGGTTTACAGAAATGGGCCTTCTTTCCATCTTTAAAAGACCATAAATTGGTCAAATGACCTCGGATTTCGATATGGCATACCTTTATGGGCTTGTGGAATGAATATGTTGTTATCTGCATTAAAATATATAACTTTCAAGGTAGTAAAAAATATGACCGTTTTTATGTCATTGACTTTAATTTTGCGAAGGTTTACTGAAATGGGCCTGTTTTCCATCTTTAAAAGCCCATAACTTGGTCAAATGAACTCGGATTTCGATATGGCATACCTTTATGGGCTTGTGGAATGATTATGTTGTTATCTGCATTAAAATATATCTCCTTAAAGGTAGTAAAAAATATGACCTTTTTTATGTCTTGATTTTAATTTTGCGAAGGTTTACTGAAATGGTCCTTCCATCTTTAAAAGCCCATAACTTGGTCAAATGAACTCGGATTTCGATATGGCATACCTTTATGGGCTTGTGGAATGATTATGTTGTTGTCTGCATCAAAATATATCTCTTTAAAGGTAGTAAAAAATATGACCGTTTTTATGTCTTGATTTTAATTCTGCGAAGGTTTACTGAAATGGGCCTTCCATCTTTAAAAGCCCATAACTTGGTCAAATGAACTCGGATTTCGATATGGCATACCTTTAGGGGCTTGTGGAATTATTTTGTTGTTATCTGCATTAAAATATTTAACTTTAAAGGTAGTAAAAAATATGACCGTTTTTATGTCATTGGTTTTAATTTTGCGAAGGTTTACTGAAATGAGCCTTCCATCTTTAAAAGCCCATAGCTTGGTCAAATGAACTCGGATCTCGATATGGCATACCTTTAGGGGCTTGTGGAATGATTTTGTTGTTATTTGCATTAAAAGATATAACTTTAAAGATAGTAAAAAATATGACCGTTCTTATGTCATTGATTTTTATTTTGCAAAGGTTTACAGAAATAGGCCTTCTTTCCATCTTTAAAAGCCCATAACTTGGTCAAATGAACTCGGATTTCGATATGGCATACCTTTATAGGCTTGTGGAATGATTATGTTGTTATCTGCATTAAAATATATTTCTTTAAAGGTAGTAAAAAAATTTGACCGTTTTTATGTCTTGATTTTAATTTTGCGAAGGTTTACTGAAATTGGGACTTTTTCCATCTTTAAAAGCCCATAACTTGGTCAAATGAACTCGGATTTCGATATGGCATACCTTTATGGGCTTGTGGAATGATTATGTTGTTGTCTGCATCAAAATATATCTCTTTAAAGGTAGTAAAAAATATGACCGTTTTTATGTCTTGATTTTATTTTTGCGAAGGTTTACAGAAATGGGCCTTCCATCTTTAAAAGCCCATAACTTGGTCAAATGAACTCGGATTTCGATATGGCATACCTTTAGGGGCTTGTGGAATTATTTTGTTGTTATCTGCATTAAAATATTTAACTTTAAAGGTAGTAAAAAATATGACCGTTTTTATGTCATTGGTTTTAATTTTGCGAAGGTTTACTGAAATGAGCCTTCCATCCTTAAAAGCCCATAGCTTGGTCAAATGAACTCGGATCTCGATATGGCATACCTTTAAAGGCTAGTGGAATGATTTTGTTTTTATTTGCATTAAAAGATATAACTTTAAAGGTAGTAAAAAATATGACCGTTCTTATGTCATTGATTTATATTTTGCGAAGGTTTACAGAAATAGGCCTTCTTTCCATCTTTAAAAGTCCATAACTTGGTCAAATGAACTCGGATTTCGATATGGCATACTTTTATGGGCTTTGTGGAATGATTATGTTGTTATCTGCATTAAAATATATAACTTTCAAGGTAGTAAAAAATATGACCGTTTTTATGTCATTGATTTTAATTTTGCGAAGGTTTATGAAATGGGCCTTCTTTCCATCTTTAAAAGCCCATAACTTGGGCAAATGAACTCGGATTTCGATATGGCATACGTTTATAGGCTTGTGGAATGATTATGTTGTTATCTGTATTAAAATATATAACTTTAAAGGTAGTAAAAAATATAACAGTTTTCATGTCATTGATTTTTATTTTGCGAAGGTTTACAGAAATGGGCCTTCATTCCATCGTTAAAAGCCCATTACTTGGTCAGATGAACTCGGATTTCGATATGGCATATCTTTATGGGCTTGTGGAATGATTATGTTGTTATCTGCATTAAAATATATAACTTTAAAGGTAGTAAAAAATATGACCGTTTTTATGTCATTGATTTTAATTTTGAGAAGGTTTACTGAAATGGGCCTTCTTTCCATCTTTAAAAGCCCATAGCCTGCACTATAGGCTGGCTGAACACTTTTTGTGGCCAAAATTAATAACTTCAAGCAAAACCAAATATTTGAGTTCGGTTCTTATATTTGGGCTTATAATTAGCAAACTAACAGAAAAAGGCGTGGCAACGCCCCATTTTGGAGAAATTTCTAGTTGTATCATAAAAAATAATATAAAAATATATAAGAAAGTACTTACCCTAAAAACAAAACATAATTTAGAGGTGTATATTTTTGATTTGGATTTATATCGATATAATGAACATATATTTAGAAAAAAGGTGTGGCGCCGCCCATTTTTCACATGTTAAATCGAAAACAATTCTGAGTTGTCCAACCTGAGGTTGTGACCTAAAAAGGTAAATTGCGACGAAAGTGCGCAAAAGTGCACTTTAGGATAGCATTCATATGAACAAGAACTGAACTACCGACAACACAGTGTAAATATTAAGGTGAAACTAGGTGAAACTCACTTTATATCTCTATTTAAAGTTAGTTTTTATTGTAAATTTGTACACTTAAAGCGACTATAAAAAACACTCAATTACAGGGACAACACAAACAAATCCAACTTGTGACGACCACAAACATAAAGTACAAACCGCTATCTTTCGATGCCATTATAAATTGTTTGGTAAAAAATTAGTTTGGTGCCTTATTTTTATAATTTTAAACCGACTCTTTTTTTCACAAAGTAGCTTTCGTGCGCCCGTGACACCGAACAGCTGTTTTAACAGCCGATATTTTAACAGATCGTGACTCTGTTAAAATTTCTGTTACGTAACATTGAAGTTTGAAGTTTTCCCAACACTTTGACTTCATTAGATTTTAATATTAACGACTTTCGAAAAATGGATTTTTGGCCACAAAAAGTGGTCAGCCAGCCTATAGTGGCCTGGTCGAATGAACTCGGATTTCGATATGGCATACCTTTATGGGCTTGTGGAATGATTATGTTGTTATCTGCATTAAAATATATTTCTTTAAAGGTAGTAAAAAATATGACCGTTTTTATGTCTTGATTTTAATTTTGCGAAGGTTTACTGAAATGGGCCTTCCATCTTTAAAAGCCCATAACTTGGTCAAATGAACTCGGATCTCGATATGGCATACCTTTAGGGACTTGTGGAATGATTTTGTTGTTATCTGCATTAAAATATTTAACTTTAAAGGTAGTAAAAAATATGACCGTTTTTATGTCATTGATTTTAATTTTGCGAAGGTTTACTGAAATGGGCCTTCCATCTTTAAAAGCCCATAACTTGGTCAAATGAACTCGGATCTCGATATGGCATACCTTTAGGGGCTTGTGGAATGATTTTGTTGTTATCTGCATTAAAATGTATAACTTTAAAGGTAGTAAAAAATATGACCGTTCTTATGTCATTGATTTTTATTTTGCGAAGGTTTACAGAAATAGGCCTTCTTTCCATCTTTAAAAGCCCATAACTTGGTCATATGAACTCGGATTTCGATATGGCATACCTTTATGGGCTTGTGGAATGATTATGTTGTTATCTGCATTAAAATATATAAATTTCAAGGTAGTAAAAAATATGACCGTTTTTATGTCATTGACTTTAATTTTGCGAAGGTTTATGAAATGGGCCTTCTTTCCATCTTTAAAAGCCCATAACTTGGTCAAATGAACTCGGATTTCGATATGGCATACGTTTGTAGGCTTGTGGAATGATTATGTTGTTATCTGCATTAAAATATATAACTTTAAAGGTAGTAAAAAATATAACAGTTTTCATGTCATTGATTTTTATTTTGCGAAGGTTTACAGAAATGGGCCTTCTTTCCATCGTTAAAAGCCCATTACTTGGTCAGATGAACTCGGATTTCGATATGGCATACCTTTATGGGCTTGTGGAATGATTATGTTGTTATCTGCATTAAAATATATAACTTTAAAGGTAGTAAAAAATATGCCCGTTTTTATGTCATTGATTTTAATTTTGAGAAGGTTTACTGAAATGGGCCTTCTTTACATCTTTAAAAGCCCATAGCTTGGTCAAATGAACTCGGATTTCGATATGGCATACCATTATGGGCTTGTGGAATGATTATGTTGTTATCTGCATTAAAATATATAACTTTCAAGGTAGTAAAAAATATGACCGTTTTTATGTCATTGACTTTAATTTTGCGAAGGTTTACTGAAATGGGCCTTCTTTCCATCTTTAAAAGCCCATAACTTGGTCAAATGAACTCGGATTTCGATATGGCATACCTTTATGGGCTTGTGGAATGATTATGTTGTTATCTGCATTAAAATATATCTCTTTAAAGGTAGTAAAAAATATGACCGTTTTTATGTCTTGATTTTAATTTTGCGAAGGTTTACTAAAATGGGCCTTCCATCTTTAAAAGCCCATAACTTGGTCAAATGAACTCGGATTTCGATATGGCATACCTTTATGGGCTTGTGGAATGATTATGTTGTTATCTGCATTAAAATATATCTCTTTAAAGGTAGTACAAAATATGACCGTTTTTATGTCTTGATTTTAATTTTGCGAAGGTTTACTGAAATGGGCCTTCCATCTTTAAAAGCCCATAACTTGGTCAAATGAACTCGGATCTCGATATGGCATACCTTTAGGAGCTTGTGGAATGATTTTGTTGTTTTCTGCATTAAAATATTTAACTTTAAAGGTAGTAAAAAATATGACCGTTTTTATGTCATTGATTTTAATTTTTCGAAGGTTTACTGAAATGGGCCTTCCATCTTTAAAAGCCCATAACTTGGTCAAATGAACTCGGATCTCGATATGGCATACCTTTAGGGGCTTGTGGAATGATTTTGTTGTTATCTGCATTAAAATGTATAACTTTAAAGGTAGTAAAAAATATGACCGTTCTTATGTCATTGATTTTTATTTTGCGAAGGTTTACAGAAATAGGCCTTCTTTCCATCTTTAAAAGCCCATAACTTGGTCATATGAACTCGGATTTCGATATGGCATACCTTTATGGGCTTGTGGAATGATTATGTTGTTATCTGCATTAAAATATATAAATTTCAAGGTAGTAAAAAATATGACCGTTTTTATGTCATTGACTTTAATTTTGCGAAGGTTTATGAAATGGGCCTTCTTTCCATCTTTAAAAGCCCATAACTTGGTCAAATGAACTCGGATTTCGATATGGCATACGTTTATAGGCTTGTGGAATGATTATGTTGTTATCTGCATTAAAATATATAACTTTAAAGGTAGTAAAAAATATAACAGTTTTCATGTCATTGATTTTTATTTTGCGAAGGTTTACAGAAATGGGCCTTCTTTCCATCGTTAAAAGCCCATTACTTGGTCAGATGAACTCGGATTTCGATATGGCATACCTTTATGGGCTTGTGGAATGATTATGTTGTTATCTGCATTAAAATATTGTATATAACTTTAAAGGTAGTAAAAAATATTCCCGTTTTTATGTCATTGATTTTAATTTTGAGAAGGTTTTCTGAAATGGGCCTTCTTTCCATCTTTAAAAGCCCATAGCCTGGTCGAATGAACTCGGATTTCGATATGGCATACCTTTATGGGCTTGTGGAATGATTATGTTGTTATCTGCATTAAAATATATTTCTTTAAAGGTAGTAAAAAATATGACCGTTTTTATGTCTTGATTTTAATTTTGCGAAGGTTTACTGAAATGGGCCTTCCATCTTTAAAAGCCCATAACTTGGTCAAATGAACTCGGATCTCGATATGGCATACCTTTAGGGACTTGTGGAATGATTTTGTTGTTATCTGCATTAAAATATTTAACTTTAAAGGTAGTAAAAAATATGACCGTTTTTATGTCATTGATTTTAATTTTGCGAAGGTTTACTGAAATGGGCCTTCCATCTTTAAAAGCCCATAACTTGGTCAAATGAACTCGGATCTCGATATGGCATACCTTTAGGGGCTTGTGGAATGATTTTGTTGTTATCTGCATTAAAATGTATAACTTTAAAGGTAGTAAAAAATATGACCGTTCTTATGTCATTGATTTTTATTTTGCGAAGGTTTACAGAAATGGGCCTTCTTTCCATCGTTAAAAGCCCATTACTTGGTCAGATGAACTCGGATTTCGATATGGCATACCTTTATGGGCTTGTGGAATGATTATGTTGTTATCTGCATTAAAATATATAACTTTAAAGGTAGTAAAAAATATGCCCGTTTTTATGTCATTGATTTTAATTTTGAGAAGGTTTACTGAAATGGGCCTTCTTTCCATCTTTAAAAGCCCATAGCCTGGTCGAATGAACTCGGATTTCGATATGGCATACCTTTATGGGCTTGTGGAATGATTATGTTGTTATCTGCATTAAAATATATTTCTTTAAAGGTAGTAAAAAATATGACCGTTTTTATGTCTTGATTTTAATTTTGCGAAGGTTTACTGAAATGGGCCTTCCATCTTTAAAAGCCCATAACTTGGTCAAATGAACTCGGATCTCGATATGGCATACCTTTAGGGACTTGTGGAATGATTTTGTTGTTATCTGCATTAAAATATTTAACTTTAAAGGTAGTAAAAAATATGACCGTTTTTATGTCATTGATTTTAATTTTGCGAAGGTTTACTGAAATGGGCCTTCCATCTTTAAAAGCCCATAACTTGGTCAAATGAACTCGGATCTCGATATGGCATACCTTTAGGGGCTTGTGGAATGATTTTGTTGTTATCTGCATTAAAATATATAACTTTAAGGGTAGTAAAAAATATGACTGTTTTTATGTCATTGATTTTTATTTTGCGAAGGCTTACAGAAATGGGCCTTCTATCCATCTTTAAAAGCCCATAACTTGGTCAAATGAACTCGGATTTCGATATGGCATACCTTTATGGGCTTGTGGAATGATTATGTTGTTATCTGCAATAAAAAATATGACCGTTTTTATGTCATTGACTTTAATTTTGCGAAGGTTTACTGAAATGGGCCTTCTTTCTATCTTTAAAAGCCCATAACTTGGTCAAATGAACTCGGATTTCGATATGGCATACCTTTATGGGCTTGTGGAATGATTATGTTGTTATCTGCATTAAAATATATCTCTTTAAAGGTAGTAAAAAATATGACCGTTCTTATGTCTTGATTTTAATTTTCCGAAGGTTTACTAAAATGGGCCTTCCATCTTTAAAAGCCCATAACTTGGTCAAATGAACTCGGATTTCGATATGGCATACCTTTATGGGCTTGTGGAATGATTATGTTGTTATCTGCATTAAAATATATCTCTTTAAAGGTAGTACAAAATATGACCGTTTTTATGTCTTGATTTTAATTTTGCGAAGGTTTACTGAAATGGGCCTTCCATCTTTAAAAGCCCATAACTTGGTCAAATGAACTCGGATCTCGATATGGCATACCTTTAGGGGCTTGTGGAATGATTTTGTTGTTATCTGCATTAAAATATTTAACTTTAAAGGTAGTAAAAAATATGACCGTTTTTATGTCATTGATTTTAATTTTGCGAAGGTTTACTGAAATGGACCTTCCATCTTTAAAAGCCCATAACTTGGTCAAATGAACTCGGATCTCGATATGGCATACCTTTAGGAGCTTGTGGAATGATTTTGTTGTTTTCTGCATTAAAATATTTAACTTTAAAGGTAGTAAAAAATATGACCGTTTTTATGTCATTGATTTTAATTTTTCGAAGGTTTACTGAAATGGGCCTTCCATCTTTAAAAGCCCATAACTTGGTCAAATGAACTCGGATCTCGATATGGCATACCTTTAGGGGCTTGTGGAATGATTTTGTTGTTATCTGCATTAAAATATATAACTTTAAAGGTAGTAAAAAATATGACCGTTTTTATGTAATTGATTTTTATTTTGCGAAGGTTTACAGAAAGGGGCCTTCTTTCCATCTTTAAAAGCCCATAACTTGGTCAAATGAACTCGGATTTCGATATAGCATACCTTTATGGGCTTGTGGAATGATAATGTTGTTATCTGCATTAAAATATATAACTTTCAAGGTAGTAAGAAATATGACCGTTTTTATGTCATTGACTTTAATTTTGCGAAGGTTTACTGAAATGGGCCTGCTTTCCATCTTTAAAAGCCCATAACTTGGTCAAATGAACTCGGATTTCGATATGGCATACCTTTATGGGCTTGTGGAATGATTATGTTGTTATCTGCATTAAAATATATCTCTTTAAAGGTAGTAAAAAATATGACTGTTTTTATGTCATTGATTTTTATTTTGCGAAGGCTTACAGAAATGGGCCTTCTATCCATCTTTAAAAGCCCATAACTTGGTCAAATGAACTCGGATTTCGATATGGCATACCTTTATGGGCTTGTGGAATGATTATGTTGTTATCTGCATTAAAATATATAACTTTCAAGGTAGTAAAAAATATGACCGTTTTTATGTCATTGACCTTAATTTTGCGAAGGTTTACTGAAATGGGCCTTCTTTCCATCTTTAAAAGCCCATAACTTGGTCAAATGAACTCGGATTTCGATATGGCATACCTTTATGGTCTTATGGAATGATTATGTTGTTATCTGCATTAAAATATATCTCTTTAAAGGTAGTAAAAAATATGACCGTTTTTATGTCTTGATTTTAATTTTGCGAAGGTTTACTGAAATGGGCCTTCCATCTTTAAAAGCCCATAACTTGGTCAAATAAACTCGGATCTCGATATGGCATACCTTTAGGGGCTTGTGGAATGATTTTGTTCCTATCTGCATTAAAATATATAATTTTAAAGGTAGTAAAAAATATGACCGTTTTTATGTCATTGATTTTAATTTTGAGAAGGTTTACTGAAATGGGCCTTCTTTCCATCTTTAAAAGCCCATAACCTGGTCAAATGAACTCGGATTTCGATATGGCATACCTTTATGGGCTTGTGGAATGATTATGTTGTTATCTGCATTAAAATATATAACTTTCAAGGTAGTAAAAAATATGACCGTTTTTATGTCATTGACTTTAATTTTGCGAAGGTTTACTGAAATGGGCCTTCTTTCCATCTTTAAAAGCCCATAACTTGGTCAAATGAACTCGGATTTCGATATGGCATACCTTTATGGGCTTGTGGAATGATTATGTTGTTATCTGCATTAAAATATATCTCTTTAAAGGTAGTAAAAAATATGACCGTTTTTATGTCTTGATTTTAATTTTGCGAAGGTTTACTGAAATGGGCCTTCCATCTTTAAAAGCCCATAACTTGGTCAAATAAACTCGGATCTCGATATGGCATACCTTTAGGGGCTTGTGGAATGATTTTGTTGTTATCTGCATTAAAATATATAATTTTAAAGGTAGTAAAAAATATGACCGTTTTTATGTCATTGATTTTAATTTTGAGAAGGTTTACTGAAATGGGCCTTCCATCTTTAAAAGCCCATAACTTGGTCAAATGAACTCGGATCTCGATATGGCATACCTTTAGGGGCTTGTGGAATGATTTTGTTGTTATCTCCATTTAAATATAAAACTTTAAAGGTAGTAAAAAAAAAAAAAAAAAAAAAAACTCGGCTGAGGAACTTGTGAGATGGTTCCAAAGTCGCCTAGCTGGGGCAACCGAGCGGGTCGCAGGTTGCGGATAGCGGACGACCTCTCTCGAGGTCAACTATGAATAAGCTGGTGGGATAAGTCAAGCATGGTACCGTGGACGGAAACCCCAGTAAATAAACAGTCCCGGACAGCCAGCGGGTATTTTGCAACGAAGCAATACCGACGATGCGAGTTGTTCAGCCGCATCTAAATAGTTGCTTTACACAAACCCACTCCCAACACAACACCTACCCAACTCCCCTCCCAAACAACATCTCACTCCGGGCCGGACTACGGTGTAATACGGACCGTGCCAAGAGTCAGCCTGGCTGGGGGCCCGGATCGAAAATAGCCCAGTCTCAAACGGTGTGCTCAGGGACATGGCGACCCCCTGCTCTAAGTATCGCCTTACCCGGGCATCGCGGATCTCTGCCCGGGTTGACCTTTCCCCTTCTCCGCAACTCGTGGGACCAAAGTATGGATCAAAAAACAGAAGACAAAGTAACAAAAAACATAGAGACGGGTACTCTTAAAAAACCCATGGATAAGACGAACACTGGTTCCACCTTCCATACCAGCACGGCCCAGAAAGGGCCGCATCCCAAACTGGGGATGATGGGTGGCAGAAAGCCAACCGCAAACGCCTCCGCTACGTGCGCATCTGCGCCGAAAGCAACGGTAGGCAGTGTCAAGGTGGTAGCATGCGACAGTCAGCGGTCGGCTGAGATGTACAAAGAGGCGACAAGCAAGCTCGGCGAGGTTTACGAAGGGGCGAACATCGTTGCGCTTGACTGGTGGATCTGGCTTCCAGCAGCGATCAAGACGCCGGAGGACATCCTCTTCATGTTGCAAGAATGCAACCCGCACCTCCCCACGAAGGACTGGAAAGTCGTCAAGGTGGAGGAGCATAAAGGGGATGTCAACCAGGCGGTTTTGGTCCTGAACAAGGAGTCAGTAGCTCCGATCGAGACTGCTCGTGGAGTGCTGAACTTCGGGTTCAGTGCGATACACATCAAAGTGTATAAGGGCGACTCCAACGCCGCTAGCAGCTCTGCCGGCAACCCAGCCGAGCAGGTGCTTGCTGAGGAGTTGGAGGCACCTGGTGGGCCGGAGACGGCTACTCTACCGATTCGTCGCTAAGCAGAGAGATGCGTGCGCTCGGACCGGCAATCGAGGACGTGGACCTCAGCGACACAGAGGAGGCCGACGTCACTGTGGTGGAGGTTGAGGCTGTAGATGTCATTAAGACTTCTACAAATAAACCTTCACCACAGTAAAGCAGCGTCTGCTGCACTTCTGCTTCGCCTGTCAGAAGGCGGAGCCGACCTAGTCCTCGTACAGGAACCTTGGGTTGTAGGAGGCAAGGTTGCTGGACTAGGAACAAAGGAATACAAGCTTATGCTTGACCCCAAAGAAGGTAAAATTCGAACCTGCATATTAGCCAAAAGGCATCTTAGTATATTTCTACTTCGCAATTACAGCAACGGAGACAACACCGCAGTAAGCCTGGAGCTGCAGAGTGGCTCTATAAGGGTTCTATCGGCCTATTTGGCCTTTGAGAAGGAAAACCCCCCAGATGCGCTGGTCAGAGGACTAGCAGAGGAATGCCAAAAGCTCAAGAGCGGATTGGTAATAGGCTGTGACGCCAACGCCCATCACACCCAGTGGGGTTGCCCAAACAACAACGACAGAGGTGAGTCTCTTTTTGATTTTATTCTTAATTCGAACCTATTCTTATGCAATAGGGGCAATGCCCCTACTTTCATAACTAAAGCTTGCCAAACGATCATAGATCTAACTTTGGTATCAGATTCACTCGTAGGCGCAGTCAAAAACTGGGCAGTCTCTGACGAGCACTCCTTTTCGGACCATAGATTCGTAGAAACCGTATTGCCCCTTGATTCGCCCTTGCCGGTCAGCTTCGCCAACCCCAACTGGCACAGGTACAAAGAAGTTCTGACGAATATCCTCCCCATGGAACCGTCAGAAAGCATCACAAACCCACATGAGCTGGACGAAACAGTATACAAATTCACAGAGGCATGCAACACTGCCTTCAAAGTGGCATGCCCCACAGAGAAACCAAGAGGAAGGAAAAAACCCCCCTGGTGGACCCAACAACTATCTATCCTCAGAACCAACTGCAGATGCCTGTTTAACAGAGCAAAGGCGGGAAATGAGGACACCAATTGGCTGAACTACAAGTTTGAACTAGCCTCCTACAAAAAGGCCATTAGAAGAGCAAAACGAACGACATGGCAGACCTTCTGCTCTGACATAGAAAAAACAACTGATGCCGCAAGGCTCAGGAAAATACTCTCTAAGACAGCCGCGCCTTTGGGCTATCTTCAAAAAGCCGATGGATCATGGTCAGACTCCAGTAAAGAGTCTTTGGACCTGCTCCTAGACGCTCACTTCCCGGGGAGCCAACAAGCAGGTTATCCACCTGAAAGAGGAGAGGAATCGAAATAGATCCACTCCTATCAGACCGCAACATGAAATGGTCCATTCATAGTTTCAAACCATACAAATCGCCGGGACCGGACGGAATAACACCGGCTCACATCCAGCAAGCAGGACAAACAGCCATAAACTGGTTGAAAAAAATCTTCCAATGCATCCTGGCGGTAGGAGAACTACCAACAGCATGGCAAGAAACAAAGGTGGTTTTCATTCCCAAGGCAGGGAAGGCCACTCACACCACAGCAAAGGATTTTAGGCCAATAAGCCTTACATCATTCCTGCTTAAGAGCTTTGAAAGAATGATAAGCCTACACATAAGGGCCACCGTAGACCCGACACAAATATCAGAAGCACAACACGCTTACACCAAATGTAAGTCAACCGAATGGGCGCTACACTTGGTGGTAAGCAGCATCGAGAAATCACTCAACATCAAGGAATACACACTGATCGCCTTCCTGGATATAGAGGGAGCCTTCAATAACGTGCTTCCCACCGCTATAACAGAATCTCTCACAGAACTAGGGGTTGAGCCGCCAATGGTGAGGCTAATCCATAAATTGCTGATAAGCAGAATGGTCACAGCCACACTAGGGACCTCAACCCAGACTAGACTAGTGAACAGAGGCACCCCGCAAGGAGGTGTACTATCACCCCTCTTGTGGAATATCGCAGTAAATAAACTACTGCGGATCCTGGAGGGAGGAGGTTGTAAGGTCGTGGCATACGCAGACGACGTCGCCATCATCTTTAATGGAAAATATTCACAAACACTTTGCGATCTTATGACCGCTAAACTTAAAATGCTATCGGAATGGACGATAGCGAACGGACTCGGGGTAAATCCCTCGAAAACAGAACTTGTTCTATTTACAAATAGGTACAAAATTCCACTACTTAACCCACCCATTTTAAACAATTGTAATCTCTCCTTTAGCGATCACGCCAGGTACTTGGGGTTAGTACTAGATAAACGCCTCAAATGGGGCTTAAACAACCAAGAGAGAACCAATAAAGCGACCATTGCACTTTACTCCTGTAAAAAAGCAATCGGGCTAGGATGGGGCATGTCCCCAAGAATAGTTAACTGGATATACACAGCGGTAGTCAAGCCAATCCTACTGTACGGAGTGGCTCTGTGGTGGACCGCCTTACACAAACAATGCATACTGACTCCTCTAAACAAAGTACAGCGAATGGCGGCTTTGTGACTAGTGGAGCCCTTCGAACCACCCCGAATGAAGCGCTGAATGCGATCTTGAACCTCCCTAGCCTGGACTTAGCAGGCATGGAAAGGGCCAAATCGGCAGCTATTCGACTGAGGGACACAGGGCAATGGAAAGCCCAATTATATGGCCATGCTAAAATTCTCCAGCATGATAAATCGATTCCGAAAATCACAGATCTATGCAAATCTATTGAATATAGTCACACTTTGAGGCCCTGATTCCTGATAGAGAGGAATGGGAACAGAGCCGACCGGGCACGACGGACGAAATCTGTTTCTATACAGATGGCTCCAAATTAGAAGGACACGTAGGCGGAGGTGTATACTCCGAACAATTAGATATCAGGAAGTCATTCAGGCTCCCGGACCACTGTAGCGTCTTTTAGGCGGAGGTCCACGCTATAAAAGAAGCACTAACATGTTTAAGGAACCTTAGCCTCCAAAAAGGACACCTAAACATTTATAGTGACAGCCAAGCGGCTATTAAGTCGATCTACTCGACAAACACCAACTGTCGTACAATAGCAGACTGTCGCAGATCTCTCCACGAGATGGCAAATCAGTTTACTATCGTAGGCAACTGCATAGCGGACGAATTAGCCAGGCAGGGCACCACCAAGCCTCTCCTACCAGGAGAGGAAAATGTCGGTATGCCCATGGCTACTTGCAAGCTAAACATAAAAAACCACTTCAACACACCAGCCAACACCCATTGGCAAAACGCACCACAGTGTCGCATCTCTCACCAGACATGGCCTGTGATAAACAACAAAAAAACCTCGGACTTACTCAAGCTCAGCCGCACAGAGTGTGGCATGCTGATCCGAGCTCTTACAGGCCACTGGCTTGTTGGCGCGCATGCCGGCAGGTTAAAAGCCCCGCAAAATGATTTCTGCAGAAGCTGTAGGGATGAGGAAGAAGTGGAAACGGTAGAACACCTTCTCTGCTTCTGCCCAGCCCTATGCAGACTCAGACTGAAACACTTAGGAAGCCCCTTCATCGACGATCTTACCGAAATATCGGAGATTAATCTCAAAAGCATAAGTGCCTTTATTAAATCTTCCGGGTGGAAGACATGCTGATCAGCTTAATACAGGCTGAAACTACTAGAAACGGGACCCTAGAGAAGGAAGAAACGAGATCATGCGGTATCACAACGGACCCATTGAGGTCTAAGTGTGTCGGACTATAGTCCGACAGCCGCCCTAACCTAACCTAACCTATGTCATTGATTTTAATTTTGAGAAGGTTTACTGAAATGGGCCTTCTTTCCATCTTTAAAAGCCCATAACCTGGTCAAATGAACTCGGATTTCGATATGGCATACCTTTATGGGCTTGTGGAATGATTATGTTGTTATCTGCATTAAAATATATAACTTTAAAGTTAGTAAAAAATATGAACGTTTTTATGTCATTGATTTTAATTTTGAGAAGGTTTACTGAAATGGGCCTTCTTTCCATCTTTAAAAGCCCATAGCCTGGTCAAATGAACTCGGATTTCGATATGACTTACCTTTATGGGCTTGTGGAATGATTATGTTGTTATCTGCATTAAAATATATTTCTTTAAAGGTAGTAAAAAATATGACCGTTTTTATGCCTTGATTTTAATTTTGCGAAGGTTTACTGAAATGGGCCTTCCATCTTTAAAAGCCCATAACTTGGTCAAACGAACTCGGATCTCGATATGGCATACCTTTAGGGGCTTGTGGAATGATTTTGTTGTTATCTGCATTAAAATATTTAACTTTAAAGGTAGTAAAAAATATGACCGTTTTTATGTCATTGATTTTAATTTTGAGAAGGTTTACTGAAATGGGCCTTCTTTCCATCTTTAAAAGCCCATAACCTGGTCAAATGAACTCGGATTTCGATATGGCATACCTTTATGGGCTTGTGGAATGATTATGTTGTTATCTGCATTAAAATATATTTCTTAAAAGGTAGTAAAAACAAGGAAGAACGCTATAGTCGAGTACCTCGACTATCAGATACCCGTTACTCAAAGGGAAATGGAGATATGCAAGCAGCAAAGCGAGATTAAAATGCGCCACCTACCGGCGGTAGACAGATTTAAGCGTTATGGGCGTTAGAGTGGGCGTGGAAAATTTATTTTTGGATCAATCGATAGGTATTGACGACACCAATACATTTCAGTTAAAATTTCTTATCTAGCATGCAAATTGTGGGCGTCACAGGTTTTCGCGGTTTGTGGGCGTTTTAGTGGGCGTGGCAAACTTTTTTTTAGGTCAATCGATAGGTATTGTTGAGAACAATACATTTCAGTTAAAATTTTCTATCTAGCATAAAAACTGTAGGAGTTACAGTTTTGGGCGGTTTGTGGGCGTTAGAGTGGGCGTGGCAGTCTACTGAAACAAACTTGCGCTGCGTAAGAAGCTCAGGAATCTGTACGCCAAATCTCAATAGCCTAGCTCTCATAGTTTCCGAGATCTCAGCGTTCATCCGGACAGACAGACATACAGACGGACAGACGGACAGACGGACATGGCTAGATCGACTCGGCTAGTGATCCTGATCAAGAATATATATACTTTATGGGGTCGGAAACGCTTCCTTCTGCCTGTTACATACTTTCCGACGAATCTAGTATACCCTTTTACTCTACGAGTAACGGGTATAAATATGACCGTTTTTATGTCTTGATTTTAATTTTGCGAAGGTTAACTGAAATTGGACCTCTTTCCATCTTTAAAAGCCCATAACTTGGTCAAATGAACTCGGATTTCGATATGGCATACCTTTATGGGCTTGTGGAATGATTATGTTGTTATCTGCATTAAAATATATCTCTTTAAAGGTAGTAAAAAATATGACCGTTTTTATGTCTTGATTTTAATTTTGCGAAGGTTTACTGAAATGGGCCTTCCATCTTTAAAAGCCCATAACTTGGTCAAATGAACTCGGATCTCGATATGGCATACCTTTAGGAGCTTGTGGAATGATTTTGTTGTTATCTGCATTAAAATATTTAACTTTAAAGGTAGTAAAAAATATGACCGTTTTTGTGTCTTGATTTTAATTTTGCGAAGGTTTACTGAAATGGGCCTTCCATCTTTAAAAGCCCATAACTTGGTCAAATGAACTCGGATCTCGATATGGCATACCTTTAGGAGCTTGTGGAATGATTTTGTTGTTATCTGCATTAAAATATTTAACTTTAAAGGTAGTAAAAAATATGACCGTTTTTATGTCATTGATTTTAATTTTGCGAAGGTTTACTGAAATGGGCCTTCCATCTTTAAAAGCCCATAACTTGGTCAAATGAACTCGGATCTTGATATGGCATACCTTTAGGGGCTTGTGGAATGATTTTGTTGTTAACTGCATTAAAATATATAACTTTAAAGGTAGTAAAAAATATGACCGTTTTTGTGTCTTGATTTTAATTTTGCGAAGGTTTACTGAAATGGGCCTTCCATCTTTAAAAGCCCATAACTTGGTCAAATGAACTCGGATCTTAATATGGCATACCTTTAGGGGCTTGTGGAATGATTTTGTTGTTAACTGCATTAAAATATATAACTTTAAAGGTAGTAAAAAATATGACCGTTTTTGTGTCTTGATTTTAATTTTGCGAAGGTTTACTGAAATGGGCCTTCCATCTTTAAAAGCCCATAACTTGGTCAAATGAACTCGGATCTCGATATGGCATACCTTTAGGAGCTTGAGGAATGATTTTGTTGTTATCTGCATTAAAATATTTAACTTTAAAGGTAGTAAAAAATATGACCGTTTTTATGTCATTGATTTTAATTTTGCGAAGGTTTACAGAAATGGGCCTACTTTCCATCTTTAAAAGCCCATAACTTGGTCAAATGAACTCGGATTTCGATATGGCATACCTTTATGGGCTTGTGGAATGATTATGTTGTTATCTGCATTAAAATATATCTCTTTAAAGGTAGTAAAAAATATGACCGTTTTTGTGTCTTGATTTTAATTTTGCGAAGGTTTACTGAAATGGGCCTTCCATCTTTAAAAGCCCATAACTTGGTCAAATGAACTCGGATCTCGATATGGCATACCTTTAGGAGCTTGTGGAATGATTTTGTTGTTATCTGCATTAAAATATTTAACTTTAAAGGTAGTAAAAAATATGACCGTTTTTATGTCATTGATTTTAATTTTGCGAAGGTTTACTGAAATGGGCCTTCCATCTTTAAAAGCCCATAACTTGGTCAAATGAACTCGGATCTTGATATGGCATACCTTTAGGGGCTTGTGGAATGATTTTGTTGTTAACTGCATTAAAATATATAACTTTAAAGGTAGTAAAAAATATGACCGTTTTTATGTCATTGACTTTAATTTTGCGAAGGTTTACTGAAATGGGCCTGCTTTCCATCTTTAAAAGCCCATAACTTGGTCAAATGAACTCGGATTTCGATATGGCATACCTTTATGGGCTTGTGGAATGATTATGTTGTTATCTGCATTAAAATATATCTCTTTAAAGGTAGTAAAAAATATGACCGTTTTTATATCTTCATTTTAATTTTGCGAAGGTTTACTGAAATGGGCCTTCCATCTTTAAAAGCCCATAACTTGGTCCAATGAACTCGGATCTCGATATGGCATACCTTTAGGGGCTTGTGGAATGATTTTGTTGTTATCTGCTTTAAAATATTTAACTTTAAAGGTAGTAAAAAATGTAGCAGGATTGCTACGTCGTAGTATGTATGTATGTGTATGTTATTGTATTCCTTCTAGATCATTCGTGTAAGTTCTCAGAATAAGTTGTTGTTGTTGTACGATGCCGCTCACTGTTCTGTAACTCTCTCTCTCAATCTCATCGCTCTCACACTCTCTCAATGAATCGGGGGTTGATGCGGATCCTGAGCTGAGAGCGAGGGCAGTTGAACGCCGACCGTGATCCTGAACATACCAAATTATAAAATAAAAGAAAAGACTAGAAGTACAGATTTGTGTTGGTGTTTAACTTCAGGGGAATACGTTATACCCCTACAAAATCAGAAGTGGGCCGATCACGAGCCAATTAATTAAAGTAAAGACAAAAGAAAATCAAGATGGAATTAAATAACGCTTCGATCGAACAATTAAAAAGGTGGTTGAGTGTGTTGAAGCTATCAACAACCGGAACGAAAAAGGAATTGATCTTGCGGTTAAATAAAGTACCAAAGGAAGTTCGTGGAAAAGTTGATGAACTGGCGAAACAAAAAGATGATGAAGACGGCGACAAAAGTAAGGGCAATGACAGCAGTGACGAAATTTTCGAAGACGGCGGCGGAATTTTCCAGAAAGAAGGTGGCGACAGAAGTAACGGCAAGGACGGAGATAAAAGAAACGGCAAAGACGGCGGAATCCAGAGCTACGACGAAGAAGACGGCGACAAAAGTGACGGCGGCATTGAGAACTACATCGAAGAAGACAGCGAAACTAACGGCGAAGATGGTGCAGCGAATGACGAAGTGGCTGGCAGCATTCTCAGAATTAGAGGCAAACGGAGCAACGAAAAATGCGGCGAACAAAACGAAGACGGTGGAAGGAACGAGAATTACGCAGAAGACGGCATGCACAACCAGGCTGGGGAAAATTCTAGAAACGCAAAAAGCAGCGAACGTAAAGCGGTGGTGGAAAATTTTAATGAGAGCATTGACGTCTCGTTGGGCATGGCAGCACAGGTATTGAGTGAGTTTTCAGGCGAGTCGTGTGCCCGCAAATGGACTACTCAAGTGCAAAATATCGCGACCATTTATGGAATAAGAGGAAAATTCGTAAAGATGCTAATGCTGAGCAGAATAAAGGGAAAAGCTTATGAGTGGCTGCACGCAAATTCAGACCGCGTGTTGCTACCGTTGGATGACCTAATGGCAGAGCTGATCTCAACGTTTGGAGAAAAATCATCGAAGTTGGAGATACGGCGCAAATTCGAAGGGCGCCAATGGAAGCAAAGCGAAACTTTCGGGAGTTATGTCGACGACAAGATAATGCTTGCTCAGGGCATTAATATTGATGCAGATGAAATGTTGAGCTGCATCATCGAAGGTATCCCCAATCAAGGGCTACGCAATCTGGCGCATATTCAATGCTTTATGGATACTGGGCACATAAAGAGAGCATTTGCGGATGTAAGCTTGCCAAAGCTATATGGAGTTGGCAGGCCGACGACATCAACGGATCCCAAGGACAGCAAGGAGACTCGTTGTTTCAATTGCAATGCAAAAAAGCATTGGGCGTACGAGTGCAGGAAGTCAAAGCGGGAGAAAGGATCGTGCTATGCGTGCGGTGAGATGGGACACTTTGTTGCGAAATACTTGAAGAACAAGAACAAGAACGAGGGCGAAAACAAATATGTAAGATATGTTGAAATTAATTTTGTAAACGATTCTAAAACCAGGTTAATTGCAGAATGCCTCATAGATACAGGAAGCCCAATTTCATTTATTAAAATATCCAAAGTGCCAGAAGACATTTCGAAATTACCAGTTTTAAGTTCGTATTATGGTTTAAACAAAAGTTACCTGAAAACTTATGAAAAAATATTATGTTATGTTTTGAAAAATTTAAGTAAAGTACATTTTAATTTAGTTATTGTGGCAAACGAATCTATGAGTCATGATGTAATCTTGGGGCGAGATTTTATGGATGCTTGTAATCTAAATTTAAACCTTGACACTTTGAAAATGGTTACAGTTGAGAATATTGAAAATCCTTCTGATGTTAGTGATGAAAAGCAGATAGTTAGCGATGAAGTTAGTGATGAAAAGCAGATAGTTAGCGATGATGTTAGTGATGAAAAGCAAATAATTAGCGATGTTGTTAGTAATGTTAGGGATAAAAATACAATTTTTAGCGATGTTAATCATGGAATTAGGGACAGCAGGGAAACAATTAAAGAAATTTTTAGTAAAATCAGAGATGAAGAAGAAGTTACGAATAAAAATTATATTGAGCCGGAAATAAATCTAGTGGAAAAGGAATTATTTAATATAAATTTAACGGATGAAAGTGTAGAATACAAAGTTGGTTATCATGTGAATTATAATGTTAGGTGTCAGTTTGTTAGGATGGTAGAAAGTTGTTATGTAAATAAAGAAAGGCCAAAGGAACCGGAAGTCAGATGCGAAATGAAATTAAGATTAGAGGACTCAAAACCATTCAGTTGTTCGCCCAGACGTTTAGCTTACACAGAGAAAGAAAAATTACAGGTAATATTAGACTAATACTTAAGTGAAGGAACGAATACCAAGTGAATCTGAGTATGCATCTCCAATAGTGTTAGTTAAAAAGAAGTCAGGCGACTTACGACTATGTGTAGATTACCGAAAGCTTAACAAGACTATGGTGAAAGATAATTATCCGTTACCTTTGATTGACGATTTATTAGATACATTAGTAAATAAAACAATATTTTCGAAATAAGATTTAAAGCATGGCTACTTTCATGTGTTTGTGGATAGTGAATTGATAAAATATACCTGTTCAGTTGTGACGCCGTGCCAAAAAAAGCTCTGTACGGCTGTCATTGTAAGAAGGGCTCTTGGAAGTAATTAAACGACTGAAGTTCAAATATAACAGTTTAGCCTTTAATTCATTAGCTTATAATGTGTACACTTCACTCTTCTTCATTAATTAACTTTAACAAAATAATGGGTCGCAATGGACAGCAAAATAAAAGAAGACAATGTTGTTCCGGGCGCTGAAGCTTGTAGTTCTCACTGCCCTTCTCTCTCGTTCTGTCGGGTTGCCAGATCTCCTGACCTTCGTCTTCAGTTGGCAGGGCGATCAGCTGTGCATACGAACCAAGTACCGTGGGACTGAACATGCCGCCCGCCAATGCGAAACCCGCGTGATACATGTGTTGTTCAGGATTCTGGATATAAATTCCCTTGTACTCGAAGCGGCTTAGACAAAGAGAAAGAGAAATAACATACGGATGCAATTGATTACCAAGGGAGCAATAGCTGGTTCATGTTAGCATGAGATCGGCAGGCGACAAAGCTTGGAGATGGAGCGTTTTTGACTGCCTGATTTTGTTTTCAGTGTTACAACTCGAACGAGTGAATCCTTTCCAGGTAATTCTACCGAGCGACCATTGCGATGGAGGCAGTTGATCGTCCTTCATGAGTACTAATTCGTTGATTTTAAAATTCTCCTTTTCTTGACACCATTTTGGGCGAGTTTGAAGATGGGACAGCCAATCTCGGCTCCATTGCGTCCAAAACTGACGGATCAAATTTTGATGAGACAGAAATTGCTCACGGAACGACGAGTTTTGAGGGCGACAATGGGCAGGTGCGAGCAGGCTGTCACCAATGAGAAAATGTGCCGGCGTGAGAGCTTCTAAGTCGTCTGGATCCGCTGTTAGCGGACAAAGTGGCCGAGAGTTTAGGCAAGCTTCAATCCGGATAAGCACCGTTGCGAGTTCCTCATAAGTCTGCTTGTGACTTTCGACAGTCCTCTTCAGGTGATGCTTGACGGTAGTGCTAGTAGGAAGTGTTCCGACGAGAGTCCGGTAACCGCTTCTAGGTGAAGTGCCTTCGTAGCCAAGCAGACGAAAATAGCAATGTATCCTTTGTAAGTACTTGTCCCACGAAGCCGTGCTGCCTGGATTTCGATTGCCCCGGTATAATCGACGCCGTTCGCAATGAATGGGCGGTTTGGTGGGTTGACTCTGTGCACCGGGAGGTCGCCCATCAATTGACTTCCGATGCTAGGTGACGCGCGGAAGCACGTGATGCATTTTCGAAGGATTGTTCGGACGGCTTGTCTCCCATTTGGAATCCAGAATTTGTACCTCGTGTGGGCTAAAGTAAGATGAGCGCCGCCATGCAGGGTAGCGTGATGGGAGTTCTGAATTACCAGCTCTGTAAAGAAATGACGCTGCGGTAAGATGATTGGATGTTTGCGATCGAAAGAAAGGTTGGAATGTTTGAGACGACCGCGAACGCGTAAGATGCCGTCATCAAGAAAGGGAGTGAGATTTCTTAGAGTGCTCTTCGGAGGCAGAGGATTTTCTGCGAGGATCGCGTGCATGTCGGATTGAAAGGTCTCGGCTTGTACTATTTTCACGACGCAGCGAAGTGCATTGTCCAGTTCCTCTGGCGACAGCTGACTGTAAGATCTGGTTTTCTTCGATTGAGCGTTGTGACAAAAGCGCAGTATGTATGCTATGACTCGAACGAGTTTGGTGTAAGTTGAAAGCCGCTCA
The DNA here is from genome assembly GCF_043229965.1 of Drosophila suzukii. Taxonomy (NCBI): domain Eukaryota; kingdom Metazoa; phylum Arthropoda; class Insecta; order Diptera; family Drosophilidae; genus Drosophila; species Drosophila suzukii. The sequence continues at coordinate 1,144,441 of NW_027255940.1, read as the reverse complement.
ATGAGATTAATGTCTACTTGGGTGGTGTGCAAACGAATTTGCAAAGATTTTGCTTCTAGGGACTGCTCATCAAACTTTATGTTCGGTACCTCTGTGTCCGGCCACTCACTGGAGTGTTGCCTCAACCATGATGGTCCGTGCCACCAGAGATCAAAGATGGAGATTTCTGATGGGGATAGTCCTCTCGTGGCGCTGTCTGCTGGATTATCTGCCGTGGGAACATGTCTCCATTGGTTTGAGTCGCTGTGGTCCAGAATGTAGGCAACGCGATTGGCAACGAACGTTTTCCATCTAGTAACATCTCCTTTGATCCAGTGGAGAACGATAGTGGCGTCCGTCCAGTATGTAACGGAGATTTTTTCCAACAATTGTTTGCTACTACCCATTTAGTTAGTTTGGTTGCCAGCACAGCGCCGCATAACTCGGTCCTCGGGATCGTGAGGGGTTTCGTTGGACAGATTTTGGATTTTGCAGTGATGAGAGTGGTATAAAACGATGAATCAGGTTGGGGTATACGCATGTAAACCGCCGCTGCGTAGGCGTGAGTGGACCCGTCGCAGAAAGCGTGCAACTGGATATCATGGCGAAAGTCTGGCATATACCGTACGCTGCGAGGTATTCGGATTTTGATGATGTCCTCCAGATTGACACGGAACTTTTTCCATTTGTTAGCGATAGAACTGGGTACTGGGTCGTCCCACCCTAAGTGCTTGCGATCGTTCTCGGAATGGAGGTGTGCCATTGTGACTTCCTTTAGAATTAATTTTGCTGAAATGAGAATAGGGGCGATTAGTCCTAAGGGATCGAAAAGTCTGGCAATGCTCGAAAGAATTTCTCTTTTGGTTGAACCCGTGGGAATGCTCGCTTGCAATTTGTAGGTGAAACAGTCTTGGTTAGGTAACCAATGCATTCCTAAGGTTTTGACTGTATCAGAGCTGTCCCAGCTTCGTGACGTTTGATTGCATCGGTTTGATGAAGGAATGCTGTCTAGAAGCGCTATGTCGTTACTAGACCATTTTCTCAATTCCATATTTGCGGATTTTAGAGCGTTCTGGATTTGTAAACTCTTGTTTTGTGCTGCTGAGATAGTGTGATCACCAGAAAGAATATCGTCGACGTAGATTTCGTGCTTTAAGACCTCTTCTGCCAGTGGATAATTTTCGCGTTCATCCTCTGCAAGTTGACGAACGACTCTAATGGCGGTGAATGGTGCAGAAGCGGTACCGAAAGTTACAGTTGACAGGCAATATTCCTTGATGTTTCCATCCGCCGACCGCCATAAAATCCGCTGGTACTACGTGTTGTCCGGATGTACGTCGATGCAGCGGTACATGCGCTGGATGTCGGCGGTGAAAACATGCCGGTACTGTCTCCAATTCAGCAACACTGCAGGGAGATCATTTTGGAGAGTGGGTCCTACGGACAATACATCGTTTAGAGATCGACCGTTTGAGGTCTTTGCCGATGCGTCGAATACAATGCGCTGTTTGGTGGTGAGACTGTCTTCTTTATAGACAGCGTGATGAGGAAGAACGCAGGATTCAACCCGACAAGATTTTTTGGAGGTACTGACGGTTGATCTCTCACTAGAGACTGCTGGTGTGATTTGTCCCAATTCAAAATATTCTTCGATTCCCTCCTTGTAGCGAATCCATTTGTCTGGATCCCGTTCATAACGCCGCTCTAATTGAAGAAACCTGTTTAAAGCGACTTGATGCGATTTTCCTAGGGCCATTGTGGGATCGAAATGCCATTTGAAAGGTAGTCTTACCATAAAACTACCGTTTGCTTGACGTGTGTGCGTTTCCTTAAAGAAGGACTCACACCACCGCTCTTCGTCAGATTGAAGTGATCGGCTTGGGACAGATTCTATTTCGCAAAAAATTTTCAAAAGCGATTCCGTGTCTAGCGTGGTTTGATGACAGCGAATATTAAGTGTGTGGATTGATTCCTGGAACTTGCCGAGTATCATCCAACCTAAGTGAGAATTTTGTGCAATAGGTTCGTATGGATTTCCGATTCGGGTTACCGGAAGGATAAGACCCGCCATGAGGTCGGCTCCGATGATGAGATCTATGCGTTTCGAGCGATAGTATAAAGGATCCGAGAGCTGGAGTCCGTTGATGTGTTTCCAGTTTTGAGGCGAAAACGATTGGTTTGGTAGATGTGAGGTCAGCGAGTTCATAACGTACGCAGAGTCGACATCTAGATTGAACGTTGGGTTTAGCGACGTTCGGATGCAGCATCTTGCCGTAAAGTTGCACCGTTGACCAGTAGTTTGGCCGACGCCGGCGATCGAAGCGCGGATTCTGCATCGTGGAAGCTGGAGAGCTTGGACGGTATGCTCTGAGATTATTGTAGCTTCCGACCCCTGATCGATGAGGGCAGTTATTGTTGCTTGAGCGCGGCTCTGGGGGTGGCAGACAATAATCCGTGCGGTAGCTAGCAAGATATTCTGTCGCGTTGCATGGGAGGCTAAGGAAGAATAACATTGGAGGTTTGGATTAGCAAAAGGGCTAACTGGTGAGGTGTCGTTGTTCATAATCGAAGCGATATGTGGTTGACTGGATGATACGGTCGGCGAGTAAGGTTGGGGGGCTTGAGTGATGCTTGGCGCCGCGGCCGGATGAAGTAAAGAATGGTGGCGTTGTCCACAGTGGTAGCAATTCTTTACACTTGAACAGCGGGCCAGCATGTGCGATTTGCTCAGGCAGTTGAGGCATAGATTTGACTTACTCACGACCTCCTTACGTTGGTAGCAATCCAAGCTAAGGAATTGCTGACATCGACAAAGGATATGATTACCATTGCAGTGTGGGCAACGAAGCACAGGGGGGCTTGGTTGCGCGTGGATGTTATGAACCGAGATACGTTTTGTGGGGTGATGATCCAGTGATGATCCAGATTGGTTGGTGCCCGAACAGATTCTATTTTCAATGGCGTCCAGGGTGATTAACCGGTTGTTGAGAAACTGTTCGAGATCCTTGTACGAGGGAATGTGGGTTTGACTGCCGAGATTATGTTCCCAGGCGGAGTGCGTCTCTTTCGGTAATTTTGCAGTCAAATAATGGGCGAGCCAGTGATCCCCGTTCTGCAACGACGCGTTGATGGTGTTAAAGGCGACTGCGCAGACGTTGACTGCACTGATCATAGATCGAATATCATCGGGCTTCTCCTTGCTTAGGCTTGGCAACTGGTACAACATGTTCCTGTGATTGGAGAAGACCACGAGTGGATTGTTATAGCGCTGAATTAGTGTGTCCCATGCTACCGTATAGTTAGCGGCCGTCAAAGGAATTTGACGAATATCGCAATCTCGACCAGCTGGCAGAGATTCCTTGAGGAAATGAAACCGTTGAATATTGTCCAGCCGCTCATTTTGATGAATTAACCGAGTGAAGGCGTCATAATATCCAGGCCAGTCCACACAGTTTTCGCTAAACTTGGGCACTGGCAGTTGTGGCATGTGGACACGTGCGTCGGCAACCGTCGACACGGCGGTGGGTGCCGAGGCTGAGGACGGCGTCACTGGGAACTTTATTCGTTGGCCTTCAGCTACAAGGCAATAGGTTTCCATGTACAGATCCTCGAAACTGACGGCGATCTTCTTGGCGTGATAGTCCGTTTTGACATATCCCTCGGTGCAGATGATTACTTGATGGGTGGTCTCAAAAGCCGCGTTTAAACTCTCGATCTGCTGCAGGCGCTTCATGAAATAGCTTTCGGTTTTTCGAGACGCGGCATCCTTCTTATAGTTCTGCTGCAGACGTGTTAGACTTTGAAGACGCTCCTTTTGAAGTGTAATAAAACCTGCTAAGGCCGAATCATCTGCTTCGTGGTCAGACATATTATGAGAATTTTTAACAATTTATTTGAACCTAGCTAGCTCTGCTTGATAAATAAAAAGCACCCGTACTCACGTGATCTTTCCCTTTTTTTACTTATGCCTGAGGTTACGTAACGTTGACTGTAGCGTGAGCGCAGGCTGTACTGTTTTTCGATTCCGCTTTGAGTAGAAGACTTTCCTTGGTTGCGAAATTATAACGGGCCTTCTTGCCGCACCCGTGTGTGTAGAAGGGCTGTCAGGCGACCGGGTGTGTTGGTATTGGTGACTGTGCTCTATCGGTGTGAGAGCACTTGTTGGGGGCACAAACGGAGACGATCGCAATTTGTGTTAGATGGAGTGCTGGGTGTTATGCATTATAACCCACAATTGAAAGATCAATCTGAGCTTTTTAAACTTCAAGCAAGAGTCCCCTCATGGGCCACCATGTTCAGTTGTGACGCCGTGCCAAAAAAAAGCTCTGTACGGCTGTCATTGTAAGAAGGGCTCTTGGGAGTAATTAAACGACTGAAGTTCAAATATAACAGTTCAGCCTTTAATTCATTAGCTTATAATGTGTACACTTCACTCTTCTTCATTAATTAACTTTAACAAAATAATGGGTCGCAATGGACAGCAAAATAAAAGAAGACAATGTTGTTCCGGTCGCTGAAGCTTGTAGTTCTCACTGCCCTTCTCTCTCGTTCTGTCGGGTTGCCAGATCTCCTGACCTTCGTCTTCAGTTGGCAGGGCGATCAGCTGTGCATACGAACCAAGTACCGTGGGACTGAACAATACCTCATTTATGACGCCTTTAGGACAATTTGAGTTTATGCGGATGCCAATGGGGCTGAAGAATGCACCAGCGGTGTTTCAACGATTTATCAATAAGATTTTTGCAGCCATGATAATGGATGGTACGGTAGTTATATACATGGACGATATCATGATTGCGAGTAAAGAAATGCAAGAACATTTAAGTGTTCTTAGAGAAGTTTTTGATAGATTAGCAAGGAACAAACTAGAATTGAGAATGGACAAGTGTGAGTTTCTACAAGCAAGTGTACAATACTTAGGATTTTTGGTAACTAGCAAAGGAATACAGGCTAATGACAAAGGAATAGAAGCTGTTCGAGATTTTCCCGTTCCAGACAAAGTACACGGTGTTAGAAGCTTTCTGGGTTTGTGTTCGTATTTCAGAAGGTTCATTAAAGACTTTTCGATGATCGCTAAACCTCTATATGAGTTGTTAAAAAAGGATAAAGAATTTGTATTTGAAGAAAAGGAATTGCAATGTTTTGAAATGCTTAAGAAAAAGTTGGTGGAAGCTCCAGTGTTAGGATTATATTATTACAAGGACGAGGTAGAATTGCATACAGACGCCAGTGCACAAGGTTTTGGAGCAGTTTTGCTGCAAAGAAAAGAGGATAAGAAGCTTCATCCAATATTTTATTTTTCGAAAGCAACAACAAAAGACGAAGCAAAGTATCATAGTTTTGAACTGGAAACGTTAGCAATAATTTACGCTCTTAGAAGATTTAGAATTTATGTGCAGGGTAGACGATTTAGAATAGTCACAGATTGTAACTCACTGACGTTGACGTTAAATAGAATTGAGTTAAACCCCCGTATTGCACGGTGGGCGTTAGAATTGCTAGAGTATGACTTTGAATTAGTCCACAAATCGGGGAAACTTATGCAACATGTTGACGCGTTAAGTAGAAATACAAACATAATGGTAGTTGAAACGAATAGCTTTGAAGATAATTTAATTATTTGTCAAGCGAAAGATGAAAAATTAAAAGATGTTAGAAAAAAGTTAGAAAATGAGGAAGATAAAATGTTTGAGATGAGGAATGGAGTTATATATAGAAAGTCGAATAATGGAAAGCTGTTATTTTGTGTTCCAGAAGAAATGGAGGAAAAGATATTATACAAATATCACAATGAATTGGGTCATTTAGGAAGAGATAAAGTTATGGATGCTATTGTTAGGACGTATTGGTTTTCGAATATGAAAGAGAAAGTGGTTAGACATATTGAAAATTGTATAAAATGTGTAGCATATTCGCCGAAGTCAGGGAAAGGGGAAGGACTGTTGCACAGTATACCAAAAGGAAATGTGCCATTTGAAATTATACATATTGATCATTATGGACCGGTTGATAATCGAAGAGCAAAGAAACATCTCTTTGTGGTTATAGACGGATTTACCAAATATGTTAGGCTATATGCAACAAAAACGACGAACACAAAGGAAGTTATTATAGCATTGAAAGACTACTTCAGGTCTTACAGCAGACCAACTTGTATAGTTTCGGATAGGGGAAGCTGTTTTACGTCGGAAGATTTCGGAAAATTTATGGAAGAATGTAATATTAAACATGTAAAAATTGCGACCGGGTCACCTCAAGCCAATGGACAAGTAGAAAGGATTAATAGGATTGTGGGACCAATGATAGCTAAATTAGCAGATCCAGAAGAGAAAATGCATTGGGACACAGTTGTGGAAGATGTTGAGTTTTCATTAAACAACACGAAGCAAAGAAGCATAGCACAAATGCCAAGTAAAATGTTGTTTGGAATCGAGCAGAAAGGAAAAGTTATTGATGAATTGAGACAAAAGTTAGAAGAATTAGATAATGTTAGTGATGTTAGAGATTTAGACAAAATTAGGAAAGATGGTTCAGAAGCGCAAAGAAAATTACAAAAAAACAACGAACAGAGATATAATGGAAAAAGGACAAAGAGTTCGGAGTACAAAGTGGGAGACTATATTATGGTAAAAAATTTTGATAGCTCAGTAGGAGTCGCAAGAAAGCTAATACCTAAACACAAGGGTCCTTATGTTATAGATAAAGTTTTGAGAAATGATAGATACTTGATAAAAGATGTTGAAGGTTTTCAATTATCGCGTTGCCCTTATCAAGGTGTCTGGAGTAGCCAAAATATTAAGCATTGGATTGGAAAACGGAAATAAAGTTGTAAATATATCTAAAAATTTGTAAATACAAAACTAAATTGTAGAAACTAAGATAAATATAAGAAATCAATTGTAAATTAACACAAGATCAGGGGATCTTAAAATGTCAGGACGGCCGAATTGTAGCAGGATTGCTACGTCATAGTATGTATGTATGTGTATGTTATTGTATTCCTTCTAGATCATTCGTGTAAGTTCTAAGAATAAGTTGTTGTTGTTGTACGATGCCGCTCACTGTGCTCTAACTCTCTCTCTCGATTTCATCACTCTCTCAATGAATCGGGGGTTGATGCGGATCGTGAGCTGAGAGCGAGGGCAGTTGAACGCCGACCGTGATCCTGAACATACCACATTATAAAATAAAAGAAAAGACTAGAAGTACAGATTTGTGTTGGTGTTTAACTTCAGGGGAATACGTTTTACCCCTACATATATAACTTTAAATGTAGTAAAAAATATGACGGTTTTCATGTCATTGATTTTAATTTTGCGAAGATTTTTTGACATGGGCCTTCTTTCCTTCTTTAAAAGCCCATAACTTGGTCAAATAAACTCGAGTCTCGATATGGCATACCTTTATGTGCTTGTGGAATGATTTTGTAGTAATCTGTATTAAAATATATAACTTTAAAGGTAGTAAAAAATATGACCATTTTTATGTCATTGATTTAAATTTTGCGAAGGTTTACTGAAATGGGCCTTCTTTCCATCTTTAAAAGCCCTTAACTTGGTCAAATGAACTCGGATCTCGATATGGCATACCTTTATGGGCTTGTGTATGATTTTGTTGTAATCTGTATTAAAATGTATAACTTTAAAGGTAGTAAAAAATATGACCATATCCATGTAATTGTCTTCTTTACATCTTTAAAAAGGACTTGGATTTCGATATGGCATACCTTTATGGGCTTGTGGAATGATTATGTTGTTATCTGCATTAAAATATATAACTTTAAATGTAGTAAAAAATATGACGGTTTTTATGTCATTGATTTTAATTTTGCGAAGATTTTTTGACACGGGCCTTCTTTCCTTCTTTAAAAGCCCATAGCTTGGTCAAATGAACTCGAATCTCGATATGGCATACCTTTATGTGCTTGTGGAATGATTTTGTAGTAATCTGTATTAAAATATATAACTTTAAAGGTATTAAAAATATGTGACCGTTTTTTTGTCATTGATTTTAATTTTGCGAAGGTTTACTGAAATGGGCCTTCTATCCATCTTTAAAAGCCCATAACTTGGTCAAAAGGACTCGGATTTCGATATGGCATACCTCTATGGGCTTGTGGAATGATTATGTTGTTATCTGCATTAAAATATATAACTTTAAAGGTAGTAAAAAATATGACCGTTATAGTAGTATAAACTGCTATACTTATTAAACACTTTATTACACTGAACTGTTCTCCTTCACTTCTTGTTCGCAATTGGCTGGTTTTACATAGCGTCGGTTTTACATACGATTACGTGAAGTTGGCTGCGATCAATATCGATACTTAACATTTTAGAGTTGCCAGGTTGGCCACTTTACAACAGGAGATACTTTAGATGCTAACGACTATTAAACAGCTAGCCGTTACATTCAAATACTTGTTGATATACATTTACAACAAAGAGTTATACTCAAATATATACAAGACACTTATCCTACTACAATTCGGCCATCCTGACTGGTTGATCACCTGATCAAGATATATTGATTTAAAAGTTATGCTTATTATATCTATGGTTATGGTTATGGTTACATAAGTTTCATTTTCTTGTTATACTTTACATTTTTATATTTTTTTTTGTTTTTTACTTTTATTTTTATTCTTTATCCAATGTCTTAAATTTTGGGCACTCCAAACACCTAGATAAGGACTTCGTGCTAATTGAAACCCTTCGACGTCTTTTAATAAAAACCTGTCATTGCGCATCGCTTTTGCAATCACATATGGTCCCTTATGTTTGGGAATCAGTTTCCTAGCAGTCCCAACAGTCGAGTCAAAATTCTTCACCATTACATATTCTCCTTTTTTATACCCTTTAGCCTTTACACGTCTTTTATTATAAATTTTTCGTTATAATCTTGAACTTGTTTTTGGTGGGTCGCAGCTTTTTTTCTTATTTGTGCTAAACTATCTAATTTTGTATTTTCATTTATGTCCTCTAGCTTTTCCTTAAGTTCATCAACAATCTTTCCTTTTTGTTCTACTCCAAACAGCATTTTACTCGGAAGTTGTCTTATACTTCTGTGCAACGTATTATTAAGAGCATGTTCTATTTTATTTATAACATTGTCCCAGTATACACCTTTACTTTGATCAACTAATTTTGCTATCATTGGTCCAAGGCTCCTGTTAATCCTTTCGACTTGACCATTTGCCTGAGGTGAGCCTGTGGCTATCTTGATATGCTTCACATTATACTCTTCCATGAATTCTTCGAAGTCCTTAGACGTAAAACAACTACCGCGGTCTGAAACTATACATTTTGGACGACTGTATGCCCTAAAGTAATCTTTTAATGCCGTTATTACCTCCCTAGTACTTGTTGATTTAGTTGAATAGAGTCTTACAAATTTCGTAAATCCGTCGACTACCACAAAAATATGCTTTTTTGCTCTCGATGAGTCTACTGGACCATAATGATCAATGTGTATTAACTCGAATGGTTTGCTTCCCTTGGGAATACTGTTCAAAAAACCTTCTCCTTTACCTGATTTTGGTGAAAACGCTACACATTTTAAACAATTTTCTATATGCGCAACACACTTTTCTTTCAAGCTTGGAAACCAATACGTTTTTGAAATTATGTCCATCATTTTATCTCTTCCTACATGTCCTATTTCGTTATGATATTTATATAGTACCTGATTTTCCATTTCTTCTGGCACGTAAAACAGTATTCTATTGCCATTTGCTTTTCTGTACACTACACCATTTCTCATTTCAAATAATTTAAGTTCTGCTTTCTCTAAAACGGTTTTAAGCTTCTTAATTCTTAAATCTTTTCCTTGACAAATGACTAAATTTTCTTCAAAACTGTTGGTTTCTACTATTAGAATATTATTATACCTGCTGAGAGCATCCACATGTTGCATTTTGTTTCCAGCCCTGTGACATATCTCAAGATCATAGTTTTCCATCTCCAAGGCCCATCTCGATATCTTCGGATTAAGTTCTGCCTTATTAAGTGTTAACTTAAGTGCAATACAGTCGGTTACTAGTCTCACATGCTTTCCTTGCAAATATATCCTAAATCTACGAAGAGCATAAATAACCGCTAAAGTCTCGAGTTCAACACTATGTAATTTAGCCTCATCTGCTGTAGTACGCTTAGAGAAATAGAATACAGGGTGTAACTTGCCATCATCTTTCTTTTGTAACAGTACTGCACCAAATCCCAGAGCGCTGGCGTCACAATGTAATTCTGTATCGTCTTTGTAATTATATAACGCTAGTACTGGTGACTCAATAAGTTTTTCCTTTAGACTGAGAAAACAATTCATCTCTACTTCACCAAATTGAAATGGTTTGTCTTTCCTTAACAGGTCGTACAAAGGTTTTGCTATTGTAGAGAAATCCTTTATAAACCTTCGAAAATATGAAGAAAGTCCCAAAAAACTTTGTACTGCCTGTACCTTGGAGGGAACTGGAAAATTTTTTACGGCTTCAATGCCCTTATCGTCTGCCCTGATGCCATTCTCGGAAATCAAAAATCCTAAATACTTTATATTTGATTTTAAAAACTCACATTTATCCATTCTAAGTTCTAATCTGTTCTGTGTAAGCCTTTTAAAAATTTCTTCTAATGTTTCCAAATGCTCATTAATATCTTTGCTGGCGACCATTATATCATCCATGTACACTACTACTTTGTTGTTTCTAATCATGTCATCAAAAATTTTATTAACAAAGCGTTGAAAAACAGCCGGTGCGTTTTTGATACCCATTGGCATTCTTAAAAATTCAAATTGTCCTAGTGGAGTCACGAATGAAGTATATTTGACAGATTCTTCATGTACAAAAACATGAAAATATCCATTTTTAAGATCTAACTTCGATAATAATTTTTTGTCAACTAATTTATCTAATAAATCATCGATGTGTGGCAGTGGGTAGTTATCTTTTAGCAGTGCTTTGTTAAGTTTCCTATAATCAATGCATAATCTAATTTCACCTGTTTTCTTCTTGACTAATACTATCGGAGATGCAAATTCTGATTCGCTTGGTCTTATTATATCGCTTTTCAAATATTCGTCTAGTAATTTTTGAAGCTTATCCTTTTCTGTATATGATAATCGTCGAGGACTACAACTGAAAGGTTTTGCATTATCTAGGCATAGCTTCATTTCTGCTCTAATCATTGGCCTTTCAGGTCTAGTTGCTTTTACATAACTGTTTTCAATTATTTTCAAGAAACGACATTGTATTTGATAAGTAGTGCTTTTGTCCCAGTTAAATTCAATCGTTTCGTTGTTTGTACAGTCGATATTAAGTATTTCGGTTTCAAAATTGTCAATTTCCAGTTGCCTGTTTACATTTGTACATTCCGTTTTTTCATTGTTAAGTCTCATAACTGTCTGACCGATATTTCCACTATTTCGTCTCGTAACTGTTTGACCGTCATTTTCACTATTTCGTCCCGTAACTGTTTGACTCATTGTTTTACTGTTTCGTCCCGTAACTGTTTGACTCATTGTTTCATTGTTTCGTCTCGTAACTGTTTGACTCGTTGTTTCATTGTTTTGTATCATCGCCCTGTGACCTATTCTTTTATTATGATCTTTCACGACTGCATGTTCCGCTTTTACAGCTTCAGTCGCCAATTCCAAAACATTCTCGGTTATATAGTCATCTAAACACTCAATATTATGATTTACTTCAGCAATGCGCAACGACAGATCACTAGTAGCACTCGTCGGGTTATGTTTTGATATATCTTCTACAGTTATCATCTTTAAAGTTCTTAAATCTAAATTTAAATCGCAAGCATCCATGAAATTTCTACCCAAAACCACATCATACATCATAGACTCATTGGCAACAACTGTTAAATTGAAGTAACATTTTATTTTTTCTTTTAATACAAAACATAAAATTTTTCCATAGATTTGTAATGGGCTTCTATTTATACCAAAATAATGTTCTTTAACTTCATGTAGTTTGGCCTCCCTGGGCAACAAAGATAATTTAATCAATGAAATTGGACTGCCAGAGTCTGAGATGCATGCTGTAACCATAGGAGATATAATTTGATTGTCAAAATAAATTTTAATACACCTTACATATTTATTTTTAGCATTTCCCTTCCTTTCCTCGCATTGGGCTACGAAGTGGCCGAACTTGCCACAAGCATAGCAGGATCCTGGCACCCTTGCTGGCTTTCGACAATCCTTAGCGATGTGTCCTCTGGCGTTGCAATTACCGCAGCGGAATCCTCCGTTGTCGCTCCTATTCCTGTTCAGCTCCTTCGACACCAACTCCTTTGGCTTGTCCAAACGGATACCAGCAAACGCACGGAGAATTTGCATCGGATCTGTGAAGCATTGGATCCGGGCTTGATCACGCAAATTCTGTGCTGGTATTCCCTCGACTATCTGATCAACCAATTCGTCCGGTTCGATGTTGATGCTGCTGGCTAGCATTGTCTTTGCCTCAAAATACACCGCGAACTTTTCGGAATGATGCCACTTTAAATCTTCAAATTTGCGTCGTGCCTCTGCTTTTGAAAGCTTATCGCCGAATGCTAATATCAGCTGTTCCAAAAGATTCTCTGCCGGCTCCATAATAAGCGTTGCATTTGCATGCAACCAGCGCTGAGCGACACCCTTCAGTTTGGACACAATCACCATCTTCATGCCCACTGCATCCAGGTTGTACATTTCAGCAATGTTGCGTACTTGCTGGGTCCAAATGTTTGCACAAGAAGATCCATCAAAATCCATGATGATTTCCTTGGCAAATGAAAGTGACATATTTGGCGCTTCTAGTCCTTTGTTTACAACTGCCACTCGTTGTTGCTCAACACCGTTTCTTACATCGATATCGGTTTCGCTATCGATATCAGCACTTCCATCGGTGCTTGGTATTTTTCCGCCAACTGCTTCCTCGAAGTTTTCGCCTTGCACTGCTCGCTTTACTCCCTCGCTGCTCACTGCTTGGTTGCAGTTTTCGGCCATGTTGATGACGTCATTGCCAACTGCTTGCGACGCGGCTCTTACTTGTGCAAGAATGTTCTGGAGCTCCTTCTTACCAGCTTGGATTTCAGCGCGTATTTGTTGTAGCGACAACACTCCTTCGGCTACAGCAAACCACTCGTCTCCCTTGGGCCTTGAAGCCGCTGCAGGAATCAGTTCCGACCTAGGGTTGGCATCCTCAGCAGAGAAATCCTCCCCCAAGTCATCTTCCGGCTCTAACTCCTGAGCCCGATCAGCCAGGAGCTCGTTGTCAGCGTACTGCGGCAGTGGGGACTCCGGGCGAGTTCCACGAACTAGCGGGTCCAAGCCATTTAGTCGTGCCGCCAGTTCGGCCTTATTGCTGATCGTCGGCAAGTTTAATGCCGCCAACCACCTTTTGAGCTGGACGACCGTGAACTTTTGGACATCAATTAGATCCATTTTATGGGTCAGAACCACTTCTGAAGTTTATAGTAGTATAAACTGCTATACTTATTAAAAACTTTATTACACTGAACTGTTCTCCTTCACTTCTTGTTCGCAATTGGCTGGTTTTACATAGCGTCGGTTTTACATACGATTACGTGAAGTTGGCTGCGATCAATATCGATACTTAACATTTTAGAGTTGCCAGGTTGGCCACTTTACAACAGGAGATACTTTAGATGCTAACGACTATTAAACAGCTAGCCGTTACATTCAAATACTTGTTGATATACATTTACAACAAAGAGTTATACTTAAATATATACAAGACACTTATCCTACTACACCGTTTTTATGTCATTGATTTTAATTTTGCGAAGGTTTACAGAAATGGGCCTTCTTTACATCTTTAAAATCCCATAACTTACTCAAATGAAGTCGGATTTCGATATGGCATACTTTTATGGGCTTGTGGAATGATTATGTTGTTATCTGCATTAAAATATATATCTTTAAAGCTAGTAAAAAATATGACCGTTTTTATGTCTTGATTTTAATTTTGCGAAGGTTAACTGAAATTGACCTTCTTTCCATCTTCAAAAGCCCATAACTTGGTCAAATGAACTCGGATTTCGATATGGCATACCTTTATGGGCTTGTGGAATGATTATGTTGTTATCTACATTTAAGTAACTTTAAAGGTAGTAAAAAATATGACCGTTTTTATGTCATTGATTTTAATTTTGCGAAGGTTTACTGAAATGGACCTTATTTCCATCTTTAAAAGCCCATAGCCTGGTCAAATGAACTTGGATTTTGATATGGCATACCTTTACGGGCTTGTTGGATGATTTTGTTGATATCTGTATTAAAATATATAACTTTAAAGGTAGTAAAAAATATGACCGTTTTTATGTCATTGATTTTAATTTTGCGAAGGTTTACAGAAATGGGACTTCTTTACATCTTTAAAAGCCCATAACTTAGTCAAATGAAGTCGGATTTCGATATGGCATACCTTTATGGGCTTGTGGAATGATTATGTTGTTATCTGCATTAAAATTTATAACTTTAAAGGTAGTAAAAAATATGACCGTTTTTATGTCTTGATTTTAATTTTGCGAAGGTTAACTGAAAATGGCCTTCTTTCCATCTTTAAAAGCCCATAACTTGGTCAAATGAAGTCGGATTTCGATATGGCATACCTTTATAGGCTTGTGGAATGATTATGTTGTTATCTGCATTAAAATATATAACTTTAAATGTAGTAAAAAATATGACGGTTTTTATGTCATTGATTTTAATTTTGCGAAGATTTTTTGACATGGGCCATAACTTGGTCAAATGAACTCCAATCTCGATATGGCATGCCTTTATGTGCTTGTGGAATGATTTTGTAGTAATCTGTATTAAAATATATAACTTTAAAGGTATTAAAAATATGTGACCGTTTTTTTGTCATTGATTTTAATTTTGCGAAGGTTTACTGAAATGGGCCTTCTATCCATCTTTAAAAGCCCATAACTTGGTCAAAAGAACTCGGATTTCGATATGGCATACCTCTATGGGCTTGTGGAATGATTATGTTGTTATCTGCATTAAAATATAAAACTTTAAAGGTAGTAAAAAATATGACCGTTTTTATGTCATTGATTTTAATTTTGCGAAGGTTTACAGAAATGGGCCTTCTTTACATCTTTAAAATCCCATAACTTACTCAAATGAAGTCGGATTTCGATATGGCATACTTTTATGGGCTTGTGGAATGATTATGTTGTTATCTGCATTAAAATATATATCTTTAAAGCTAGTACAAAATATGACCGTTTTTATGTCTTGATTTTAATTTTGCGAAGGTTAACTGAAATTGACCTTCTATCCATCTTCAAAAGCCCATAACTTGGTCAAATGAACTCGGATTTCGATATGGCATACCTTTATGGGCTTGTGGAATGATTATGTTGTTATCTACATTTAAGTAACTTTAAAGGTAGTAAAAAATATGACCGTTTTTATGTCATTGATTTTAATTTTGCGAAGGTTTACTGAAATGGGCCTTATTTCCATCTTTAAAAGCCCATAGCCTGGTCAAATGAACTTGGATTTTGATATGGCATACCTTTACGGGCTTGTTGGATGATTTTGTTGTTATCTGTATTAAAATATATAACTTTAAAGGTAGTAAAAAATATGACCGTTTTTATGTCATTGATTTTAATTTTGCGAAGGTTTACAGAAATGGGACTTCTTTACATCTTTAAAAGCCCATAACTTAGTCAAATGAAGTCGGATTTCGATATGGCATACCTTTATGGGCTTGTGGAATGATTATGTTGTTATCTGCATTAAAATTTATAACTTTAAAGGTAGTAAAAAATATGACCGTTTTTATGTCTTGATTTTAATTTTGCGAAGGTTAACTGAAATTGGCCTTCTTTCCATCTTTAAAAGCCCATAACTTGGTCAAATGAACTCGGATTTCGATATGGCATACCTTTATGGGCTTGTGGTATGATTATGTTGTTATCTGCATTAAAATATATTACTTTAAAGGTAGTAAAAAATATGACCGTTTTTATGTCATTGATTTTAATTTTGCAAAGGTTTACTGAAATGGGCCTTCTTCCCATCTTTAAAGCCCATAACTTGGTCAAAAGGACTCGGATTTCGATATGGCATACCTCTATGGGCTTGTGGAATGATTATGTTCTTATCTGCATAAAAATATATAACTTTAAAGGTAGTAAAAAATATGATCGTTTTTATGTCATTGATTTTAATTTTGCGAAGGTTTACAGAAATGGGCCTTTTTTACATCTTTAAAAGCCCATAACTTAGTCAAATGAAGTCGGATTTCGATATGGCATACCTTTATAGGCTTGTGGTATGATTATGTTGTTATCTGCATTAAAATATATTACTTTAAAGGTAGTAAAAAATATGACCGTTCTTATGTCATTGATTTTAATTTTGCAAAGGGCCTTCTTCCCATCTTTAAAGCCCATAACCTGGTCAAAAGGACTCGGATTTCGATATGGCATACCTTTATGGGCTTGTGGAATGATTTTGTTGTTATCTGCATTAAAATTTGTAACTTTAAAGGTAGTAAAAAATATGACCGTTTTTGTGTCTTGATTTTAATTTTGCGAAGGTTAACTGAAATTGGCCTTCTTTCCATCTTTAAAAGCCCATAGCTTGGTCAAATGAACTCGGATTTCGATATGGCATACCTTTATGGGCTTGTGGTATGATTATGTTGTTATCTGCATTAAAATATATTACTTTAAAGGTAGTAAAAAATATGACCGTTTTTATGTCATTGATTTTAATTTTGCAAAGGTTTACTGAAATGGGCCTTCTTCCCATCTTTAAAGCCCATAACTTGGTCAAAAGGACTTGGATTTCGATATGGCATACCTCTATGGGCTTGTGGAATGATTATGTTCTTATCTGCATAAAAATGTATAACTTTAAAGGTAGTAAAAACTATGATCGTTTTTATATCATTGATTTTAATTTTGGGAAGGCTTACAGAAATTGGCCTTTTTTACATCTTTAAAAGCCCATAACTTGGTCAAAAGGACTCGGATTTCGATATGGCTTACCTCTATGGGCTTGTGGAATGATTATGTTGTTATCTGCATTAAAATATATTACTTTAAAGGTAGTAAAAAATATGACCGTTCTTACGTCATTGATTTTAATTTTGCAAAGGTTTACTGAAATGGGCCTTCTTCCCATCTTTAAAGCCCATAACCTGGTCAAAAGGACTCGGATTTCGATATGGCATACCTTTATGGGCTTGTGGAATGATTATGTTGTTATCTGCACTAAAATATATTACTTTAAAAGTAGTGAAAAATATGACCGTTTTTATGTCATTGATTTTAATTTTGCAAAGGTTTACTGAAATGGGCCTTCTTCCCATCTTTAAAGCCCATAACTTGGTCAAAAGGACTCGGATTTCGATATGGCATACCTCTATGGGCTTGTGGAATGATTATGTTCTTATCTGCATAAAAATATATAACTTTAAAGGTAGTAAAAAATATGATCGTATTTATGTCATTGATGTTAATTTTGCGAAGGTTTACAGAAATAAGCCTTTTTTACATCTTTAAAAGCCCATAACTTGGTCAAAAGGACTCGGATTTCGATATGGCTTACCTCTATGGGCTTGTGGAATGATTATGTTGTTATCTGCATTAAAATATATTACTTTAAAGGTAGTAAAAAATATGACCGTTCTTATGTCATTGATTTTAATTTTGCAAAGGTTTACTGAAATGGGCCTTCTTCCCATCTTTAAAGCCCATAACCTGGTCAAAAGGACTCGGATTTCGATATGGCATACCTTTATGGGCTTGTGGAATGATTATGTTGTTATCTGCACTAAAATATATTACTTTAAAAGTAGTGAAAAATATGACCGTTTTTATGTCATTGATTTTAATTTTGCAAAGGTTTACTGAAATGGGCCTTCTTCCCATCTTTAAAGCCCATAACTTGGTCAAAAGGACTCGGATTTCGATATGGCATACCTCTATGGGCTTGTGGAATGATTATGTTCTTATCTGCATAAAAATATATAACTTTAAAGGTAGTAAAAAATATGATCGTATTTATGTCATTGATGTTAATTTTGCGAAGGTTTACAGAAATAAGCCTTTTTTACATCTTTAAAAGCCCATAACTTGGTCAAAAGGACTCGGATTTCGATATGGCTTACCTCTATGGGCTTGTGGAATGATTATGTTGCTATCTGCAATAAAATATATTACTTTAAAGGTAGTAAAAAATATGACCGTTCTTATGTCATTGATTTTAATTTTGCAAAGGTTTACTGAAATGGGCCTTCTTCCCATCTTTAAAGCCCATAACTTGGTCAAAAGGACTCGGATTTCGATATGGCATACCTCTATGGGCTTGTGGAATGATTATGTTCTTATCTGCATAAAAATATATAACTTTAAAGGTAGTAAAAAATATGATCGTATTTATGTCATTGATGTTAATTTTGCGAAGGTTTACAGAAATAAGCCTTTTTTACATCTTTAAAAGCCCATAACCTGGTCAAAAGGACTCGGATTTCGATATGGCATACCTTTATGGGCTTGTGGAATGATTATGTTGTTATCTGCATTAAAATTTGTAACTTTAAAGGTAGTAAAAAATATGACCGTTTTTGTGTCTTGATTTTAATTTTGCGAAGGTTAACTGAAATTGGCCTTCTTTCCATCTTTAAAAGCCCATAGCTTGGTCAAATGAACTCGGATTTCGATATGGCATACCTTTATGGGCTTGTGGTATGATTATGTTGTTATCTGCATTAAAATATATTACTTTAAAGGTAGTAAAAAATATGACCGTTTTTATGTCATTGATTTTAATTTTGCAAAGGTTTACTGAAATGGGCCTTCTTCCCATCTTTAAAGCCCATAACTTGGTCAAAAGGACTTGGATTTCGATATGGCATACCTCTATGGGCTTGTGGAATGATTATGTTCTTATCTGCATAAAAATGTATAACTTTAAAGGTAGTAAAAACTATGATCGTTTTTATATCATTGATTTTAATTTTGGGAAGGCTTACAGAAATTGGCCTTTTTTACATCTTTAAAAGCCCATAACTTGGTCAAAAGGACTCGGATTTCGATATGGCTTACCTCTATGGGCTTGTGGAATGATTATGTTGTTATCTGCATTAAAATATATTACTTTAAAGGTAGTAAAAAATATGACCGTTCTTATGTCATTGATTTTAATTTTGCAAAGGTTTACTGAAATGGGCCTTCTTCCCATCTTTAAAGCCCATAACCTGGTCAAAAGGACTCGGATTTCGATATGGCATACCTTTATGGGCTTGTGGAATGATTATGTTGTTATCTGCACTAAAATATATTACTTTAAAAGTAGTGAAAAATATGACCGTTTTTATGTCATTGATTTTAATTTTGCAAAGGTTTACTGAAATGGGCCTTCTTCCCATCTTTAAAGCCCATAACTTGGTCAAAAGGACTCGGATTTCGATATGGCATACCTCTATGGGCTTGTGGAATGATTATGTTCTTATCTGCATAAAAATATATAACTTTAAAGGTAGTAAAAAATATGATCGTATTTATGTCATTGATGTTAATTTTGCGAAGGTTTACAGAAATAAGCCTTTTTTACATCTTTAAAAGCCCATAACTTGGTCAAAAGGACTCGGATTTCGATATGGCTTACCTCTATGGGCTTGTGGAATGATTATGTTGCTATCTGCAATAAAATATATTACTTTAAAGGTAGTAAAAAATATGACCGTTTTTCTGCTATTGATTTTAATTTTGCGAAGGATTACTGAAATGGGCCTTATTTCCATCTTTGAGGCCCATAACTTGGTCAAAAGGACTCGGTTTTCGATATGGCATACCTTTATGGGCTTGTAGAATGATTATGTTGTTATCTGCATTAAAATATATTACTTTAAAGGTAGTAAAAAATATGACCGTTCTTATGTCATTGATTTTAATTTTGCAAAGGTTTACTGAAATGGGCCTTCTTCCCATCTTTAAAGCCCATAAATTGGTCAAAAGGGCTCGGATTTCGATATGGCATACCTTTATGGGCTTGTGGAATGATTATGTTGTTATCTGCATTAAAATATATTACTTTAAAGGTAGTAAAAAATATGACCGTTTTTATGTCATTGATTTTAATTTTGCAAAGGTTTACTGAAATGGGCCTTCTTCCCATCTTTAAAGCCCATAACTTGGTCAAAAGGACTCGGATTTCGATATGGCTTACCTCTATGGGCTTGTGGAATGATTATGTTGTTATCTACATTAAAATATATAACTTTAAAGTTAGTAAAAAATATGGTCGTTTTTATGTCATTGATTTTAATTTTGCGAAGGTTAACTGAAATTGACCTTCTTTCCATCTTCAAAAGCCCATAGCTTGGTCAAATGAACTCGGATTTCGATATGGCATACCTTTATGGGCTGTAGCGTGTAACGTTCGAATGAAGTGTTTTGAATCGAAGGATCTGTACTTGCGGGGCACGCTTTAGGGTCCGGCACTAACTCGTCGGCTTTGGGGGTGTTGTTCTTGCTTTATACTGACCCTGACACCATCTACACATTATTATTAACAGACCAAGAATTGAGCGTGCTTGCGACAAAATTATAAGTTAGTTAACTAAACCGGAAGAAATATAAATAAATTCGGAAAGAATTAGAATTTAAAGACTCAAGAAAAGAAAAGAAAGAGAGAAATCTTAATGCAGCGAAGACACGGGTGTTATTGTGCTCGCATGTTGCCCACCCTACCTATGATCACCTGCCGCAAGAGCATGACTCTGGTGACCCCTTTTGTTCCCTACGACCGAGAAAACATCAGCGGAGTTCAGTAAATTTTGGAATTTAAGCTTCCATTTTTATAATAAATTCAAGGAAAGAAAACATAATTAACAGTAGTTCAGTAATAGTAATTCATGATAAAGTAATAGGTATAAAAATAGTAATAATGTTTAAACAATGGTATATAATCTTAATTAAGAGAGCATATATATATACGGTTTTTGTAAGATAAAGGCGGTTGTTTCAAAGTTTAGAATTTCAATTCGTTTCAGGGTGAGATATTAATTTAATTTGTTTGGTTTAATTTAATTAGGATTGATTTTAATTTTTCGAAGGTTAACCGAAATTGGCCTTCTTTCCATCTTTAAAAGCCCATAACTTGGTCAAATGAACTCGGATTTCGATATGGCATACCTTTACGGGCTTGTTGGATGATTTTGTTGTTATCTGTATTAAAATATATATCTTTAAAAATAGTAAAAAATATGACCGTTTTTATGTCATTGATTTTAATTTTGCGAAGGTTTACTGAAATGGGCCTTATTTCCATCTTTAAAAGCCCATAACTTGGTCAAATGAACTCGGATTTCGATATGGCATACCTTTATATGCTTGTGGAATGATTGTGTTTTTATTAGCATTAAAATATATTACTTTAAAGGTAGTAAAAAATATGACCGTTTTTATGCGAAGGTTTACTGAAATGGGCCTTATTTCCATCTTTAAAAGCCCATAACTTGGTCAAATGAACTCGGATTTCTATATGGCATACCTTTATAGGCTTGTGGAATGATTTTGTTGTTATCTGCATTAAAATATATAACTTTAAAGGTAGTAAAAAATATGACCGTTTTTATGTTATTGATTTTTATTTTGCGAAGGTTCACAGAAATGGGCCTTCTTTCCATCTTTAAAAGCCCATAACTTGGTCAAATGAACTCGGATTTCGATATGGCATACCTTTATAAGCTTGTGGAATGATTATGTTGTTATGTGCATTAAAATATATAACTTTAAGGGAAGTAAAAAATATGACCGTTTTTATGTCATTGATTTTAATTTTGAGAAGGTTTACTGAAATGGGCCTTCTTTCCATCTTTAAAAGCCCATAACTTGGTGAAATGAACTCGGATCTCGATAGGGCATACCTTTAGGGGCTTGTGGAATGATTATGTTCTTATCTGCATTAAAATATATATCTTTAAAGGTAGTAAAAAATATACCCGTTTCTATGTCTTGATTTGAATTTTTCGAAGGTTAACCGAAATT
The DNA here is from genome assembly GCF_043229965.1 of Drosophila suzukii. NCBI lineage: Eukaryota > Metazoa > Arthropoda > Insecta > Diptera > Drosophilidae > Drosophila > Drosophila suzukii. The sequence continues at coordinate 1,122,431 of NW_027255940.1, read as the reverse complement.
GGCCTTCTTTCCATCTTTAAAAGCCCATAACTTGGTCAAATGAACTCGGATTTCGATATGGCATACCTTTACGGGCTTGTGGAATGATTGTGTTTTTATTAGCATTAAAATATATTACTTTAAAGGTAGTAAAAAATATGACCGTTTTTATGTCATTGATTTTAATTTTGCGAAGGTTTACTGAAATGGGCCTTCTTTCCATCTTTAAGGCCCATAACTTGGTCAAAAGGACTCGGATTTCGATATAGCACACCTCTATGGGCTTTTGGTATGAATATGTTGTTATCTGCATTAAAAAATATAACTTTAAAGGTAGTAAAAACAAGGAAGAACGCTATAGTCGAGTACCTCGACTATCAGATACCCGTTACTCAAAGGGAAATGGAGATATGCAAGCAGCAAAGCGAAATTAAAATGCGCCACCTACCGGCGGTAGACAGATTTAAGCGTTATGGGCGTTAGAGTGGGCGTGGCAAATTTATTTTTGGATCAATCGATAGGTATTGACGACACCAATACATTTCAGTTCAAATTTTTCATCTAGCATCCAAATTGTGGGCGTCACAGGTTTTCGCGGTTTGTGGGCGTTTAAGTGGGCGTGGCAAACTTTTTTTTAGGTCAATCGATAGGTATTGATGAGAACAATACATTTCAGTTAAAATTTTTTATCTAGCATCAAAACTGTAGGAGTTTCAGTTTTGGGCGGTTTGTGGGCGTTAGAGTGGGCGTGGCAGTCTACTGAAACAAACTTGCGCTGCGTAAGAAGCTCAGGAATCTGTACGCCAAATCTCAATAGCCTAACTCTCATAGTTTCCGAGATCTCAGCGTTCATCCGGACAGACAGACGGACAGACGGACAGACGGACATGGCTAGATCGACTCGGCTAGTGATCCTGATCAAGAATATATATACTTTATGGGGTCGGAAACGCTTCCTTCTGCCTGTTACATACTTTCCGACGAATCTAGTATACCCTTTTACTCTACGAGTAACGGGTATAAATATGACCGTTTTTATGTCATTGATTTAAATTTTGCGAAGTTTTACAGAAATGGGCCTTCTTTACATCTTTAAAAGCCCATAACTTGGTCGAAATGACTCGGATTTCGATATGTCATACCTCTTTGGGATTGTGGAATGATTATGTTGTTATCTGCATTAAAATATATAACTTTAAATGAAGTAAAAAATATGACGGTATATGAAGGTTTACTGAAATGGGTCTTCTTTACATATTTAAAAGTCCATAACTTAGTCAAAAGGACTCGGATTTCGATATGGCATACCTTTATGGGCTTGTGGAATGATTATGTTGTTATCTGCATTAAAAAATATTTCTTTAAAGGTAGTTAATAATATTACCGTTTTTATGTCTTGATTTTAATTTTGCGAAGTTTACTGAAATGGGCCTTCTTTCCATCTTTAAAAGCCCATAACTTGGCTAAATGAACTCGGATTTCGATATGGCATACCTTTATGGGCTTGTGGAATGATTATGTTGTTATCTGCATTAAAATATATATCTTTAAGATATATATATATATCTTTTGCGAAAAATAACTGGAATTGACCTTCTTTTCATCTTTAAAAGCCCATAACTTGGTGAAATGAACTCGGATCTCGATACGGCATACCTTTAGGGGCTTGTGGAATGATTATGTTCTTATCTGCATTAAAATATATATCTTTAAAGGTAGTAAAAAATATACCCGTTTCTATGTCTTGATTTTAATTTTTCGAAGGTTAACCGAAATTGGCCTTTTTTCCATCTTTAAAAGCCCATAACTTGGTCAAATGAACTCGGATTTCGATATGGCATACCTTTATGGGCTTGTGGAATGATTGTGTTTTTATTAGCATTAAAATATATTACTTTAAAGGTAGTAAAAAATATGACCGTTTTTATGTCATTGATTTTAATTTTGCGAAGGTTTACTGAAATGGGCTTTCTTTCCATCTTTAAGGCCCATAACTTGGTCAAAAGGACTCGGATTTCGATATGGCACACCTCTATGGGCTTTTGGTATGAATATGTTGTTATCTGCATTAAAAAATATAACTTTAAAGGTAGTAAAAAATATGATCGTTTTTATGTCATTGATTTAAATTTTGCGAAGTTTTACAGAAATGGGCCTTCTTTACATCTTTAAAAGCCCATAAATTGGTCAAATGGACTCGAATTTCGATATGGCATACCTTTATGGGCTTGTGGAATGATTATGTTGTTATCTGTATTAAAATATATAACTTTAAAGGTAGTAAAAAATATGACCGTTTTTATGTCATTGATTTCAATTTTGCGAAGGTTTACTGAAATTGGCCTTCTTTCCATCTTTAAAAGCCCATAACTTGGTCAAATGAACTCGGATTTCGATATGGCATACCTTTATGAAATGATTATGTTTTTATCTGCATTAAAATTAATATCTTTAAAATATATATATATATATCTTTTGCGAAGAATAACTGGAATTGGCCTTCTTTTCATCTTTAAAAGCCCATAACTTGGTGAAATTAACTCGGATGTCGATATGGCATACCTTTAGGGGATTGTGGAAATATTATGTTGTTATCTGCATTAAAATATATATCTTTAAAGGTAGTAAAAAATATGACCGTTTCTATGTCTTGATTTTAATTTTTCGAAGGTTAACCGAAATTGGCCTTCTTTCCATCTTTAAAAGCCCATAACTTGGTCAAATGAACTCGGATTTCGATATGGCATACCTTTACGGGCTTGTTGGATGATTTTGTTGTTATCTGTATTAAAATATATATCTTTAAAGGTAGTAAAAAATATGACCGTTTTTATGTCATTGATTTTAATTTTGCGAAGGTTTACTGAAATGGGCCTTATTTCCATCTTTAAAAGCCCATAACTTGGTCAAATGAACTCGGATTTCGATATGGCATACCTTTATATGCTTGTGGAATGATTGTGTTTTTATTAGCATTAAAATATATTACTTTAAAGGTAGTAAAAAATATGACCGTTTTTATGTCATTGATTTTAATTTTGCGAAGGTTTACTGAAATGGGCCTTCTTTCCATCTTTAAGGCCCATAACTTGGTCAAATGAACTCGGATTTCTATATGGCATACATTTATAGGCTTGTGGAATGATTTTGTTGTTATCTGCATTAAAATATATAACTTTAAAGGTAGTAAAAAATATGACCGTTTTTATGTCATTGATTTAAATTTTGCGAAGTTTTACAGAAATGGGCCTTCTTTACATCTTTAAAAGCCCATAACTTGGTCAAATAAACTCGGATTTCGATATGGCATACCTTTATAGGCTTGTGGAATGATTATGTTAAAAAATATATAACTGTAAAGGTAGTAAAAAATATGACCGTTTTTATGTCATTGATTTTAATTTTGCGAAGGTTAACTGAAATGGGCCTTCTTTCCATCTTTAAGGCCCATAACTTGGTCAAAAGGACTCGGATTTCGATATGGCATACCTCTATGGGCTCTTGGTATGATTATGTTGTTATATGTATTAAAATATATAACTTTAAAGGTAGTAAAAAATATGACCGTTTTTATGTCATTGATTTCAATTTTGCGAAGGTTTACTGAAATTGGCCTTCTTTCCATCTTTAAAAGCCCATAAATTGGTCAAATGAACTCGGATTTCGATATGGCATACCTTTACGGGCTTGTGGAATGATTATGTTTTAATTAGCATTAAAATATATTACTTTAAAGGTAGTAAAAAATATGACCGTTTTTATGTAATTGATTTTAATTTTGCGAAGGTTTACTGAAATGGGCCTTATTTCCATCTTTAAAAGCCCATAACTTGGTCAAATGAACTCGGATTTCGATATGGCATACCTTTATGGGCTTGTGGAATGATTATGTTGTTATCTGCATTAAAATATATAACTTTAAGGGAAGTAAAAAATATGACCGTTTTTATGTTATTGATTTTTATTTTGCGAAGGTTCACAGAAATGGGCCTTCTTTCCATCTTTAAAAGCCCATAACTTGGTCAAATGAACTCGGATTTCGATATGGCATACCTTTATGGGCTTGTGGAATGATTATGTTGTTATCTGCATTAAAATATATAACTTTAAGGGAAGTAAAAAATATGACCGTTTTTATGTCATTGATTTTAATTTTGAGAAGGTTTACTGAAATGGGCCTTCTTTCCATCTTTAAAAGCCCATAACTTGGTCAAATGAACTCGGATTTCTATATGGCATACATTTATAGGCTTGTGGAATGATTTTGTTGTTATCTGCATTAAAATATATAACTTTAATGGTAGTAAAAAATATGACCGTTTTTATGTTATTGATTTTTATTTTGCGAAGGTTCACAGAAATTGGCCTTCTTTCCATCTTTAAAAGCCCATAACTTGGTCAAATGAACTCGGATTTCGATATGGCATACCTTTATGGGCTTGTGGAATGATTATGTTGTTATCTGCATTAAAATATATAGCTTTAAGGGAAGTAAAAAATATGACCGTTTTTATGTCATTGATTTTAATTTTGAGAAGGTTTACTGAAATGGGCCTTCTTTCCATCTTTAAAAGCCCATAACCTGGTCAAATGAACTCGGATTTCGATATGGCATACCTTTATGGGCTTGTGGAATGATTACGTTGTTATCTTCATTAAAATATATTTCTCTTAAGGTAGTAAAAAATATGACCGTTTTTATGTCTTGATTTTAATATTGCGAAGGTTAACTGAAATTGGCCTTCTTTCCATCTTTAAAAGCCCATAACTTGGTCAAATGAACTCGGATTTCGATACGGCATACCTTTATGGGCTTGTGGAATGATTGTGTTTTTATAAGCATTAAAATATATTACTTTAAAGGTAGTAAAAAATATGACCGTTTTTATGTCATTGATTTTAATTTTGCGAAGGTTTACTGAAATGGGCCTTCTTTCCATCTTTAAGGCCCATAACTTGGTCAAAAGGACTCGGATTTCGATATGGCACACCTCTATGGGCTTTTGGTATGATTATGTTGTTATCTGCATTAAAAAATATAACTTTAAAGGTAGTAAAAAATATGACCGTTTTTATGTCATTGATTTAAATTTTGCGAAGTTTTACAGAAATGGGCCTTCTTTACATCTTTAAAAGCCCATAACTTGGTCAAATGAACTCGAATTTCGATATGGCATACCTTTATGGGCTTGTGAAATGATTATGTTGTTATCTGTATTAAAATATATAACTTTAAAGGTAGTAAAAAATATGACCCTTTTTATGTCATTGATTTCAATTTTGCGAAGGTTTACTGAAATTGGCCTTCTTTCCATCTTTAAAAGCCCATAGCTTGGTCAAATGAACTCGGATTTCGATATGGCATACCTTTATGGAATGATTATGTTGTTATCTGCATTAAAATATATATCTTTAAAATATATATATATATCTTTTGCGAAGAATAACTGAAATTGGCCTTCTTTTCATCTTTAAAAGCCCATAGCTTGGTCAAATAAACTCGGATTTCGATATGGCATACCTTTATAGGCTTGTGGAATGATTATGTTAAAAAATATATAACTGTAAAGGTAGTAAAAAATATGACCGTTTTTATGTCATTGATTTTAATTTTGCGAAGGTTTACTGAAATGGGCCTTCTTTCCATCTTTAAGGCCCATAACTTGGTCAAAAGGACTCGGATTTCGATATGGCATACCTCTATGGGCTCTTGGTATGATTATGTTGTTATATGTATTAAAATATATAACTTTAAAGGTAGTAAAAAATATGACCGTTTTTATGTCATTGATTTCAATTTTGCGAAGGTTTACTGAAATTGGCCTTCTTTCCATCTTTAAAAGCCCATAACTTGGTCAAATGAACTCGGATTTCGATATGGCATACCTTTACGGGCTTGTGGAATGATTATGTTTTAATTAGCATTAAAATATATTACTTTAAAGGTAGTAAAAAATATGACCGTTTTTATGTAATTGATTTTAATTTTGCGAAGGTTTACTGAAATGGGCCTTATTTCCATCTTTAAAAGCCCATAACTTGGTCAAATGAACTCGGATTTCGATATGGCATACCTTTATGGGCTTGTGGAATGATTATGTTGTTATCTGCATTAAAATATATAACTTTAAGGGAAGTAAAAAATATGACCGTTTTTATGTTATTGATTTTTATTTTGCGAAGGTTCACAGAAATGGGCCTTCTTTCCATCTTTAAAAGCCCATAACTTGGTCAAATGAACTCGGATTTCGATATGGCATACCTTTATGGGCTTGTGGAATGATTATGTTGTTATCTGCATTAAAATATATAACTTTAAGGGAAGTAAAAAATATGACCGTTTTTATGTCATTGATTTTAATTTTGAGAAGGTTTACTGAAATGGGCCTTCTTTCCATCTTTAAAAGCCCATAACCTGGTCAAATGAACTCGGATTTTTATATGGCATACCTTTATGGGCTTGTGGAATGATTACGTTGTTATCTTCATTAAAATATATTTCTCTTAAGGTAGTAAAAAATATGACCGTTTTTATGTCTTGATTTTAATTTTGCGAAGGTTAACTGAAATTGGCCTTCTTTCCATCTTTAAAAGCCCATAACTTGGTCAAATGAACTCGGATTTCGATATGGCATACCTTTATGGGCTTGTGGAATGATTGTGTTTTTATTAGCATTAAAATATATTACTTAAAAGGTAGTAAAAAATATGACCGTTTTTATGTCATTGATTTTAATTTTGCGAAGGTTTACTGAAATGGGCCTTCTTTCCATCTTTAAGGCCCATAACTTGGTCAAAAGGACTCGGATTTCGATATGGCACACCTCTATGGGCTTTTGGTATGATTATGTTGTTATCTGCATTAAAAAATATAACTTTAAAGGTAGTAAAAAATATGACCGTTTTTATGTCATTGATTTAAATTTTGCGAAGTTTTACAGAAATGGGCCTTCTTTACATCTTTAAAAGCCCATAACTTGGTCAAATGAACTCGAATTTCGATATGGCATACCTTTATGGGCTTGTGAAATGATTATGTTGTTATCTGTATTAAAATATATAACTTTAAAGGTAGTAAGAAATATGACCCTTTTTATGTCATTGATTTCAATTTTGCGAAGGTTTACTGAAATTGGCCTTCTTTCCATCTTTAAAAGCCCATAACTTGGTCAAATGAACTCGGATTTCGATATGGCATACCTTTATGGAATGATTATGTTTTTATCTGCATTAAAATATATATCTTTAAAATATATATATATATCTTTTGCGAAGAATAACTGGAATTGGCCTTCTTTTCATCTTTAAAAGCCCATAGCTTGGTCAAATAAACTCGGATTTCGATATGGCATACCTTTATAGGCTTGTGGAATGATTATGTTAAAAAATATATAACTGTAAAGGTAGTAAAAAATATGACCGTTTTTATGTCATTGATTTTATTTTTGCGAAGGTTTACGGAAATGGGCCTCCTTTCCATCTTTAAGGCCCATTACTTGGTCAAAAGGACTCGGATTTCGATATGGCATACCTCTATGGGCTCTTGGTATGATTATGTTGTTATATGTATTAAAATATATAACTTTAAAGGTAGTAAAAAATATGACCGTTTTTATGTCATTGATTTCAATTTTGCGAAGGTTTACTGAAATTGGCCTTCTTTCCATCTTTAAAAGGCCATAACATGGTCAAATGAACTCGGATTTCGATATGGCATACCTTTATGGGCTTGTGGAATGATTATGTTTTTATTAGCATTAAAATATATTACTTTAAAGGTAGTAAAAAATATGACCGTTTTTATGTCATTGATTTTAATTTTGCGAAGGTTTACTGAAATGGGCCTTCTTTACATCTTTAAAAGTCCATAACTTGGTCAAATGAACTCGGATTTCGATATGGCATACCTTTATGGGATTGTGGAATGATTATGTTGTTATCTGCATTAAAATATATATATATATAAAATATATAAATATATAGACCGTTTTTATGCCTTGATTTTAATTTTGCGAAGGTTAACTGAAATTGGCCTTCTTTACATCTTTAAAAGCCCATAACTTGGTCAAATGAACTCGGATTTCGATATGGCATACCTTTATAGGCTTGTGGAATGATTATGTTGTTATCTGCATTAAAATATATAACTTTAAAGGTAGTAAAAAATATGACCGTTTTTATGTCATTGACTTTAATTTTGCGAAGGTTCACAGAAATGGGCCTTCTTTCCATCTTTAAAAGCCCATAACTTGGTCAAATGAACTCGGATTTCGATATGGCATACCTTTATGGGCTTGTGGAGTGATAATGTTGTTATCTGCATTAAAATATATAACTTTAAGGGTAGTAAAAAATATGACCGTTTTTATGTCATTGATTTGAATTTTGAGAAGGTTTACAGAAATGGGCCTTCTTTACATCTTTAAAGGCCCATAACTTGGTCAAATGAACTCGAATTTCGATATGGCATACCTTTATGGGCTTGTGGAATGATTATGTTGTTATCTGTATTAAAATATATCTCTTTAAAGGTAGTAAAAAATATGACCGTTCTTATGTCTTCATTTTGCAGAGGTTTACTGAAATGGGCCTTCCATTTTTAAAAGCCCATAACTTGGTCAAATGAACTCGGATTTCGATATGGCATACCTTTAGGGGCTTGTGGAATGATTTTGTTGTTATCTGCATTAAAATATTAAACTTTAAAGGTAGTAAAAAATATGACCGTTTTTATGTCATTGATTTTAATTTTGCGAAGGTTTACTGAAATGGGCCTTCCATCTTTAAAAGCCCATAACTTGGTCAAATGAACTCGGATCTTGATATGGCATACCTTTAGAGGCTTGTGGAATGATTTTGTTGTTATCTGCATTAAAAGATATAACTTTAAGGGTAGTAAAAAGTATGACCGTTTTTATGTCATTGATTTTAATTTTGAGAAGGTTTACTGAAATGGGCCTTCTTTCCATCTTTAAAAGCCCATAACCTAGTCAAATGTACTCGGATTTCGATATGGCATACCTTTATGGGCTTGTGGAATGATTATGTTGTTATCTGCATTAAAATATATCTCTTTAAAGGTAGTAAAAAATATGACCGTTCTTATGTCTTGATTTTAATTTTGCAAAGGTTTACTGAAATGTAGTACAAAATATGACGGTTTTTATGTCATTGACTTTAATTTTGCGAAGGTTTACTGAAATGGGCCTTCCTTACATCTTTAAAAGTCCATAACTTAGTCAAAAGGACTCGGATTTCGGTATGGCATACCTCTTTGGGCTTGTGGAATGATTATGTTGTTATCTGCATTAAAATATATTTCTTTAAAGGTAGTTAATAATATGACCGTTTTTATGTCTTGATTTTAATTTTGCGAAGGTTAACTGAAATGGGCCTTCTTTACATCTTTAAAAGCCCATAACTTGGTCAAATGAACTCGGATTTCGATATGGCATACCTTTATAGGCTTGTGGAATGATTATGTTGTTATCTGCATTAAAATATATAACTTTAAAGGTAGAAAAAATGGCATACGATATGGCATACCTTTATGGGCTTGTGGAGTGATAATGTTGTTATCTGCATTAAAATATATAACTTTAAGGGTAGTAAAAAATATGACCGTTTTTATGTCATTGATTTGAATTTTGAGAAGGTTTACAGAAATGGGCCTTCTTTACATCTTTAAAGGCCCATAACTTGGTCAAATGAACTCGAATTTCGATATGGCATACCTTTATGGGCTTGTGGAATGATTATGTTGTTATCTGTATTAAAATATATCTCTTTAAAGGTAGTAAAAAATATGACCGTTCTTATGTCTTCATTTTGCAGAGGTTTACTGAAATGGGCCTTCCATTTTTAAAAGCCCATAACTTGGTCAAATGAACTCGGATTTCGATATGGCATACCTTTAGGGGCTTGTGGAATGATTTTGTTGTTATCTGCATTAAAATATTAAACTTTAAAGGTAGTAAAAAATATGACCGTTTTTATGTCATTGATTTCAATTTTGCGAAGGTTTACTGAAATGGGCCTTCTTTCCATCTTTAAAAGCCCATAGCTTGGTCGAAATGACTCGGATTTCGATATGGCATATCTCTTTGGGATTGTGGAATGATTATGTTGTTATCTGCATTAAAATATATAACTTTAAATGTAGTAAAAAATATGACGGTTTTTATGTCATTGACTTTAATTTTGCGAAGGTTTACTGAAATGGGCCTTCTTTACATCTTTAAAAGCCCATAACTTGGTCAAATGAACTCGAATTTCGATATGGCATACCTTTATGGGCTTGTGGAATGATTATGTTGTTATCTGCATTAAAATATATTTCTTTAAAGGTAGTAAAAAATATGACCGTTTTTATGTCTCGATTTTAATTTTGCAAAGGTTTACTGAAATGTAGTACAAAATATGACGGTTTTTATGTCATTGACTTTAATTTTGCGAAGGTTTACTGAAATGGGCCTTCCTTACATCTTTAAAAGTCCATAACTTAGTCAAAAGGACTCGGATTTCGGTATGGCATACCTCTTTGGGCTTGTGGAATGATTATGTTGTTATCTGCATTAAAATATATTTCTTTAAAGGTAGTTAATAATATGACCGTTTTTATGTCTTGATTTTAATTTTGCGAAGGTTAACTGAAATTGGCCTTCTTTACATCTTTAAAAGCCCATAACTTGGTCAAATGAACTCGGATTTCGATATGGCATACCTTTATAGGCTTGTGGAATGATTATGTTGTTATCTGCATTAAAATATATAACTTTAAAGGTAGTAAAAAATATGACCGTTTTTATGTCATTGACTTTAATTTTGCGAAGGTTTACTGAAATGGGCCTTCTTTCCATCTTTAAAAGCCCATAACTTGGTCAAATGAACTCGGATTTCGATATGGCATACCTTTATAGGCTTCTGGAATGATTATGTTGTTATCTGCATTAAAATATATAACTTTAAAGGTAGTAAAAAATGTGACAGTTTTTATGTTATTTATTTTTATTTTGCGAAGGTTCACAGAAATGGGCCTTCTTTCCATCTTTAAAAGCCCATAACTTGGTCAAATGAACTCGGATTTCGATATGGCATACCTTTATGGGCTTGTGGAATGATTATGTTGTTATCTGCATTAAAATATATAACTTTAAGGGTAGTAAAAAATATGACCGTTTTTATGTCATTGATTTGAATTTTGAGAAGGTTTACAGAAATGGGCCTTCTTTACATCTTTAAAGGCCCATAGCTTGGTCAAATGAACTCGAATTTCGATATGGCATACCTTTATGGGCTTGTGGAATGATTATGTTGTTATCTGTATTAAAATATATAACTTTAAAGGTAGTAAAAAATATGACCGTTTTTATGTCATTGATTTCAATTTTGCGAAGGTTTACTGAAATTGGCCTTCTTTCCATCTTTAAAAGCCCATAACTTGGTCAACTGAACTCGGATTTCGATATGGCATACCATTATGGGATTGTGGAATGATTATGTTGTTATCTGCATTAAAATATATCTCTTTAAAGGTAGTAAAAAATATGACCGTTCTTATGTCTTCATTTTGCAGAGGTTTACTGAAATGGGCCTTCCATTTTTAAAAGCCCATAACTTGGTCAAATGAACTCGGATTTCGATATGGCATACCTTTAGGGGCTTGTGGAATGATTTTGTTGTTATCTGCATTAAAATATTAAACTTTAAAGGTAGTAAAAAATATGACCGTTTTTATGTCATTGATTTTAATTTTGCGAAGGTTTACTGAAATGGGCCTTCCATCTTTAAAAGCCCATAACTTGGTCAAATGAACTCGGATCTCGATATGGCATACCTTTAGAGGCTTGTGGAATGATTTTGTTGTTATCTGCATTAAAAGATATAACTTTAAAGGTAGTAAAAAATATGACCGTTTTTATGTCATTGATTTTTATTTTGCGAAGGTTTACTGAAATGGGCCTTCTTTCCATCTTTAAAAGCCCATAACTTGGTCAAATGAACTCGGATTTGGATAAGGCATACCTTTATGGGCTCGTGGAATGATTATGTTGTTATCTGCATTAAAATATATAACTTTCAAGGTAGTAAAAAATATGACCGTTTTTATGTCATTGACTTTAATTTTGCGAAGGTTTACTGAAATGGGCCTTCTTTCCATCTTTAAAAGCCCATAACTTGGTCAAATGAACTCGGATTTCGATATGGCATACCTTTATAGGCTTGTGGAATGATTATGTTGTTATCTGTATAAAAATATATAACTTTAAAGGTAGTAAAATATATAACAGTTTTTATGTTATTGATTTTTATTTTGCGAAGGTTCACAGAAATGGGCCTTCTTTCCATCTTTAAAAGCCCATAACTTGGTCAAATGAACTCGGATTTCGATATGGCATACCTTTATGGGCTTGTGGAGTGATAATGTTGTTATCTGCATTAAAATATATAATTTTAAGGGTAGTAAAAATTATGACCGTTTTTATGTCATTGATTTTAATTTTGAGAAGGTTTACTGAAATGGGCCTTCCATCTTTAAAAGCCCATAACCTGGTCAAATGTACTCGGATTTCGATATGGCATACCTTTATGGGCTTGTGGAATGATTATGTTGTTATCTTCATTAAAATATATTACTTTAAAGGTAGTAAAAAATATGACCGTTTTTATGTCATTGATTTTAATTTTGCGAAGGTTAACTGAAATTGGCCTTCTTTCCATCTTTAAAAGCCCATAACTTGGTCAAATGAACTCGGATTTCGATATGGCATACCTTTATGGGCTTGTGGAATGATTATGTTGTTATCTTCATTAAAATATATTTCTTTTAAGGTAGTAAAAAATATGACCGTTTTTATGTCATTGATTTTAATTTTGCGAAGGTTAACTGAAATTGGCCTTCTTTCCATCTTTAAAAGCCCATAACTTGGTCAAATGAACTCGGATTTCGATATGGCATACCTTTATGGGCTTGTGGAATGATTATGTTGTTATCTTCATTAAAATATATCTCTTTAAAGGTAGTAAAAAATATGACCGTTCTTATGTCTTGATTTTAATTTTGCAAAGGTTTACTGAAATGTAGTACAAAATATGACGGTTTTTATGTCATTGACTTTAATTTTGCGAAGGTTTACTGAAATGGGCCTTCCTTACATCTTTAAAAGTCCATAACTTAGTCAAAAGGACTCGGATTTCGGTTTGGCATACCTCTTTGGGCTTGTGGAATGATTATGTTGTTATCTGCATTAAAATATATTTCTTTAAAGGTAGTTAATAATATGACCGTTTTTATGTCTTGATTTTAATTTTGCGAAGGTTAACTGAAATTGGCCTTCTTTACATCTTTAAAAGCCCATAACTTGGTCAAATGAACTCGGATTTCGATATGGCATACCTTTATAGGCTTGTGGAATGATTATGTTGTTATCTGCATTAAAATATATTTCTTTTAAGGTAGTAAAAAATATGACCGTTTTTATGTCATTGATTTCAATTTTGCGAAGGTTTACTGAAATTGGCCTTCTTTCCATCTTTAAAAGCCCATAACTTGGTCAACTGAACTCGGATTTCGATATGGCATACCATTATGGGCTTGTGGAATGATTATGTTGTTATCTTCATTAAAATATGTTTCTTTTAAGGTAGTAAAAAATATGACCGTTTTTATGTCATTGATTTTAATTTTGCGAAGGTTTACTGAAATGGGCCTTCCATCTTTAAAGCCCATAACTTGGTCAAATGAACTCGGATCTCGATATGGCATACCTTTATGGGCTTGTGGAATGATTATGTTGTTATCTGCATTAAAATATATAACTTTAAGGGTAGTAAAAAATATGACCGTTTTTATGTCATTGATTTTAATTTTGCGAAGGTTTACTGAAAAGGGCCTTCTTTCCATCTTTAAGGCCCATAACTTGGTCAAAAGGACTCGGATTTCGATATGGCATACCTCTATGGGCTCTTGGTATGATTATGTTGTTATCTGTATTAAAATATATAACTTTAAAGGTAGTAAAAAATATGACCGTTTTTATGTCATTGATTTCAATTTTGCGAAGGTTTACTGAAATTGGCCTTCTTTCCATCTTTAAAAGCCCATAACTTGGTCAAATGAACTCGGATTTCGATATGGCATACCTTTACGGGCTTGTGGAATGATTATGTTTTTATTAGCATTAAAATATATTACTTTAAAGGTAGTAAAAAATATGACCGTTTTTATGTCATTGATTTTAATTTTGCGAAGGTTTACTGAAATGGGCCTTATTTCCATCTTTAAAAGCCCATAACTTGGTCAAATGAACTCGGATTTTGATATGGCATACCTTTGTGGGCTTGTTGGATGATTTTGTTGTTATCTGTATTAAAATATATAACTTTAAAGGTAGTAAAAAATATGACCGTTTTTATGTCATTGATTTCAATTTTGCGAAGGTTTACTGAAATGGGCCTTCTTTCCATCTTTAAAAGCCCATAGCTTGGTCGAAATGACTTTGGGATTGTGGAATGATTATGTTGTTATCTGCATTAAAATATATAACTTTAAATGTAGTAAAAAATATGACGGTTTTTATGTCATTGACTTTAATTTTGCGAAGGTTTACTGAAATGGGCCTTCTTTACATCTTTAAAAGCCCATAACTTGGTCAAATGAACTCGGATTTTGATATGGCATACCTTTGTGGGCTTGTTGGATGATTTTGTTGTTATCTGTATTAAAATATATAACTTTAAAGGTAGTAAAAAATATGACCGTTTTTATGTCATTGATTTCAATTTTGCGAAGGTTTACTGAAATGGGCCTTCTTTCCATCTTTAAAAGCCCATAGGTTGGTCGAAATGACTCGGATTTCGATATGGCATACCTCTTTGGGATTGTGGAATGATTATGTTGTTATCTGCATTAAAATATATTTCTTTAAAGGTAGTAAAAAATATGACCGTTTTTATGTCTTGATTTTAATTTTGCGAAGGTTTACTGAAATTGGGATTTTTTCCATCTTTAAAAGCCCATAACTTGGTCAAATGAACTCGGATTTCGATATGGCATACCTTTATGGGATTGTGGAATGATTATGTTGTTATCTGCATTAAAATATATCTCTTTAAAGGTTGTAAAAAATATGACCGTTCTTATGTCTTGATTTTGCGAAGGTTTACTGAAATGGGCCTTCCATTTTTAAAAGCCCATAACTTGGTCAAATGAACTCGGATTTCGATATGGCATACCTTTAGGGGCTTGTGGAATGATTTTGTTGTTATCTGCATTAAAATATTAAACTTTAAAGGTAGTAAAAAATATGACCGTTTTTATGTCATTGATTTTAATTTTGCGAAGGTTTACTGAAATGGGCCTTCCATCTTTAAAAGCCCATAACTTGGTCAAATGAACTCGGATCTCGATATGGCATACCTTTAGAGGCTTGTGGAATGATTTTGTTGTTATCTGCATTAAAAGATATAACTTTAAAGGTAGTAAAAAATATGACCGTTTTTATGTCATTGATTTTTATTTTGCGAAGGTTTACTGAAATGGCCCTTCTTTCCATCTTTAAAAGCCCATAACTTGGTCAAATGAACTCGGATTTGGATAAGGCATACCTTTATGGGCTCGTGGAATGATTATGTTGTTATCTGCATTAAAATATATAACTTTCAAGGTAGTAAAAAAATATGACCGTTTTTATGTCATTGACTTTAATTTTGCGAAGGTTTACTGAAATGGGCCTTCTTTCCATCTTTAAAAGCCCATAACTTGGTCAAATGAACTCGGATTTCGATATGGCATACCTTTATAGGCTTGTGGAATGATTATGTTGTTATCTGTATAAAAATATATAACTTTAAAGGTAGTAAAAAATATGACAGTTTTTATGTTATTGATTTTTATTTTGCGAAGGTTCACAGAAATGGGCCTTCTTTCCATCTTTAAAAGCCCATAACTTGGTCAAATGAACTCGGATTTCGATATGGCATACCTTTATGGGCTTGTGGAGTGATAATGTTGTTATCTGCATTAAAATATATAATTTTAAGGGTAGTAAAAATTATGACCGTTTTTATGTCATTGATTTTAATTTTGAGAAGGTTTACTGAAATGGGCCTTCCATCTTTAAAAGCCCATAACCTGGTCAAATGTACTCGGATTTCGATATGGCATACCTTTATGGGCTTGTGGAATGATTATGTTGTTATCTTCATTAAAATATATTACTTTAAAGGTAGTAAAAAATATGACCGTTTTTATGTCATTGATTTTAATTTTGCGAAGGTTAACTGAAATTGTCCTTCTTTCCATCTTTAAAAGCCCATAACTTGGTCAAATGAACTCGGATTTCGATATGGCATACCTTTATGGGCTTGTGGAATGATTATGTTGTTATCTGCATTAAAATATATCTCTTTAAAGGTAGTAAAAAATATGACCGTTCTTATGTCTTGATTTTAATTTTGCAAAGGTTTACTGAAATGTAGTACAAAATATGACGGTTTTTATGTCATTGACTTTAATTTTGCGAAGGTTTACTGAAATGGGCCTTCCTTACATCTTTAAAAGTCCATAACTTAGTCAAAAGGACTCGGATTTCGGTATGTC
Source organism: Drosophila suzukii (assembly GCF_043229965.1). Taxonomy (NCBI): domain Eukaryota; kingdom Metazoa; phylum Arthropoda; class Insecta; order Diptera; family Drosophilidae; genus Drosophila; species Drosophila suzukii. The sequence goes on along the minus strand of NW_027255940.1, from coordinate 1,105,852 downwards.
ATACCTCTTTGGGCTTGTGGAATGATTATGTTGTTATCTGCATTAAAATATATTTCTTTAAAGGTAGTTAATAATATGACCGTTTTTATGTCTTGATTTTAATTTTGCGAAGGTTAACTGAAATTGGCCTTCTTTACATCTTTAAAAGCCCATAACTTGGTCAAATGAACTCGGATTTCGATATGGCATACCTTTATAGGCTTGTGGAATGATTATGTTGTTATCTGCATTAAAATATATTTCTTTTAAGGTAGTAAAAAATATGACCGTTTTTATGTCATTGATTTCAATTTTGCGAAGGTTTACTGAAATTGGCCTTCTTTCCATCTTTAAAAGCCCATAACTTGGTCAACTGAACTCGGATTACGATATGGCATACCATTATGGGCTTGTGGAATGATTATGTTGTTATCTTCATTAAAATATATTTCTTTTAAGGTAGTAAAAAATATGACCGTTTTTATGTCATTGATTTTAATTTTGCGAAGGTTTACTGAAATGGGCCTTCCATCTTTAAAGCCCATAACTTGGTCAAATGAACTCGGATCTCGATATGGCATACCTTTATGGGCTTGTGGAATGATTATGTTGTTATCTGCATTAAAATATATAACTTTAAGGGTAGTAAAAAATATGACCGTTTTTATGTCATTGATTTTAATTTTGCGAAGGTTTACTGAAAAGGGCCTTCTTTCCATCTTTAAGGCCCATAACTTGGTCAAAAGGATTTGGATTTCGATATGGCATACCTCTATGGGCTCTTGGTATGATTATGTTGTTATCTGTATTAAAATATATAACTTTAAAGGTAGTAAAAAATATGACCGTTTTTATGTCATTGATTTCAATTTTGCGAAGGTTTACTGAAATTGGCCTTCTTTCCATCTTTAAAAGCCCATAACTAGGTCAAATGAACTCGGATTTCGATATGGCATACCTTTACGGGCTTGTGGAATGATTATGTTTTTATTAGCATTAAAATATATTACTTTAAAGGTAGTAAAAAATATGACCGTTTTTATGTCATTGATTTTAATTTTGCGAAGGTTTACTGAAATGGGCCTTATTTCCATCTTTAAAAGCCCATAACTTGGTCAAATGAACTCGGATTTTGATATGGCATACCTTTGTGGGCTTGTTGGATGATTTTGTTGTTATCTGTATTAAAATATATAACTTTAAAGGTAGTAAAAAATATGACCGTTTTTATGTCATTGATTTCAATTTTGCGAAGGTTTACTGAAATGGGCCTTCTTTCCATCTTTAAAAGCCCATAGCTTGGTCGAAATGACTCGGATTTCGATATGGCATACCTCTTTGGGATTGTGGAATGATTATGTTGTTATCTGCATTAAAATATATAACTTTAAATGTAGTAAAAAATATGACGGTTTTTATGTCATTGACTTTAATTTTGCGAAGGTTTACTGAAATGGGCCTTCTTTACATCTTTAAAAGCCCATAACTTGGTCAAATGAACTCGGATTTTGATATGGCATACCTTTGTGGGCTTGTTGGATGATTTTGTTGTTATCTGTATTAAAATATATAACTTTAAAGGTAGTAAAAAATATGACCGTTTTTATGTCATTGATTTCAGTTTTGCGAAGGTTTACTGAAATGGGCCTTCTTTCCATCTTTAACAGCCCATAGCTTGGTCGAAATGACTCGGATTTCGATATGGCATACCTCTTTGGGATTGTGGAATGATTATGTTGTTATCTGCATTAAAATATATTTCTTTAAAGGTAGTAAAAAATATGACCGTTTTTATGTCTTGATTTTAATTTTGCGAAGGTTTACTGAAATTGGGATTTTTTCCATCTTTAAAAGCCCATAACTTGGTCAAATGAACTCGGATTTCGATATGGCATACCTTTATGGGATTGTGGAATGATTATGTTGTTATCTGCATTAAAATATATCTCTTTAAAGGTAGTAAAAAATATGACCGTTCTTATGTCTTGATTTTGCGAAGGTTTACTGAAATGGGCATTCCATTTTTAAAAGCCCATAACTTGGTCAAATGAACTCGGATTTCGATATGGCATACCTTTAGGGGCTTGTGGAATGATTTTGTTGTTATCTGCATTAAAATATTAAACTTTAAAGGTAGTAAAAAATATGACCGTTTTTATGTCATTGATTTTAATTTTGCGAAGGTTTACTGAAATGGGCCTTCCATCTTTAAAAGCCCATAACTTGGTCAAATGAACTCGGATCTCGATATGGCATACCTTTAGGGGCTTGTGGAATGATTTTGTTGTTATCTGCATTAAAAGATATAACTTTAAAGGTAGTAAAAAATATGACCGTTTTTATGTCATTGACTTTAATTTTGCGAAGGTTTACTGAAATGGGCCTTCTTTCCATCTTTAAAAGCCCATAACTTGGTCAAATGAACTCGGATTTGGATAAGGCATATCTTTATGGGCTCGTGGAATGATTATGTTGTTATCTGCATTAAAATATATAACTTTCAAGGTAGTACAAAATATGACCGTTTTTATGTCATTGACTTTAATTTTGCGAAGGTTTACTGAAATGGGCCTTCTTTTCATCTTTAAAAGCCCATAACTTGGTCAAATGAACTCGGATTTCGATATGGCATACCTTTATAGGCTTCTGGAATGATTATGTTGTTATCTGCATTAAAATATATAACTTTAAAGGTAGTAAAAAATATGACAGTTTTTATGTTGTTGATTTTTATTTTGCGAAGGCTCACAGAAATGGGCCTTCTTTCCATCTTTAAAAGCCCATAACTTGGTCAAATGAACTCGGATTTCGATATGGCATACCTTTATGGGCTTGTGGAGTTATATGTTGTTATCTGCATTAAAATATATAACTTTAAGGGTAGTAAAAAATAGGACCGTTTTTATGTCTTTGATTTTAATTTTGAGAAGGTTTACTGAAATGGGCCTTCTTTCCATCTTTAAAAGCCCATAACCTGGTCAAATGAACTCGGATTTCGATATGGCATACCTTTGTGGGCTTGTGGAATGATTATGTTGTTATCTTCATTAAAATATATTACTTTAAAGGTAGTAAAAAATATGACCGTTTTTATGTCATTGATTTTAATTTTGCGAAGGTTAACTGAAATTGGCCTTCTTTCCATCTTTAAAAGCCCATAACTTGGTCAAATGAACTCGGATTTCGATATGGCATACCTTTATGGGCTTGTGGAATGATTATGTTGTTATCTGCATTAAAATATATCTCTTTAAAGGTAGTAAAAAATATGACCGTTCTTATGTCTTGATTTTAATTTTGCAAAGGTTTACTGAAATGTAGTACAAAATATGACGGTTTTTATGTCATTTACTTTAATTTTGCGAAGGTTTACTGAAATGGGCCTTCCTTACATCTTTAAAAGTCCATAACTTAGTCAAAAGGACTCGGATTTCGGTATGGCATACCATTATGGGCTTGTGGAATGATTATGTTGTTATCTGCATTAAAATATATTTCTTTAAAGGTAGTTAATAATATGACCGTTTTTATGTCTTGGTTTTAATTTTGCGAAGGTTAACTGAAATTGGCCTTCTTTACATCTTTAAAAGCCCATAACTTGGTCAAATGAACTCGGATTTCGATATGGCATACCTTTATAGGCTTGTGGAATGATTATGTTGTTATCTGCATTAAAATATATAACTTTCAAGGAAGTAAAAAATATGACCGTTTTTATGTCATTGACTTTAATGTTGCGAAGTTTTACTAAAATGGGCCTTCTTTCCATCTTTAAAAGCCCATAACTTGGTCAAATGAGCTCGGATTTCGATATGGCATACCTTTATAGGCTTCTGGAATGATTATGTTGTTATCTGCATTAAAATATATAACTTTAAAGGTAGTAAAAAATATGACAGTTTTTATGTTATTGATTTTTATTTTGCGAAGGTTCACAGAAATGGGCCTTCTTTCCATCTTTAAAAGCCCATAACTTGGTCAAATGAACTCGGATTTCGATATGGCATACCTTTATGGGCTTGTGGAATGATTATGTTGTTATCTGCATTAAAATATATAACTTTAAGGGTAGTAAAAAATATGACCGTTTTTATGTCATTGATTTTAATTTTGAGAAGGTTTACAGAAATGGGCCTTCTTTACATCTTTAAAAGCCCATAACTTGGTGAAATTAACTCGGATCTCGATATGGCATACCTTTAGGGGCTTGTGGAATGATTATGTTGTTATCTGCTTTAAAATATATAACTTTAAAGGTAGTAAAAAATATGACCGTTTTTATGTCATTGACTTTAATTTTGCAAAGGTTTACTGAAATGGGCCTTCTTTCCATCTTTAAAAGCCCATAACTTGGTCAAATGAACTCGGATTTGGATAAGGCATATCTTTATGGGCTCGTGGAATGATTATGTTGTTATCTTCATTAAAATATATTTCTCTTAAGGTAGTAAAAAATATGACCGTTTTTATGTCTTGATTTTAATTTTGCGAAGGTTAACTGAAATTGGCCTTCTTTCCATCTTTAAAAGCCCATAACTTGGTCAAATGAACTCGGATTTCGATACGGCATACCTTTATGGGCTTGTGGAATGATTGTGTTTTTATAAGCATTAAAATATATTACTTTAAAGGTAGTAAAAAATATGACCGTTTTTATGTCATTGATTTTAATTTTGCGAAGGTTTACTGAAATGGGCCTTCTTTCCATCTTTAAGGCCCATAACTTGGTCAAAAGGACTCGGATTTCGATATGGCACACCTCTATGGGCTTTTGGTATGATTATGTTGTTATCTGCATTAAAAAATATAACTTTAAAGGTAGTAAAAAATATGACCGTTTTTATGTCATTGATTTAAATTTTGCGAAGTTTTACAGAAATGGGCCTTCTTTACATCTTTAAAAGCCCATAACTTGGTCAAATGAACTCGAATTTCGATGTGGCATACCTTTATGGGCTTGTGAAATGATTATGTTGTTATCTGTATTAAAATATATAACTTTAAAGGTAGTAAAAAATATGACCCTTTTTATGTCATTGATTTCAATTTTGCGAAGGTTTACTGAAATTGGCCTTCTTTCCATCTTTAAAAGCCCATAGCTTGGTCAAATGAACTCGGATTTCGATATGGCATACCTTTATGGAATGATTATGTTGTTATCTGCATTAAAATATATATCTTTAAAATATATATATATATCTTTTGCGAAGAATAACTGAAATTGGCCTTCTTTTCATCTTTAAAAGCCCATAGCTTGGTCAAATAAACTCGGATTTCGATATGGCATACCTTTATAGGCTTGTGGAATGATTATGTTAAAAAATATATAACTGTAAAGGTAGTAAAAAATATGACCGTTTTTATGTCATTGATTTTAATTTTGCGAAGGTTTACTGAAATGGGCCTTCTTTCCATCTTTAAGGCCCATAACTTGGTCAAAAGGACTCGGATTTCGATATGGCATACCTCTATGGGCTCTTGGTATGATTATGTTGTTATATGTATTAAAATATATAACTTTAAAGGTAGTAAAAAATATGACCGTTTTTATGTCATTGATTTCAATTTTGCGAAGGTTTACTGAAATTGGCCTTCTTTCCATCTTTAAAAGCCCATAACTTGGTCAAATGAACTCGGATTTCGATATGGCATACCTTTACGGGCTTGTGGAATGATTATGTTTTAATTAGCATTAAAATATATTACTTTAAAGGTAGTAAAAAATATGACCGTTTTTATGTAATTGATTTTAATTTTGCGAAGGTTTACTGAAATGGGCCTTATTTCCATCTTTAAAAGCCCATAACTTGGTCAAATGAACTCGGATTTCGATATGGCATACCTTTATGGGCTTGTGGAATGATTATGTTGTTATCTGCATTAAAATATATAACTTTAAGGGAAGTAAAAAATATGACCGTTTTTATGTTATTGATTTTTATTTTGCGAAGGTTCACAGAAATGGGCCTTCTTTCCATCTTTAAAAGCCCATAACTTGGTCAAATGAACTCGGATTTCGATATGGCATACCTTTATGGGCTTGTGGAATGATTATGTTGTTATCTGCATTAAAATATATAACTTTAAGGGAAGTAAAAAATATGACCGTTTTTATGTCATTGATTTTAATTTTGAGAAGGTTTACTGAAATGGGCCTTCTTTCCATCTTTAAAAGCCCATAACCTGGTCAAATGAACTCGGATTTTTATATGGCATACCTTTATGGGCTTGTGGAATGATTACGTTGTTATCTTCATTAAAATATATTTCTCTTAAGGTAGTAAAAAATATGACCGTTTTTATGTCTTGATTTTAATTTTGCGAAGGTTAACTGAAATTGGCCTTCTTTCCATCTTTAAAAGCCCATAACTTGGTCAAATGAACTCGGATTTCGATATGGCATACCTTTATGGGCTTGTGGAATGATTGTGTTTTTATTAGCATTAAAATATATTACTTAAATGGTAGTAAAAAATATGACCGTTTTTATGTCATTGATTTTAATTTTGCGAAGGTTTACTGAAATGGGCCTTCTTTCCATCTTTAAGGCCCATAACTTGGTCAAAAGGACTCGGATTTCGATATGGCACACCTCTATGGGCTTTTGGTATGATTATGTTGTTATCTGCATTAAAAAATATAACTTTAAAGGTAGTAAAAAATATGACCGTTTTTATGTCATTGATTTAAATTTTGCGAAGTTTTACAGAAATGGGCCTTCTTTACATCTTTAAAAGCCCATAACTTGGTCAAATGAACTCGAATTTCGATATGGCATACCTTTATGGGCTTGTGAAATGATTATGTTGTTATCTGTATTAAAATATATAACTTTAAAGGTAGTAAGAAATATGACCCTTTTTTTGTCATTGATTTCAATTTTGCGAAGGTTTACTGAAATTGGCCTTCTTTCCATCTTTAAAAGCCCATAACTTGGTCAAATGAACTCGGATTTCGATATGGCATACCTTTATGGAATGATTATGTTTTTATCTGCATTAAAATATATATCTTTAAAATATATATATATATCTTTTGCGAAGAATAACTGGAATTGGCCTTCTTTTCATCTTTAAAAGCCCATAGCTTGGTCAAATAAACTCGGATTTCGATATGGCATACCTTTATAGGCTTGTGGAATGATTATGTTAAAAAATATATAACTGTAAAGGTAGTAAAAAATATGACCGTTTTTATGTCATTGATTTTAATTTTGCGAAGGTTTACGGAAATGGGCCTCCTTTCCATCTTTAAGGCCCATTACTTGGTCAAAAGGACTCGGATTTCGATATGGCATACCTCTATGGGCTCTTGGTATGATTATGTTGTTATATGTATTAAAATATATAACTTTAAAGGTAGTAAAAAATATGACCGTTTTTATGTCATTGATTTCAATTTTGCGAAGGTTTACTGAAATTGGCCTTCTTTCCATCTTTAAAAGGCCATAACATGGTCAAATGAACTCGGATTTCGATATGGCATACCTTTATGGGCTTGTGGAATGATTATGTTTTTATTAGCATTAAAATATATTACTTTAAAGGTAGTAAAAAATATGACCGTTTTTATGTCATTGATTTTAATTTTGCGAAGGTTTACTGAAATGGGCCTTATTTCCATCTTTAAAAGCCCATAACTTGGTCAAATGAACTCGGATTTTGATATGGCATACCTTTGTGGGCTTGTTGGATGATTTTGTTGTTATCTGTATTAAAATATATAACTTTAAAGGTAGTAAAAAATATGACCGTTTTTATGTCATTGAATTCAATTTTGCGAAGGTTTACTGAAATGGGCCTTCTTTCCATCTTTAAAAGCCCATAGCTTGGTCGAAATGACTCGGATTTCGATATGGCATATCTCTTTGGGATTGTGGAATGATTATGTTGTTATCTGCATTAAAATATATAACTTTAAATGTAGTAAAAAATATGACGGTTTTTATGTCATTGACTTTAATTTTGCGAAGGTTTACTGAAATGGGCCTTCTTTACATCTTTAAAAGTCCATAACTTGGTCAAATGAACTCGGATTTCGATATGGCATACCTTTATGGGCTTGTGGAATGATTATGTTGTTATCTGCATTAAAATATATTTCTTTAAAGGTAGTAAAAAATATGACCGTTTTTATGTCTCGATTTTAATTTTGCGAGGGTTTACTGAAATTGGGATTTTTTCCATCTTTAAAAGCCCATAACTTGGTCAAATGAACTCGGATTTCGATATGGCATACCTTTATGGGATTGTGGAATGATTATGTTGTTATCTGCATTAAAATATATATATATATAAAATATATAAATATATAGACCGTTTTTATGCCTTGATTTTAATTTTGCGAAGGTTAACTGAAATTGGCCTTCTTTACATCTTTAAAAGCCCATAACTTGGTCAAATGAACTCGGATTTCGATATGGCATACCTTTATAGGCTTGTGGAATGATTATGTTGTTATCTGCATTAAAATTTATAACTTTAAAGGTAGTAAAAAATATGACCGTTTTTATGTCATTGACTTTAATTTTGCGAAGGTTCACAGAAATGGGCCTTCTTTCCATCTTTAAAAGCCCATAACTTGGTCAAATGAACTCGGATTTCGATATGGCATACCTTTATGGGCTTGTGGAGTGATAATGTTGTTATCTGCATTAAAATATATAACTTTAAGGGTAGTAAAAAATATGACCGTTTTTATGTCATTGATTTGAATTTTGAGAAGGTTTACAGAAATGGGCCTTCTTTACATCTTTAAAGGCCCATAACTTGGTCAAATGAACTCGAATTTCGATATGGCATACCTTTATGGGCTTGTGGATTGATTATGTTGTTATCTGTATTAAAATATATCTCTTTAAAGGTAGTAAAAAATATGACCGTTCTTATGTCTTCATTTTGCAGAGGTTTACTGAAATGGGCCTTCCATTTTTAAAAGCCCATAACTTGGTCAAATGAACTCGGATTTCGATATGGCATACCTTTAGGGGCTTGTGGAATGATTTTGTTGTTATCTGCATTAAAATATTAAACTTTAAAGGTAGTAAAAAATATGACCGTTTTTATGTCATTGATTTTAATTTTGCGAAGGTTTACTGAAATGGGCCTTCCATCTTTAAAAGCCCATAACTTGGTCAAATGAACTCGGATCTTGATATGGCATACCTTTAGAGGCTTGTGGAATGATTTTGTTGTTATCTGCATTAAAAGATATAACTTTAAGGGTAGTAAAAAATATGACCGTTTTTATGTCATTGATTTTAATTTTGAGAAGGTTTACTGAAATGGGCCTTCTTTCCATCTTTAAAAGCCCATAACCTAGTCAAATGTACTCGGATTTCGATATGGCATACCTTTATGGGCTTGTGGAATGATTATGTTGTTATCTGCATTAAAATATATCTCTTTAAAGGTAGTAAAAAATATGACCGTTCTTATGTCTTGATTTTAATTTTGCAAAGGTTTACTGAAATGTAGTACAAAATATGACGGTTTTTATGTCATTGACTTTAATTTTGCGAAGGTTTACTGAAATGGGCCTTCCTTACATCTTTAAAAGTCCATAACTTAGTCAAAAGGACTCGGATTTCGGTATGGCATACCTCTTTGGGCTTGTGGAATGATTATGTTGTTATCTGCATTAAAATATATTTCTTTAAAGGTAGTTAATAATATGACCGTTTTTATGTCTTGATTTTAATTTTGCGAAGGTTAACTGAAATGGGCCTTCTTTACATCTTTAAAAGCCCATAACTTGGTCAAATGAACTCGGATTTCGATATGGCATACCTTTATAGGCTTGTGGAATGATTATGTTGTTATCTGCATTAAAATATATAACTTTAAAGGTAGTAAAAATGGCATACGATATGGCATACCTTTATGGGCTTGTGGAGTGATAATGTTGTTATCTGCATTAAAATATATAACTTTAAGGGTAGTAAAAAATATGACCGTTTTTATGTCATTGATTTGAATTTTGAGAAGGTTTACAGAAATGGGCCTTCTTTACATCTTTAAAGGCCCATAACTTGGTCAAATGAACTCGAATTTCGATATGGCATACCTTTATGGGCTTGTGGAATGATTATGTTGTTATCTGTATTAAAATATATCTCTTTAAAGGTAGTAAAAAATATGACCGTTCTTATGTCTTCATTTTGCAGAGGTTTACTGAAATGGGCCTTCCATTTTTAAAAGCCCATAACTTGGTCAAATGAACTCGGATTTCGATATGGCATACCTTTAGGGGCTTGTGGAATGATTTTGTTGTTATCTGCATTAAAATATTAAACTTTAAAGGTAGTAAAAAATATGACCGTTTTTATGTCATTGATTTTAATTTTGCGAAGGTTTACTGAAATGGGCCTTCCATCTTTAAAAGCCCATAACTTGGTCAAATGAACTCGGATCTTGATATGGCATACCTTTAGAGGCTTGTGGAATGATTTTGTTGTTATCTGCATTAAAAGATATAACTTTAAGGGTAGTAAAAAATATGACCGTTTTTATGTCATTGATTTTAATTTTGAGAAGGTTTACTGAAATGGGCCTTCTTTCCATCTTTAAAAGCCCATAACCTAGTCAAATGTACTCGGATTTCGATATGGCATACCTTTATGGGCTTGTGGAATGATTATGTTGTTATCTGCATTAAAATATATCTCTTTAAAGGTAGTAAAAAATATGACCGTTCTTATGTCTTGATTTTAATTTTGCAAAGGTTTACTGAAATGTAGTACAAAATATGACGGTTTTTATGTCATTGACTTTAATTTTGCGAAGGTTTACTGAAATGGGCCTTCCTTACATCTTTAAAAGTCCATAACTTAGTCAAAAGGACTCGGATTTCGGTATGGCATACCTCTTTGGGCTTGTGGAATGATTATGTTGTTATCTGCATTAAAATATATTTCTTTAAAGGTAGTTAATAATATGACCGTTTTTATGTCTTGATTTTAATTTTGCGAAGGTTAACTGAAATTGGCCTTCTTTACATCTTTAAAAGCCCATAACTTGGTCAAATGAACTCGGATTTCGATATGGCATACCTTTATAGGCTTGTGGAATGATTATGTTGTTATCTGCATTAAAATATATAACTTTAAAGGTAGTAAAAAATATGACCGTTTTTATGTCATTGACTTTAATTTTGCGAAGGTTTACTGAAATGGGCCTTCTTTCCATCTTTAAAAGCCCATAACTTGGTCAAATGAACTCGGATTTCGATATGGCATACCTTTATAGGCTTCTGGAATGATTATGTTGTTATCTGCATTAAAATATATAACTTTAAGGGTAGTAAAAAATATGACCGTTTTTATGTCATTGATTTGAATTTTGAGAAGGTTTACAGAAATGGGCCTTCTTTACATCTTTAAAGGCCCATAACTTGGTCAAATGAACTCGAATTTCGATATGGCATACCTTTATGGGCTTGTGGAATGATTATGTTGTTATCTGTATTAAAATATATAACTTTAAAGGTAGTAAAAAATATGACCGTTTTTATGTCATTGATTTCAATTTTGCGAAGGTTTACTGAAATTGGCCTTCTTTCCATCTTTAAAAGCCCATAACTTGGTCAACTGAACTCGGATTTCGATATGGCATACCATTATGGGATTGTGGAATGATTATGTTGTTATCTGCATTAAAATATATCTCTTTAAAGGTAGTAAAAAATATGACCGTTCTTATGTCTTCATTTTGCAGAGGTTTACTGAAATGGGCCTTCCATTTTTAAAAGCCCATAACTTGGTCAAATGAACTCGGATTTCGATATGGCATACCTTTAGGGGCTTGTGGAATGATTTTGTTGTTATCTGCATTAAAATATTAAACTTTAAAGGTAGTAAAAAATATGACCGTTTTTATGTCATTGATTTTAATTTTGCGAAGGTTTACTGAAATGGGCCTTCCATCTTTAAAAGCCCATAACTTGGTCAAATGAACTCGGATCTTGATATGACATACCTTTAGAGGCTTGTGGAATGATTTTGTTGTTATCTGCATTAAAAGATATAACTTTAAGGGTAGTAAAAAATATGACCGTTTTTATGTCATTGATTTTAATTTTGAGAAGGTTTACTGAAATGGGCCTTCTTTCCATCTTTAAAAGCCCATAACCTAGTCAAATGTACTCGGATTTCGATATGGCATACCTTTATGGGCTTGTGGAATGATTATGTTGTTATCTGCATTAAAATATATCTCTTTAAAGGTAGTAAAAAATATGACCGTTCTTATGTCTTGATTTTAATTTTGCAAAGGTTTACTGAAATGTAGTACAAAATATGACGGTTTTTATGTCATTGACTTTAATTTTGCGAAGGTTTACTGAAATGGGCCTTCCTTACATCTTTAAAAGTCCATAACTTAGTCAAAAGGACTCGGATTTCGGTATGGCATACCTCTTTGGGCTTGTGGAATGATTATGTTGTTATCTGCATTAAAATATATTTCTTTAAAGGTAGTTAATAATATGACCGTTTTTATGTCTTGATTTTAATTTTGCGAAGGTTAACTGAAATGGGTCTTCTTTACATCTTTAAAAGCCCATAACTTGGTCAAATGAACTCGGATTTCGATATGGCATACCTTTATAGGCTTGTGGAATGATTATGTTGTTATCTGCATTAAAATATATAACTTTAAAGGTAGTAAAAATGGCATACGATATGGCATACCTTTATGGGCTTGTGGAGTGATAATGTTGTTATCTGCATTAAAATATATAACTTTAAGGGTAGTAAAAAATATGACCGTTTTTATGTCATTGATTTGAATTTTGAGAAGGTTTACAGAAATGGGCCTTCTTTACATCTTTAAAGGCCCATAACTTGGTCAAATGAACTCGAATTTCGATATGGCATACCTTTATGGGCTTGTGGAATGATTATGTTGTTATCTGTATTAAAATATATCTCTTTAAAGGTAGTAAAAAATATGACCGTTCTTATGTCTTCATTTTGCAGAGGTTTACTGAAATGGGCCTTCCATTTTTAAAAGCCCATAACTTGGTCAAATGAACTCGGATTTCGATATGGCATACCTTTAGGGGCTTGTGGAATGATTTTGTTGTTATCTGCATTAAAATATTAAACTTTAAAGGTAGTAAAACATATGACCGTTTTTATGTCATTGATTTTAATTTTGCGAAGGTTTACTGAAATGGGCCTTCCATCTTTAAAAGCCCATAACTTGGTCAAATGAACTCGGATCTTGATATGGCATACCTTTAGAGGCTTGTGGAATGATTTTGTTGTTATCTGCATTAAAAGATATAACTTTAAGGGTAGTAAAAAATATGACCGTTTTTATGTCATTGATTTTAATTTTGAGAAGGTTTACTGAAATGGGCCTTCTTTCCATCTTTAAAAGCCCATAACCTAGTCAAATGTACTCGGATTTCGATATGGCATACCTTTATGGGCTTGTGGAATGATTATGTTGTTATCTGCATTAAAATATATCTCTTTAAAGGTAGTAAAAAATATGACCGTTCTTATGTCTTGATTTTAATTTTGCAAAGGTTTACTGAAATGTAGTACAAAATATGACGGTTTTTATGTCATTGACTTTAATTTTGCGAAGGTTTACTGAAATGGGCCTTCCTTACATCTTTAAAAGTCCATAACTTAGTCAAAAGGACTCGGATTTCGGTATGGCATACCTCTTTGGGCTTGTGGAATGATTATGTTGTTATCTGCATTAAAATATATTTCTTTAAAGGTAGTTAATAATATGACCGTTTTTATGTCTTGATTTTAATTTTGCGAAGGTTAACTGAAATTGGCCTTCTTTACATCTTTAAAAGCCCATAACTTGGTCAAATGAACTCGGATTTCGATATGGCATACCTTTATAGGCTTGTGGAATGATTATGTTGTTATCTGCATTAAAATATATAACTTTAAAGGTAGTAAAAAATATGACCGTTTTTATGTCATTGACTTTAATTTTGCGAAGGTTTACTGAAATGGGCCTTCTTTCCATCTTTAAAAGCCCATAACTTGGTCAAATGAACTCGGATTTCGATATGGCATACCTTTATAGGCTTGTGGAATGATTATGTTGTTATCTGCATTAAAATATATAACTTTAAAGGTAGTAAAAAATGTGACAGTTTTTATGTTATTGATTTTTATTTTGCGAAGGTTCACAGAAATGGGCCTTCTTTCCATCTTTAAAAGCCCATAACTTGGTCAAATGAACTCGGATTTCGATATGGCATACCTTTATGGGCTTGTGGATTGATTATGTTGTTATCTGCATTAAAATATATAACTTTAAGGGTAGTAAAAAATATGACCGTTTTTATGTCATTGATTTGAATTTTGAGAAGGTTTACAGAAATGGGCCTTCTTTACATCTTTAAAGGCCCATAACTTGGTCAAATGAACTCGAATTTCGATATGGCATACCTTTATGGGCTTGTGGAATGATTATGTTGTTATCTGTATTAAAATATATAACTTTAAAGGTAGTAAAAAATATGACCGTTTTTATGTCATTGATTTCAATTTTGCGAAGGTTTACTGAAATTGGCCTTCTTTCCATCTTTAAAAGCCCATAACTTGGTCAACTGAACTCGGATTTCGATATGGCATACCATTATGGGATTGTGGAATGATTATGTTGTTATCTGCATTAAAATATATCTCTTTAAAGGTAGTAAAAAATATGACCGTTCTTATGTCTTCATTTTGCAGAGGTTTACTGAAATGGGCCTTCCATTTTTAAAAGCCCATAACTTGGTCAAATGAACTCGGATTTCGATATGGCATACCTTTAGGGGCTTGTGGAATGATTTTGTTGTTATCTGCATTAAAATATTAAACTTTAAAGGTAGTAAAAAATATGACCGTTTTTATGTCATTGATTTTAATTTTGCGAAGGTTTACTGAAATGGGCCTTCCATCTTTAAAAGCCCATAACTTGGTCAAATGAACTCGGATCTCGATATGGCATACCTTTAGAGGCTTGTGGAATGATTTTGTTGTTATCTGCATTAAAAGATATAACTTTAAAGGTAGTAAAAAATATGACCGTTTTTATGTCATTGACTTTAATTTTGCGAAGGTTTACTGAAATGGGCCTTCTTTCCATCTTTAAAAGCCCATAACTTGGTCAAATGAACTCGGATTTCGATATGGCATACCTTTATAGGCTTGTGGAATGATTATGTTGTTATCTGTATAAAAATATATAACTTTAAAGGTAGTAAAAAATATGACAGTTTTTATGTTATTGATTTTTATTTTGCGAAGGTTCACAGAAATGGGCCTTCTTTCCATCTTTAAAAGCCCATAACTTGGTCAAATGAACTCGGATTTCGATATGGCATACCTTTATGGGCTTGTGGAGTGATAATGTTGTTATCTGCATTAAAATACATAATTTTAAGGGTAGTAAAAATTATGACCGTTTTTATGTCATTGATTTTAATTTTGAGAAGGTTTACTGAAATGGGCCTTCCATCTTTAAAAGCCCATAACCTGGTCAAATGTACTCGGATTTCGATATGGCATACCTTTATGGGCTTGTGGAATGATTATGTTGTTATCTTCATTAAAATATATTACTTTAAAGGTAGTAAAAAATATGACCGTTTTTATGTCATTGATTTTAATTTTGCGAAGGTTAACTGAAATTGGCCTTCTTTCCATCTTTAAAAGCCCATAACTTGGTCAAATGAACTCGGATTTCGATATGGCATACCTTTATGGGCTTGTGGAATGATTATATTGTTATCTGCATTAAAATATATCTCTTTAAAGGTAGTAAAAAATATGACCGTTCTTATGTCTTGATTTTAATTTTGCAAAGGTTTACTGAAATGTAGTACAAAATATGACGGTTTTTATGTCATTGACTTTAATTTTGCGAAGGTTTACTGAAATGGGCCTTCCTTACATCTTTAAAAGTCCATAACTTAGTCAAAAGGACTCGGATTTCGGTTTGGCATACCTCTTTGGGCTTGTGGAATGATTATGTTGTTATCTGCATTAAAATATATTTCTTTAAAGGTAGTTAATAATATGACCGTTTTATGTCTTGATTTTAATTTTGCGAAGGTTAACTGAAATTGGCCTTCTTTACATCTTTAAAAGCCCATAACTTGGTCAAATGAACTCGGATTTCGATATGGCATACCTTTATAGGCTTGTGGAATGATTATGTTGTTATCTGCATTAAAATATATTTCTTTTAAGGTAGTAAAAAATATGACCGTTTTTATGTCATTGATTTCAATTTTGCGAAGGTTTACTGAAATTGGCCTTCTTTCCATCTTTAAAAGCCCATAACTTGGTCAACTGAACTCGGATTTCGATATGGCATACCATTATGGGCTTGTGGAATGATTATGTTGTTATCTTCATTAAAATATATTTCTTTTAAGGTAGTAAAAAATATGACCGTTTTTATGTCATTGATTTTAATTTTGCGAAGGTTTACTGAAATGGGCCTTCCATCTTTAAAGCCCATAACTTGGTCAAATGAACTCGGATCTCGATATGGCATACCTTTATGGGCTTGTGGAATGATTATGTTGTTATCTGCATTAAAATATATAACTTTAAGGGTAGTAAAAAATATGACCGTTCTTATGTCATTGATTTTAATTTTGCGAAGGTTTACTGAAAAGGGCCTTCTTTCCATCTTTAAGGCCCATAACTTGGTCAAAAGGACTCGGATTTCGATATGGCATACCTCTATGGGCTCTTGGTATGATTATGTTGTTATCTGTATTAAAATATATAACTTTAAAGGTAGTAAAAAATATGACCGTTTTTATGTCATTGATTTCAATTTTGCGAAGGTTTACTGAAATTGGCCTTCTTTCCATCTTTAAAAGCCCATAACTTGGTCAAATGAACTCGGATTTCGATATGGCATACCTTTACGGGCTTGTGGAATGATTATGTTTTTATTAGCATTAAAATATATTACTTTAAAGGTAGTAAAAAATATGACCGTTTTTATGTCATTGATTTTAATTTTGCGAAGGTTTACTGAAATGGGCCTTATTTCCATCTTTAAAAGCCCATAACTTGGTCAAATGAACTCGGATTTTGATATGGCATACCTTTGTGGGCTTGTTGGATGATTTTGTTGTTATCTGTATTAAAATATATAACTTTAAAGGTAGTAAAAAATATGACCGTTTTTATGTCATTGATTTCAATTTTGCGAAGGTTTACTGAAATGGGCCTTCTTTCCATCTTTAAAAGCCCATAGCTTGGTCGAAATGACTCGGATTTCGATATGGCATACCTCTTTGGGATTGTGGAATGATTATGTTGTTATCTGCATTAAAATATATAACTTTAAATGTAGTAAAAAATATGACGGTTTTTATGTCATTGACTTTAATTTTGCGAAGGTTTACTGAAATGGGCCTTCTTTACATCTTTAAAAGCCCATAACTTGGTCAAATGAACTCGGATTTTGATATGGCATACCTTTGTGGGCTTGTTGGATGATTTTGTTGTTATCTGTATTAAAATATATAACTTTAAAGGTAGTAAAAAATATGACCGTTTTTATGTCATTGATTTCAATTTTGCGAAGGTTTACTGAAATGGGCCTTCTTTCCATCTTTAAAAGCCCATAGGTTGGTCGAAATGACTCGGATTTCGATATGGCATACCTCTTTGGGATTGTGGAATGATTATGTTGTTATCTGCATTAAAATATATTTCTTTAAAGGTAGTAAAAAATATGACCGTTTTTATGTCTTGATTTTAATTTTGCGAAGGTTTACTGAAATTGGGATTTTTTCCATCTTTAAAAGCCCATAACTTGGTCAAATGAACTCGGATTTCGATATGGCATACCTTTATGGGATTGTGGAATGATTATGTTGTTATCTGCATTAAAATATATCTCTTTAAAGGTTGTAAAAAATATGACCGTTCTTATGTCTTGATTTTGCGAAGGTTTACTGAAATGGGCCTTCCATTTTTAAAAGCCCATAACTTGGTCAAATGAACTCGGATTTCGATATGGCATACCTTTAGGGGCTTGTGGAATGATTTTGTTGTTATCTGCATTAAAATATTAAACTTTAAAGGTAGTAAAAAATATGACCGTTTTTATGTCATTGATTTTAATTTTGCGAAGGTTTACTGAAATGGGCCTTCCATCTTTAAAAGCCCATAACTTGGTCAAATGAACTCGGATCTCGATATGGCATACCTTTAGAGGCTTGTGGAATGATTTTGTTGTTATCTGCATTAAAAGATATAACTTTAAAGGTAGTAAAAAATATAACCGTTTTTATGTCATTGATTTTTATTTTGCGAAGGTTTACTGAAATGGGCCTTCTTTCCATCTTTAAAAGCCCATAACTTGGTCAAATGAACTCGGATTTGGATAAGGCATACCTTTATGGGCTCGTGGAATGATTATGTTGTTATCTGCATTAAAATATATAACTTTCAAGGTAGTAAAAAATATGACCGTTTTTATGTCATTGACTTTAATTTTGCGAAGGTTTACTGAAATGGGCCTTCTTTCCATCTTTAAAAGCCCATAACTTGGTCAAATGAACTCGGATTTCGATATGGCATACCTTTATAGGCTTGTGGAATGATTATGTTGTTATCTGTATAAAAATATATAACTTTAAAGGTAATAAAAAATATGACAGTTTTTATGTTATTGATTTTTATTTTGCGAAGGTTCACAGAAATGGGCCTTCTTTCCATCTTTAAAAGCCCATAACTTGGTCAAATGAACTCGGATTTCGATATGGCATACCTTTATGGGCTTGTGGAGTGATAATGTTGTTATCTGCATTAAAATATATAATTTTAAGGGTAGTAAAAATTATGACCGTTTTTATGTCATTGATTT
Source organism: Drosophila suzukii (assembly GCF_043229965.1). Taxonomy (NCBI): domain Eukaryota; kingdom Metazoa; phylum Arthropoda; class Insecta; order Diptera; family Drosophilidae; genus Drosophila; species Drosophila suzukii. The sequence continues at coordinate 1,087,010 of NW_027255940.1, read as the reverse complement.
TAATTTTGAGAAGGTTTACTGAAATGGGCCTTCCATCTTTAAAAGCCCATAACCTGGTCAAATGTACTCGGATTTCGATATGGCATACCTTTATGGGCTTGTGGAATGATTATGTTGTTATCTTCATTAAAATATATTACTTTAAAGGTAGTAAAAAATATGACCGTTTTTATGTCATTGATTTTAATTTTGCGAAGGTTAACTGAAATTGTCCTTCTTTCCATCTTTAAAAGCCCATAACTTGGTCAAATGAACTCGGATTTCGATATGGCATACCTTTATGGGCTTGTGGAATGATTATGTTGTTATCTGCATTAAAATATATCTCTTTAAAGGTAGTAAAAAATATGACCGTTCTTATGTCTTGATTTTAATTTTGCAAAGGTTTACTGAAATGTAGTACAAAATATGACGGTGTTTATGTCATTGACTTTAATTTTGCGAAGGTTTACTGAAATGGGCCTTCCTTACATCTTTAAAAGTCCATAACTTAGTCAAAAGGACTCGGATTTCGGTATGGCATACCTCTTTGGGCTTGTGGAATGATTATGTTGTTATCTGCATTAAAATATATTTCTTTAAAGGTAGTTAATAATATGACCGTTTTTATGTCTTGATTTTAATTTTGCGAAGGTTAACTGAAATTGGCCTTCTTTACATCTTTAAAAGCCCATAACTTGGTCAAATGAACTCGGATTTCGATATGGCATACCTTTATAGGCTTGTGGAATGATTATGTTGATATCTGCATTAAAATATATTTCTTTTAAGGTAGTAAAAAATATGACCGTTTTTATGTCATTGATTTCAATTTTGCGAAGGTTTACTGAAATTGGCCTTCTTTCCATCTTTAAAAGCCCATAACTTGGTCAACTGAACTCGGATTTCGATATGGCATACCATTATGGGCTTGTGGAATGATTATGTTGTTATCTTCATTAAAATATATTTCTTTTAAGGTAGTAAAAAATATGACCGTTTTTATGTCATTGATTTTAATTTTGCGAAGGTTTACTGAAATGGGACTTCCATCTTTAAAGCCCATAACTTGGTCAAATGAACTCGGATCTCGATATGGCATACCTTTATGGGATTGTGGAATGATTATGTTGTTATCTGCATTAAAATATATAACTTTAAGGGTAGTAAAAAATATGACCGTTTTTATGTCATTGATTTTAATTTTGCGAAGGTTTACTGAAAAGGGCCTTCTTTCCATCTTTAAGGCCCATAACTTGGTCAAAAGGACTCGGATTTCGATATGGCATACCTCTATGGGCTCTTGGTATGATTATGTTGTTATCTGTATTAAAATATATAACTTTAAAGGTAGTAAAAAATATGACCGTTTTTATGTCATTGATTTCAATTTTGCGAAGGTTTACTGAAATTGGCCTTCTTTCCATCTTTAAAAGCCCATAACTAGGTCAAATGAACTCGGATTTCGATATGGCATACCTTTACGGGCTTGTGGAATGATTATGTTTTTATTAGCATTAAAATATATTACTTTAAAGGTAGTAAAAAATATGACCGTTTTTATGTCATTGATTTTAATTTTGCGAAGGTTTACTGAAATGGGCCTTATTTCCATCTTTAAAAGCCCATAACTTGGTCAAATGAACTCGGATTTTGATATGGCATACCTTTGTGGGCTTGTTGGATGATTTTGTTGTTATCTGTATTAAAATATATAACTTTAAAGGTAGTAAAAAATATGACCGTTTTTATGTCATTGATTTCAATTTTGCGAAGGTTTACTGAAATGGGCCTTCTTTCCATCTTTAAAAGCCCATAGCTTGGTCGAAATGACTCGGATTTCGATATGGCATACCTCTTTGGGATTGTGGAATGATTATGTTGTTATCTGCATTAAAATATATAACTTTAAATGTAGTAAAAAATATGACGGTTTTTATGTCATTGACTTTAATTTTGCGAAGGTTTACTGAAATGGGCCTTCTTTACATCTTTAAAAGCCCATAACTTGGTCAAATGAACTCGGATTTTGATATGGCATACCTTTGTGGGCTTGTTGGATGATTTTGTTGTTATCTGTATTAAAATATATAACTTTAAAGGTAGTAAAAAATATGACCGTTTTTATGTCATTGATTTCAGTTTTGCGAAGGTTTACTGAAATGGGCCTTCTTTCCATCTTTAAAAGCCCATAGCTTGGTCGAAATGACTCGGATTTCGATATGGCATACCTCTTTGGGGTTGTGGAATGATTATGTTGTTATCTGCATTAAAATATATTTCTTTAAAGGTAGTAAAAAATATGACCGTTTTTATGTCTTGATTTTAATTTTGCGAAGGTTTACTGAAATTGGGATTTTTTCCATCTTTAAAAGCCCATAACTTGGTCAAATGAACTCGGATTTCGATATGGCATACCTTTATGGGATTGTGGAATGATTATGTTGTTATCTGCATTAAAATATATCTCTTTAAAGGTAGTAAAAAATATGACCGTTCTTATGTCTTGATTTTGCGAAGGTTTACTGAAATGGGCCTTCCATTTTTAAAAGCCCATAACTTGGTCAAATGAACTCGGATTTCGATATGGCATACCTTTAGGGGCTTGTGGAATGATTTTGTTGTTATCTGCATTAAAATATTAAACTTTAAAGGTAGTAAAAAATATGACCGTTTTTATGTCATTGATTTTAATTTTGCGAAGGTTTACTGAAATGGGCCTTCCATCTTTAAAAGCCCATAACTTGGTCAAATGAACTCGGATCTCGATATGGCATACCTTTAGGGGCTTGTGGAATGATTTTGTTGTTATCTGCATTAAAAGATATAACTTTAAAGGTAGTAAAAAATATGACCGTTTTTATGTCATTGACTTTAATTTTGCGAAGGTTTACTGAAATGGGCCTTCTTTCCATCTTTAAAAGCCCATAACTTGGTCAAATGAACTCGGATTTGGATAAGGCATATCTTTATGGGCTCGTGGAATGATTATGTTGTTATCTGCATTAAAATATATAACTTTCAAGGTAGTACAAAATATGACCGTTTTTATGTCATTGACTTTAATTTTGCGAAGGTTTACTGAAATGGGCCTTCTTTTCATCTTTAAAAGCCCATAACTTGGTCAAATGAACTCGGATTTCGATATGGCATACCTTTATAGGCTTCTGGAATGATTATGTTGTTATCTGCATTAAAATATATAACTTTAAAGGTAGTAAAAAATATGACAGTTTTTATGTTGTTGATTTTTATTTTGCGAAGGTTCACAGAAATGGGCCTTCTTTCCATCTTTAAAAGCCCATAACTTGGTCAAATGAACTCGGATTTCGATATGGCATACCTTTATGGGCTTGTGGAGTTATATGTTGTTATCTGCATTAAAATATATAACTTTAAGGGTAGTAAAAAATAGGACCGTTTTTATGTCTTTGATTTTAATTTTGAGAAGGTTTACTGAAATGGGCCTTCTTTCCATCTTTAAAAGCCCATAACCTGGTCAAATGAACTCGGATTTCGATATGGCATACCTTTATGGGCTTGTGGAATGATTATGTTGTTATCTTCATTAAAATATATTACTTTAAAGGTAGTAAAAAATATGACCGTTTTTATGTCATTGATTTTAATTTTGCGAAGGTTAACTGAAATTGGCCTTCTTTCCATCTTTAAAAGCCCATAGCTTGGTCAAATGAACTCGGATTTCGATATGGCATACCTTTATGGGCTTGTGGAATGATTATGTTGTTATCTGCATTAAAATATATCTCTTTAAAGGTAGTAAAAAATATGACCGTTCTTATGTCTTGATTTTAATTTTGCAAAGGTTTACTGAAATGTAGTACAAAATATGACGGTTTTTATGTCATTTACTTTAATTTTGCGAAGGTTTACTGAAATGGGCCTTCCTTACATCTTTAAAAGTCCATAACTTAGTCAAAAGGACTCGGATTTCGGTATGGCATACCATTATGGGCTTGTGGAATGATTATGTTGTTATCTGCATTAAAATATATTTCTTTAAAGGTAGTTAATAATATGACCGTTTTTATGTCTTGGTTTTAATTTTGCGAAGGTTAACTGAAATTGGCCTTCTTTACATCTTTAAAAGCCCATAACTTGGTCAAATGAACTCGGATTTCGATATGGCATACCTTTATAGGCTTGTGGAATGATTATGTTGTTATCTGCATTAAAATATATAACTTTCAAGGAAGTAAAAAATATGACCGTTTTTATGTCATTGACTTTAATGTTGCGAAGTTTTACTAAAATGGGCCTTCTTTCCATCTTTAAAAGCCCATAACTTGGTCAAATGAGCTCGGATTTCGATATGGCATACCTTTATAGGCTTCTGGAATGATTATGTTGTTATCTGCATTAAAATATATAACTTTAAAGGTAGTAAAAAATATGACAGTTTTTATGTTATTGATTTTTATTTTGCGAAGGTTCACAGAAATGGGCCTTCTTTCCATCTTTAAAAGCCCATAACTTGGTCAAATGAACTCGGATTTCGATATGGCATACCTTTATGGGCTTGTGGAATGATTATGTTGTTATCTGCATTAAAATATATAACTTTAAGGGTAGTAAAAAATATGACCGTTTTTATGTCATTGATTTTAATTTTGAGAAGGTTTACAGAAATGGGCCTTCTTTACATCTTTAAAAGCCCATAACTTGGTGAAATTAACTCGGATCTCGATATGGCATACCTTTAGGGGCTTGTGGAATGATTATGTTGTTATCTTCATTAAAATATATAACTTTAAAGGTAGTAAAAAATATGACCGTTTTTATGTCATTGATTTCAATTTTGCGAAGGTTTACTGAAATGGGCCTTCTTTCCATCTTTAAAAGCCCATAGCTTGGTCGAAATGACTCGGATTTCGATATGGCATACCTCTTTGGGATTGTGGAATGATTATGTTGTTATCTGCATTAAAATATATAACTTTAAATGTAGTTAATAATATGACCGTTTTTATGTCTTGGTTTTAATTTTGCGAAGGTTAACTGAAATTGGCCTTCTTTACATCTTTAAAAGCCCATAACTTGGTCAAATGAACTCGGATTTCGATATGGCATACCTTTATAGGCTTGTGGAATGATTATGTTTTTATCTGCATTAAAATATATAACTTTCAAGGAAGTAAAAAATATGACCGTTTTTATGTCATTGACTTTAATGTTGCGAAGTTTTACTAAAATGGGCCTTCTTTCCATCTTTAAAAGCCCATAACTTGGTCAAATGAGCTCGGATTTCGATATGGCATACCTTTATAGGCTTCTGGAATGATTATGTTGTTATCTGCATTAAAATATATAACTTTAAAGGTAGTAAAAAATATGACAGTTTTTATGTTATTGATTTTTATTTTGCGAAGGTTCACAGAAATGGGCCTTCTTTCCATCTTTAAAAGCCCATAACTTGGTCAAATGAACTCGGATTTCGATATGGCATACCTTTATGGGCTTGTGGAATGATTATGTTGTTATCTGCATTAAAATATATAACTTTAAGGGTAGTAAAAAATATGACCGTTTTTATGTCATTGATTTTAATTTTGAGAAGGTTTACAGAAATGGGCCTTCTTTACATCTTTAAAAGCCCATAACTTGGTGAAATTAACTCGGATCTCGATATGGCATACCTTTAGGGGCTTGTGGAATGATTATGTTGTTATCTGCTTTAAAATATATATCTTTAAAGGTAGTAAAATATATGACCGTTTCTATGTCTTGATTTTAATTTTGCGAAGGTTAACCGAAATTGGTCTTCTTTCCATCTTTAAAAGCCCATAACTTGGTCAAGTGAACTCGGATTTCGATATGGCATACCTTTATGGGCTTGTGGAATGATTGTGCTTTTATTAGCATTAAAATATATTACTTTGAAAGTAGTAAAAAATATGACCGTTTTTATGTCATTGATTTTAATTTTGCGAAGGTTTACTGAAATGGGCCTTATTTCCATCTTTAAAAGCCCATAACTTGGTCAAATGAACTCGGATTTCGATATGGCATACCTTTATAGGCTTGTGGAATGATTATGTTGTTATCTGCATTAAAATATATAACTGTAAAGGTAGTAAAAAATATGACCGTTTTTATGTCATTGATTTTAATTTTGCGAAGGTTTACTGAAATGGGCCTTCTTTCCATCTTTAAGGCCCATAACTTGGTCAAAAGGACTCGGATTTCGATATGGCATACCTCTATGGGCTCTTGGTGTGATTATGTTGTTATCTGTATTAAAATATATAACTTTAAAGGTAGTAAAAAATATGACCGTTTTTATGTCATTGATTTCAATTTTGCGAAGGTTTACTGAAATTGGCCTTCGTTCCATCTTTAAAAGCCCATAACTTGGTCAAATGAACTCGGATTTCGATATGGCATACCCTTACGGGCTTGTGGAATGATTATGTTTTTATTAGCATTAAAATATATTACTTTAAAGGTAGTAAAAAATATGACCGTTTTTATGTCATTGATTTTAATTTTGCGAAGGTTTACTGAAATGGGCCTATTTATAATATATAACTTTAAAGGTAGTAAAAAATATGACCGTTTTTATGTCATTGATTTCAATTTTGCGAAGGTTTACTGAAATGGGCCTTCTTTCCATCTTTAAAAGCCCATAGCTTGGTCGAAATGACTCGGATTTCGATATGGCATACCTCTTTGGGATTGTGGAATGATTATGTTGTTCTCTGCATTAAAATATATAACTTAAAATGTAGTAAAAAATATGACGGTTTTTATGTCATTGACTTTAATTTTGCGAAGGTTTACTGAAATGGGCCTTCTTTACATCTTTAAAAGTCCATAACTTGGTCAAATGAACTCGGATTTCGATATGGCATACTTTTATGGGCTTGTGGAATGATTATGTTGTTATCTGCATTAAAATATATTTCTTTAAAGGTAGTAAAAAATATGACCGTTTTTATGTCTTGATTTTAATTTTGCGAAGGTTTACTGAAATTGGGATTTTTTCCATCTTTAAAAGCCCATAACTTGGTCAAATGAACTCGGCTTTCGATATGGCATACCTTTATGGGATTGTGGAATGATTATGTTGTTATCTGCATTAAAATATATCTCTTTAAAGGTAGTAAAAAATATGACCGTTTTTATGTCTTGATTTTGCGAAGGTTTACTGAAATGGGCCTTCCATTTTTAAAAGCCCATAACTTGGTCAAATGAACTCGGATTTCGATATGGCATACCTTTAGGGGCTTGTGGAATGATTTTGTTGTTATCTGCATTAAAATATTTAACTTTAAAGGTAGTAAAAAATATGACCGTTTTTATGTCATTGATTTTAATTTTGCGAAGGTTTACTGAAATGGGCCTTCCATCTTTAAAAGCCCATAACTTGGTCAAAAGAACTCGGATCTCGATATGACATACCTTTAGGGGCTTGTGGAATGATTTTGTTGTTATCTGCATTAAAAGATATAACTTTAAAGGTAGTAAAAAATATGACCGTTTTTATGTTATTGATTTTTATTTTGCGAAGGTTCACAGAAATGGGCCTTCTTTCCATCTTTAAAAGCCCATAACTTGGTCAAATGAACTCGGATTTCGATATTGCATACCTTTATGGGCTTGTGGAGTGATTATGTTGCTATCTGCATTAAAATATATAACTTTAACGGTAGTAAAAAATATGACCGTTTTTATGTCATTGATTTTAATTTTGAGAAGGTTTACTGAAATGGGCCTTCTTTCCATCTTTAAAAGCCCATAACCTGGTCAAATGAACTCGGATTTCGATATGGCATACCTTTATGGGCTTGTGGAATGATTTTGTTGATATCTTCATTAAAATATATTTCTTTTAAGGTAGTAAAAAATATGACCGTTTTTATGTCTTGATTTTAATTTCGCGAAGGTTAACTGAAATTGGCCTTCTTTCCATCTTTAAAAGCCCATAACTTGGTCAAATGAACTCGGATTTCGATATGGCATACCTTTACGGGCTTGTGGAATGATTATGTTTTTATTAGCATTAAAATATATTACTTTAAAGGTAGTAAAAAATATGACCGTTTTTATGTCATTGATTTTAATTTTCCGAAGGTTTACTGAAATGGGCCTATTTATAATATATAACTTTAAAGGTAGTAAAAAATATGACCGTTTTTATGTCATTGATTTCAATTTTGCGAAGGTTTACTGAAATGGGCCTTCTTTACATCTTTAAAAGTCCATAACTTGGTCAAATGAACTCGGATTTCGATATGGCATACTTTTATGGGCTTGTGGAATGATTATGTTGTTATCTGCATTAAAATATATTTCTTTAAAGGTAGTAAAAAATATGACCGTTTTTATGTCTTGATTTTAATTTTTCGAAGGTTTACTGAAATTGGGATTTTTTCCATCTTTAAAAGCCCATAACTTGGTCAAATGAACTCGGCTTTCGATATGGCATACCTTTATGGGCTTGTGGAATGATTATGTTGTTATCTGCATTAAAATATATCTCTTTAAAGGTAGTAAAAAATATGACCGTTTTTATGTCTTGATTTTAATTTTGCAAAGGTTTACTGAAATGTAGTACAAAATATGACGGTTTTTATGTCATTGACTTTCATTTTGCGAAGGTTTACTGAAATGGGCCTTCCTTACATCTTTAAAAGTCCATAACTTAGTCAAAAGGACTCGGATTTCGATATGGCATACCTTTATGGGCTTGTGGAATGATTATGTTGTTATCTGCATTAAAATATATTTCTTTAAAGGTAGTTAATAATATGACCGTTTTTATGTCTTGATTTTAATTTTGAGAAGGTTTACTGAAATTGGCCTTCTTTCCATCTTTAAAAGCCCATAACTTGGTCAAATGAACTCGGATTTCGATATGGCATACCTTTATGGGCTTGTGGAATGATTATGTTGTTATCTGCATTTAAATATATAACTTTAAAGGTAGTAAAAAATATGACCGTTTTTATGTCATTGATTTTATTTTTGCGAAGGTTTACTGAAGTGGTCCTTCTTTCCATCTTTAAAAGCCCATAACTTGGTCAAATGAACTCGGATTTCGATATGGCATACCTTTATGGGCTTGTGGAATGATTATGTTGTTATCTGCATTAAAATATATTTCTTTAAAGGTAGTTAATAATATGACCGTTTTTATGTCTTGATTTTAATTTTGCGAAGGTTAACTGAAATTGGCCTTCTTTCCATCTTTAAAAGCCCATAACTTGGTCAAATGAACTCGGATTTCGATATGGCATACCTTTATGGGCTTGTGGAATGATTATGTTGTTATCTGCATTAAAATATATTTCTTTAAAGGTAGTTAATAATATGACCGTTTTTATGTCTTGATTTTAATTTTGCGAAGGTTAACTGAAATTGGCCTTCTTTCCATCTTTAAAAGCCCATAACTTGGTCAAATGAACTCGGATTTCGATATGGCATACCTTTATGGGCTTGTGCAATGATTATGTTGTTATCTGCATTTAAATATATAACTTTAAAGGTAGTAAAAAATATGACCGTTGTTATGTCATTGATTTTATTTTTGCGAAGGTTTACTGAAATGGTCCTTCTTTCCATCTTTAAAAGCCCATAACTTGGTCAAATGAACTCGGATTTCGATATGGCATACCTTAATGGGCTTGTAGAATGATTATGTTGTTATCTGCATTAAAATATATTTCTTTAAAGGTAGTAAAAAAATATGACCGTTTTTATGTCTCGATTTTAATTTTGCGAAGGTTTACTGAAATTGTGATTTTTTCCATCTTTAAAAGCCCATAACTTGGTCAAATAAACTCGGATTTCGATATGGCATACCTTTATGGGCTTGTGGAATGATTATGTTGTTATCTGCATTAAAATATATCTTTTTAAAGGTAGTCAAAAATATGACCGTTTTTATGTTTTGATTTTAATTTTGCGAAGGTTTACTGAAATGGGCCTTCCATCTTTAAAAGCCCATAACTTGGTCAAATGAACTCGGATTTCGATATGGCATACCTTTAGGGGCTTGTGGAATTATTTTGTTGTTATCTGCATTAAAATATTTAACTTTAAAGGTAGTAAAAAATATGACCGTTTTTATGTCATTGATTTTTATTTTGCGAAGGTTTACAGAAATAGGCCTTCTTTCCATCTTTAAAAGCCCATAACTTGGTCAAATGAACTCGGATTTCGATATGGCATACCTTTATGGGCTTGTGGAATGATTATGTTGTTATCTGCATTGAAATGTATAACTTTCAAGGTAGTAAAAAATATGACCGTTTTTATGTCATTGACTTTAATTTTGCGAAGGTTTATGAAATGGGCCTTCTTTCCATCTTTAAAAGCCCATAACTTGGTCAAATGAACTCGGATTTCGATATGGCATACCTTAATGGGCTTGTAGAATGATTATGTTGTTATCTGCATTAAAATATATTTCTTTAAAGGTAGTAAAAAAATATGACCGTTTTTATGTCTCGATTTTAATTTTGCGAAGGTTTACTGAAATTGTGATTTTTTCCATCTTTAAAAGCCCATAACTTGGTCAAATAAACTCGGATTTCGATATGGCATACCTTTATGGGCTTGTGGAATGATTATGTTGTTATCTGCATTAAAATATATCTTTTTAAAGGTAGTCAAAAATATGACCGTTTTTATGTTTTGATTTTAATTTTGCGAAGGTTTACTGAAATGGGCCTTCCATCTTTAAAAGCCCATAACTTGGTCAAATGAACTCGGATTTCGATATGGCATACCTTTAGGGGCTTGTGGAATTATTTTGTTGTTATCTGCATTAAAATATTTAACTTTAAAGGTAGTAAAAAATATGACCGTTTTTATGTCATTGATTTTTATTTTGCGAAGGTTTACAGAAATAGGCCTTCTTTCCATCTTTAAAAGCCCATAACTTGGTCAAATGAACTCGGATTTCGATATGGCATACCTTTATGGGCTTGTGGAATGATTATGTTGTTATCTGCATTGAAATGTATAACTTTCAAGGTAGTAAAAAATATGACCGTTTTTATGTCATTGACTTTAATTTTGCGAAGGTTTATGAAATGGGCCTTCTTTCCATCTTTAAAAGCCCATAACTTGGTCAAATGAACTCGGATTTCGATATGGCATACCTTAATGGGCTTGTGGAATGATTATGTTGTTATCTGCATTAAAAATTTAACTTTAAAGGTAGTAAAAAATATGACCGTTTTTATGTCATTGACTTTAATTTTGCGAAGGTTTATGAAATGGGCCTTCTTTCCATCTTTAAAAGCCCATAACTTGGTCAAATGAACTCGGATTTCGATGCGGCATACCTTTATAGGCTTGTATAATGATTATGTTGTTATCTGCATTAAAATATATAACTTTAAAGGTAGTAAAAAATATAACAGTTTTTATGTCAATGATTTTTATTTTGCGAAGGTTTACAGAAATGGGCATTCTTTCCATCTTTAAAAGCCCATAACTTGGTCAAATGAACTTGGATTTCGATATGGCATACCTTTATGGGCTTGTGGAATGATTATGTTATTATCTGCATTAAAAATTTAACTTTAAAGGTAGTAAAAAATATGACCGTTTTTATGTCATTGATTTTAATTTTGCGAAGGTTAACTGAAATTGGCCTACTTTCCATCTTTAAAAGCCCATAACTTGGTCAAATGAACTCGGATTTCGATATGGCATACCTTAATGGGCTTGTGGAATGATTATGTTGTTATCTGCATTAAAATATATAACTTTAAAGGTAGTAAAAAATATAACAGTTTTTATGTCATTGATTTTTATTTTGCGAAGGTTTACTGAAATGGGCATTCTTTCCATCTTTAAAAGCCCATAACTTGGTCAAATGAACTCGGATTTCGATATGGCATACCTTTATAGGCTTGTGGAATGATTATGTTGTTATCTGCATTAAAAATTTAACTTTAAAGGTAGTAAAAAATATGACCGTTTTTATGTCATTGATTTTAATTTTGCGAAGGTTTACAGAAATGGGCATTCTTTCCATCTTTAAAAGCCCATAACTTGGTCAAATGAACTTGGATTTCGATATGGCATACCTTTATGGGCTTGTGGAATGATTATGTTGTTATCTGCATTAAAATATATAACTTTAAAGGTAGTAAAAAATATAACAGTTTTTATGTCATTGATTTTTATTTTGCGAAGGTTTACAGAAATGGGCATTCTTTCCATCTTTAAAAGCCCATAACTTGGTCAAATGAACTTGGATTTCGATATGGCATACCTTTATGGGCTTGTGGAATGATTATGTTGTTATCTGCATTAAAATATATAACTTTAAAGGTAGTAAAATATATGACCGTTTTTATGTAGTAAAAAATATGACTGTTTTTATGCCATTGACTTTAATTTTGCGAAGGTTTACTGAAATGGGCCTTCTTTCCATCTTTAAAAGCCCATAACTTGGTCAAATGAACTCGGATTTCGATATGGCATACCTTTATAGGCTTGTGGAATGATTATGTTGTTATCTGCATTAAAATATATAACTTTAAAGGTAGTAAAAAATATAACAGTTTTTATGTCATTGATTTTTATTTTGCGAAGGTTTACTGAAATGGGCATTCTTTCCATCTTTAAAAGCCCATAACTTGGTCAAATGAACTCGGATTTCGATATGGCATACCTTTATAGGCTTGTGGAATGATTATGTTGTTATCTGCATTAAAAATTTAACTTTAAAGGTAGTAAAAAATATGACCGTTTTTATGTCATTGACTTTAATTTTGCGAAGGTTTACTGAAATTGGCCTACTTTCCATCTTTAAAAGCCCATAACTTGGTCAAATGAACTCGGATTTCGATATGGCATACCTTAATGGGCTTGTGGAATGATTATGTTGTTATCTGCATTAAAAATTTAACTTTAAAGGTAGTAAAAAATATGACCGTTTTTATGTCTTGATTTTAATTTTGCGAAGGTTTACTGAAATGGGCCTTCCATCTTTAAAAGCCCATAACTTGGTCAAATGAACTCGGATTTCGATATGGCATACCTTTAGGGGCTTGTGGAACTATTTTGTTGTTATCTGCATTAAAATATTTAACTTTAAAGGTAGTAAAAAATATGACCGTTTTTATGTCATTGGTTTTAATTTTGCGAAGGTTTACTGAAATGGGCCTTCCATCTTTAAAAGCCCATAACTTGGTCAAATGAACTCGGATCTCGATATGGCATACCTTTAGGGGCTTGTGGAATGATTTTGTTGTTATCTGCATTAAAAGATATAACTTTAAATGTAGTAAAAAATATGACCGTTTTTATGTCATTGATTTTTATTTTGCGAAGGTTTATGAAATGGGCCTTCTTTCCATCTTTAAAAGCCCATAGCTTGGTCAAATGAACTCGGCTTTCGACATGGCATACCTTTATAGGCTTGTGGAATGATTATGTTGTTATCTGCATTAAAATATGTAACTTTAAAGGTATTAAAAAATATAACAGTTTTTATGGCATTGATTTTTATTTTGCGAAGGTTTACAGAAATGGGCCTTCTTTCCATCTTTAAAAGCCCATAACTTGGACACATGAACTCGGATCTCGATATGGCATACCTTTAGGGGCTTGTGGAATGATTTTGTTGTTATCTGCATTAAAATATATAACTTTAAAGGTAGTAAAAAATATGACCGTTTTTATGCCATTGATTTTTATTTTGCAAAGGTTTACAGAAATGGGCCTTCTTTCCATCTTTAAAAGCCCATAACTTGGTCAAATGAACTCGGATTTCGATATGGCATACCTTTAGGGGCTTGTGGAATGATTATGTTGTTATCTACATTAAAAATTTAACTTTAAAGGTAGTAAAAAATATGACCGTTTTTATGTCATTGATTTTAATTTTGCGAAGGTTAACTGAAATTGGCCTACTTTCCATCTTTAAAAGCCCATAACTTGGTCAAATGAACTCGGATTTCGATATGGCATACCTTAATGGGCTTGTGGAATGATTATGTTGTTAACTGCATTAAAAATTTAACTTTCAAGGTAGTAAAAAATATGACCGTTTTTATGTCTTGATTTTAATTTTGCAAAGGTTTACTGAAATGGGCCTTCCATCTTTAAAAGCCCATAACTTGGTCAAATGAACTCGGATTTCGATATGGCATACCTTTAGGGGCTTGTGGAATTATTTTGTTGTTATCTGCATTAAAATATTAAACTTTAAAGGTAGTAAAAAATATGACCGTTTTTATGTCATTGGTTTTAATTTTGCGAAGGTTTACTGAAATGGGCCTTCCATCTTTAAAAGCCCATAACTTGGTCAAATGAACTCGGATCTCGATATGGCATACCTTTAGGGGCTTGTGGAATGATTTTGTTGTTATCTGCATTAAAAGATATAACTTTAAATGTAGTAAAAAATATGACCGTCTTTAAGTCATTGACTTTCATTTTGCGAAGGTTTACTGAAATGGGCCTGCTTTCCATCTTTAAAAGCCCATAACTTGGTCAAATGAACTCGGATTTCGATATGGCATACCTTTATGGGCTTGTGGAATGATTATGTTGTTATCTGCATTAAAATATATAACTTTCGAGGTAGTAAAAAATATGACCGTTTTTATGTTATTGATTTTAATTTTGCGAAGGTTTATGAAATGGGCCTTCTTTCCATCTTTAAAAGCCCATAGCTTGGTCAAATGAACTCGGCTTTCGACATGGCATACCTTTATAGGCTTGTGGAATGATTATGTTGTTATCTGCATTAAAATATGTAACTTTAAAGGTATTAAAAAATATAACAGTTTTTATGGCATTGATTTTTATTTTGCGAAGGTTTACAGAAATGGGCCTTCTTTCCATCTTTAAAAGCCCATAACTTGGTCAAATGAACTCGGATCTCGATATGGCATACCTTTAGGGGCTTGTGGAATGATTTTGTTGTTATCTGCATTAAAATATATAACTTTAAAGGTAGTAAAAAATATGACCGTTTTTATGCCATTGATTTTTATTTTGCAAAGGTTTACAGAAATGGGCCTTCTTTCCATCTTTAAAAGACCATAAATTGGTCAAATGACCTCGGATTTCGATATGGCATACCTTTATGGGCTTGTGGAATGAATATGTTGTTATCTGCATTAAAATATATAACTTTCAAGGTAGTAAAAAATATGACCGTTTTTATGTCATTGACTTTAATTTTGCGAAGGTTTACTGAAATGGGCCTGTTTTCCATCTTTAAAAGCCCATAACTTGGTCAAATGAACTCGGATTTCGATATGGCATACCTTTATGGGCTTGTGGAATGATTATGTTGTTATCTGCATTAAAATATATCTCCTTAAAGGTAGTAAAAAATATGACCTTTTTTATGTCTTGATTTTAATTTTGCGAAGGTTTACTGAAATGGTCCTTCCATCTTTAAAAGCCCATAACTTGGTCAAATGAACTCGGATTTCGATATGGCATACCTTTATGGGCTTGTGGAATGATTATGTTGTTGTCTGCATCAAAATATATCTCTTTAAAGGTAGTAAAAAATATGACCGTTTTTATGTCTTGATTTTAATTCTGCGAAGGTTTACTGAAATGGGCCTTCCATCTTTAAAAGCCCATAACTTGGTCAAATGAACTCGGATTTCGATATGGCATACCTTTAGGGGCTTGTGGAATTATTTTGTTGTTATCTGCATTAAAATATTTAACTTTAAAGGTAGTAAAAAATATGACCGTTTTTATGTCATTGGTTTTAATTTTGCGAAGGTTTACTGAAATGAGCCTTCCATCTTTAAAAGCCCATAGCTTGGTCAAATGAACTCGGATCTCGATATGGCATACCTTTAGGGGCTTGTGGAATGATTTTGTTGTTATTTGCATTAAAAGATATAACTTTAAAGATAGTAAAAAATATGACCGTTCTTATGTCATTGATTTTTATTTTGCAAAGGTTTACAGAAATAGGCCTTCTTTCCATCTTTAAAAGCCCATAACTTGGTCAAATGAACTCGGATTTCGATATGGCATACCTTTATAGGCTTGTGGAATGATTATGTTGTTATCTGCATTAAAATATATTTCTTTAAAGGTAGTAAAAAAATTTGACCGTTTTTATGTCTTGATTTTAATTTTGCGAAGGTTTACTGAAATTGGGACTTTTTCCATCTTTAAAAGCCCATAACTTGGTCAAATGAACTCGGATTTCGATATGGCATACCTTTATGGGCTTGTGGAATGATTATGTTGTTGTCTGCATCAAAATACATCTCTTTAAAGGTAGTAAAAAATATGACCGTTTTTATGTCTTGATTTTATTTTTGCGAAGGTTTACTGAAATGGGCCTTCCATCTTTAAAAGCCCATAACTTGGTCAAATGAACTCGGATTTCGATATGGCATACCTTTAGGGGCTTGTGGAATTATTTTGTTGTTATCTGCATTAAAATATTTAACTTTAAAGGTAGTAAAAAATATGACCGTTTTTATGTCATTGGTTTTAATTTTGCGAAGGTTTACTGAAATGAGCCTTCCATCCTTAAAAGCCCATAGCTTGGTCAAATGAACTCGGATCTCGATATGGCATACCTTTAAAGGCTTGTGGAATGATTTTGTTTTTATTTGCATTAAAAGATATAACTTTAAAGGTAGTAAAAAATATGACCGTTCTTATGTCATTGATTTTTATTTTGCGAAGGTTTACAGAAATAGGCCTTCTTTCCATCTTTAAAAGTCCATAACTTGGTCAAATGAACTCGGATTTCGATATGGCATACTTTTATGGGCTTTGTGGAATGATTATGTTGTTATCTGCATTAAAATATATAACTTTCAAGGTAGTAAAAAATATGACCGTTTTTATGTCATTGATTTTAATTTTGCGAAGGTTTATGAAATGGGCCTTCTTTCCATCTTTAAAAGCCCATAACTTGGGCAAATGAACTCGGATTTCGATATGGCATACGTTTATAGGCTTGTGGAATGATTATGTTGTTATCTGTATTAAAATATATAACTTTAAAGGTAGTAAAAAATATAACAGTTTTCATGTCATTGATTTTTATTTTGCGAAGGTTTACAGAAATGGGCCTTCATTCCATCGTTAAAAGCCCATTACTTGGTCAGATGAACTCGGATTTCGATATGGCATACCTTTATGGGCTTGTGGAATGATTATGTTGTTATCTGCATTAAAATATATAACTTTAAAGGTAGTAAAAAATATGACCGTTTTTATGTCATTGATTTTAATTTTGAGAAGGTTTACTGAAATGGGCCTTCTTTCCATCTTTAAAAGCCCATAGCCTGGTCGAATGAACTCGGATTTCGATATGGCATACCTTTATGGGCTTGTGGAATGATTATGTTGTTATCTGCATTAAAATATATTTCTTTAAAGGTAGTAAAAAATATGACCGTTTTTATGTCTTGATTTTAATTTTGCGAAGGTTTACTGAAATGGACCTTCCATCTTTAAAAGCCCATAACTTGGTCAAATGAACTCGGATCTCGATATGGCATACCTTTAGGGGCTTGTGGAATGATTTTGTTGTTATCTGCATTAAAATATTTAACTTTAAAGGTAGTAAAAAATATGACCGTTTTTATGTCATTGATTTTAATTTTGCGAAGGTTTACTGAAATGGGCCTTCCATCTTTAAAAGCCCATAACTTGGTCAAATGAACTCGGATCTCGATATGGCATACCTTTAGGGGCTTGTGGAATGATTTTGTTGTTATCTGCATTAAAATATATAACTTTAAAGGTAGTAAAAAATATGACTGTTTTTATGTCATTGATTTTTATTTTGCGAAGGCTTACAGAAATGGGCCTTCTTTCCATCTTTAAAAGCCCATAGCTTGGTCAAATGAACTCGGATTTCGATATGGCATACCATTATGGGCTTGTGGAATGATTATGTTGTTATCTGCATTAAAATATATAACTTTCAAGGTAGTAAAAAATATGACCGTTTTTATGTCATTGACTTTAATTTTGCGAAGGTTTACTGAAATGGGCCTTCTTTCCATCTTTAAAAGCCCATAACTTGGTCAAATGAACTCGGATTTCGATATGGCATACCTTTATGGGCTTGTGGAATGATTATGTTGTTATCTGCATTAAAATATATCTCTTTAAAGGTAGTAAAAAATATGACCGTTTTTATGTCTTGATTTTAATTTTGCGAAGGTTTACTAAAATGGGCCTTCCATCTTTAAAAGCCCATAACTTGGTCAAATGAACTCGGATTTCGATATGGCATACCTTTATGGGCTTGTGGAATGATTATGTTGTTATCTGCATTAAAATATATCTCTTTAAAGGTAGTACAAAATATGACCGTTTTTATGTCTTGATTTTAATTTTGCGAAGGTTTACTGAAATGGGCCTTCCATCTTTAAAAGCCCATAACTTGGTCAAATGAACTCGGATCTCGATATGGCATACCTTTAGGAGCTTGTGGAATGATTTTGTTGTTTTCTGCATTAAAATATTTAACTTTAAAGGTAGTAAAAAATATGACCGTTTTTATGTCATTGATTTTAATTTTTCGAAGGTTTGCTGAAATGGGCCTTCCATCTTTAAAAGCCCATAACTTGGTCAAATGAACTCGGATCTCGATATGGCATACCTTTAGGGGCTTGTGGAATGATTTTGTTGTTATCTGCATTAAAATGTATAACTTTAAAGGTAGTAAAAAATATGACCGTTCTTATGTCATTGATTTTTATTTTGCGAAGGTTTACAGAAATAGGCCTTCTTTCCATCTTTAAAAGCCCATAACTTGGTCATATGAACTCGGATTTCGATATGGCATACCTTTATGGGCTTGTGGAATGATTATGTTGTTATCTGCATTAAAATATATAAATTTCAAGGTAGTAAAAAATATGACCGTTTTTATGTCATTGACTTTAATTTTGCGAAGGTTTATGAAATGGGCCTTCTTTCCATCTTTAAAAGCCCATAACTTGGTCAAATGAACTCGGATTTCGATATGGCATACGTTTATAGGCTTGTGGAATGATTATGTTGTTATCTGCATTAAAATATATAACTTTAAAGGTAGTAAAAAATATAACAGTTTTCATGTCATTGATTTTTATTTTGCGAAGGTTTACAGAAATGGGCCTTCTTTCCATCGTTAAAAGCCCATTACTTGGTCAGATGAACTCGGATTTCGATATGGCATACCTTTATGGGCTTGTGGAATGATTATGTTGTTATCTGCATTAAAATATTGTATATAACTTTAAAGGTAGTAAAAAATATGCCCGTTTTTATGTCATTGATTTTAATTTTGAGAAGGTTTACTGAAATGGGCCTTCTTTCCATCTTTAAAAGCCCATAGCCTGGTCGAATGAACTCGGATTTCGATATGGCATACCTTTATGGGCTTGTGGAATGATTATGTTGTTATCTGCATTAAAATATATTTCTTTAAAGGTAGTAAAAAATATGACCGTTTTTATGTCTTGATTTTAATTTTGCGAAGGTTTACTGAAATGGGCCTTCCATCTTTAAAAGCCCATAACTTGGTCAAATGAACTCGGATCTCGATATGGCATACCTTTAGGGACTTGTGGAATGATTTTGTTGTTATCTGCATTAAAATATTTAACTTTAAAGGTAGTAAAAAATATGACCGTTTTTATGTCATTGATTTTAATTTTGCGAAGGTTTACTGAAATGGGCCTTCCATCTTTAAAAGCCCATAACTTGGTCAAATGAACTCGGATCTCGATATGGCATACCTTTAGGGGCTTGTGGAATGATTTTGTTGTTATCTGCATTAAAATGTATAACTTTAAAGGTAGTAAAAAATATGACCGTTCTTATGTCATTGATTTTTATTTTGCGAAGGTTTACAGAAATAGGCCTTCTTTCCATCTTTAAAAGCCCATAACTTGGTCATATGAACTCGGATTTCGATATGGCATACCTTTATGGGCTTGTGGAATGATTATGTTGTTATCTGCATTAAAATATATAAATTTCAAGGTAGTAAAAAATATGACCGTTTTTATGTCATTGACTTTAATTTTGCGAAGGTTTATGAAATGGGCCTTCTTTCCATCTTTAAAAGCCCATAACTTGGTCAAATGAACTCGGATTTCGATATGGCATACGTTTATAGGCTTGTGGAATGATTATGTTGTTATCTGCATTAAAATATATAACTTTAAAGGTAGTAAAAAATATAACAGTTTTCATGTCATTGATTTTTATTTTGCGAAGGTTTACAGAAATGGGCCTTCTTTCCATCGTTAAAAGCCCATTACTTGGTCAGATGAACTCGGATTTCGATATGGCATACCTTTATGGGCTTGTGGAATGATTATGTTGTTATCTGCATTAAAATATATAACTTTAAAGGTAGTAAAAAATATGCCCGTTTTTATGTCATTGATTTTAATTTTGAGAAGGTTTACTGAAATGGGCCTTCTTTCCATCTTTAAAAGCCCATAGCCTGGTCGAATGAACTCGGATTTCGATATGGCATACCTTTATGGGCTTGTGGAATGATTATGTTGTTATCTGCATTAAAATATATTTCTTTAAAGGTAGTAAAAAATATGACCGTTTTTATGTCTTGATTTTAATTTTGCGAAGGTTTACTGAAATGGGCCTTCCATCTTTAAAAGCCCATAACTTGGTCAAATGAACTCGGATCTCGATATGGCATACCTTTAGGGACTTGTGGAATGATTTTGTTGTTATCTGCATTAAAATATTTAACTTTAAAGGTAGTAAAAAATATGACCGTTTTTATATCATTGATTTTAATTTTGCGAAGGTTTACTGAAATGGGCCTTCCATCTTTAAAAGCCCATAACTTGGTCAAATGAACTCGGATCTCGATATGGCATACCTTTAGGGGCTTGTGGAATGATTTTGTTGTTATCTGCATTAAAATATATAACTTTAAGGGTAGTAAAAAATATGATTTTTTTTATGTCATTGATTTTTATTTCGCGAAGGCTTACAGAAATGGGCCTTCTATCCATCTTTAAAAGCCCATAACTTGGTCAAATGAACTCGGATTTCGATATGGCATACCTTTATGGGCTTGTGGAATGATTATGTTGTTATCTGCAATAAAAAATATGACCGTTTTTATGTCATTGACTTTAATTTTGCGAAGGTTTACTGAAATGGGCCTTCTTTCTATCTTTAAAAGCCCATAACTTGGTCAAATGAACTCGGATTTCGATATGGCATACCTTTATGGGCTTGTGGAATGATTATGTTGTTATCTGCATTAAAATATATCTCTTTAAAGGTAGTAAAAAATATGACCGTTCTTATGTCTTGATTTTAATTTTCCGAAGGTTTACTAAAATGGGCCTTCCATCTTTAAAAGCCCATAGCTTGGTCAAATGAACTCGGATTTCGATATGGCATACCTTTATGGGCTTGTGGAATGATTATGTTGTTATCTGCATTAAAATATATCTCTTTAAAGGTAGTACAAAATATGACCGTTTTTATGTCTTGATTTTAATTTTGCGAAGGTTTACTGAAATGGGCCTTCCATCTTTAAAAGCCCATAACTTGGTCAAATGAACTCGGATCTCGATATGGCATACCTTTAGGGGCTTGTGGAATGATTTTGTTGTTATCTGCATTAAAATATTTAACTTTAAAGGTAGTAAAAAATATGACCGTTTTTATGTCATTGATTTTAATTTTGCGAAGGTTTACTGAAATGGGCCTTCCATCTTTAAAAGCCCATAACTTGGTCAAATGAACTCGGATCTCGATATGGCATACCTTTAGGAGCTTGTGGAATGATTTTGTTGTTTTCTGCATTAAAATATTTAACTTTAAAGGTAGTAAAAAATATGACCGTTTTTATGTCATTGATTTTAATTTTTCGAAGGTTTACTGAAATGGGCCTTCCATCTTTAAAAGCCCATAACTTGGTCAAATGAACTCGGATCTCGATATGGCATACCTTTAGGGGCTTGTGGAATGATTTTGTTGTTATCTGCATTAAAATATATAACTTTAAAGGTAGTAAAAAATATGACCGTTTTTATGTAATTGATTTTTATTTTGCGAAGGTTTACAGAAAGGGGCCTTCTTTCCATCTTTAAAAGCCCATAACTTGGTCAAATGAACTCGGATTTCGATATAGCATACCTTTATGGGCTTGTGGAATGATTATGTTGTTATCTGCATTAAAATATATAACTTTCAAGGTAGTAAGAAATATGACCGTTTTTATGTCATTGACTTTAATTTTGCGAAGGTTTACTGAAATGGGCCTGCTTTCCATCTTTAAAAGCCCATAACTTGGTCAAATGAACTCGGATTTCGATATGGCATACCTTTATGGGCTTGTGGAATGATTATGTTGTTATCTGCATTAAAATATATCTCTTTAAAGGTAGTAAAAAATATGACTGTTTTTATGTCATTGATTTTTATTTTGCGAAGGCTTACAGAAATGGGCCTTCTATCAATCTTTAAAAGCCCATAACTTGGTCAAATGAACTCGGATTTCGATATGGCATACCTTTATGGGCTTGTGGAATGATTATGTTGTTATCTGCATTAAAATATATAACTTTCAAGGTAGTAAAAAATATGACCGTTTTTATGTCATTGACCTTAATTTTGCGAAGGTTTACTGAAATGGGCCTTCTTTCCATCTTTAAAAGCCCATAACTTGGTCAAATGAACTCGGATTTCGATATGGCATACCTTTATGGGCTTGTGGAATGATTATGTTGTTATCTGCATTAAAATATATCTCTTTAAAGGTAGTAAAAAATATGACCGTTTTTATGTCTTGATTTTAATTTTGCGAAGGTTTACTGAAATGGGCCTTCCATCTTTAAAAGCCCATAACTTGGTCAAATAAACTCGGATCTCGATATGGCATACCTTTAGGGGCTTGTGGAATGATTTTGTTGCTATCTGCATTAAAATATATAATTTTAAAGGTAGTAAAAAATATGACCGTTTTCATGTCATTGATTTTAATTTTGAGAAGGTTTACTGAAATGGGCCTTCTTTCCATCTTTAAAAGCCCATAACCTGGTCAAATGAACTCGGATTTCGATATGGCATGCCTTTATGGGCTTGTGGAATGATTATGTTGTTATCTGCATTAAAATATATAACTTTCAAGGTAGTAAAAAATATGACCGTTTTTATGTCATTGACTTTAATTTTGCGAAGGTTTACTGAAATGGGCCTTCTTTCCATCTTTAAAAGCCCATAACTTGGTCAAATGAACTCGGATTTCGATATGGCATACCTTTATGGGCTTGTGGAATGATTATGTTGTTATCTGCATTAAAATATATCTCTTTAAAGGTAGTAAAAAATATGACCGTTTTTATGTCATTGATTTTAATTTTTCGAAGGTTTACTGAAATGGGCCTTCCATCTTTAAAAGCCCATAACTTGGTCAAATGAACTCGGATCTCGATATGGCATACCTTTAGGGGCTTGTGGAATGATTTTGTTGTTATCTGCATTAAAATATATAACTTTAAAGGTAGTAAAAAATATGACCGTTTTTATGTAATTGATTTTTATTTTGCGAAGGTTTACAGAAAGGGGCCTTCTTTCCATCTTTAAAAGCCCATAACTTGGTCAAATGAACTCGGATTTCGATATAGCATACCTTTATGGGCTTGTGGAATGATTATGTTGTTATCTGCATTAAAATATATAACTTTCAAGGTAGTAAGAAATATGACCGTTTTTATGTCATTGACTTTAATTTTGCGAAGGTTTACTGAAATGGGCCTGCTTTCCATCTTTAAAAGCCCATAACTTGGTCAAATGAACTCGGATTTCGATATGGCATACCTTTATGGGCTTGTGGAATGATTATGTTGTTATCTGCATTAAAATATATAACTTTCAAGGTAGTAAAAAATATGACCGTTTTTATGTCATTGACCTTAATTTTGCGAAGGTTTACTGAAATGGGCCTTCTTTCCATCTTTAAAAGCCCATAACTTGGTCAAATGAACTCGGATTTCGATATGGCATACCTTTATGGGCTTGTGGAATGATTATGTTGTTATCTGCATTAAAATATATCTCTTTAAAGGTAGTAAAAAATATGACCGTTTTTATGTCTTGATTTTAATTTTGCGAAGGTTTACTGAAATGGGCCTTCCATCTTTAAAAGCCCATAACTTGGTCAAATAAACTCGGATCTCGATATGGCATACCTTTAGGGGCTTGTGGAATGATTTTGTTGCTATCTGCATTAAAATATATAATTTTAAAGGTAGTAAAAAATATGACCGTTTTTATGTCATTGACCTTAATTTTGCGAAGGTTTACTGAAATGGGCCTTCTTTCCATCTTTAAAAGCCCATAACTTGGTCAAATGAACTCGGATTTCGATATGGCATACCTTTATGGGCTTGTGGAATGATTATGTTGTTATCTGCATTAAAATATATAACTTTCAAGGTAGTAAAAAATATGACCGTTTTTATGTCATTGACCTTAATTTTGCGAAGGTTTACTGAAATGGGCCTTCTTTCCATCTTTAAAAGCCCATAACTTGGTCAAATGAACTCGGATTTCGATATGGCATACCTTTATGGGCTTGTGGAATGATTATGTTGTTATCTGCATTAAAATATATCTCTTTAAAGGTAGTAAAAAATATGACCGTTTTTATGTCTTGATTTTAATTTTGCGAAGGTTTACTGAAATGGGCCTTCCATCTTTAAAAGCCCATAACTTGGTCAAATAAACTCGGATCTCGATATGGCATACCTTTAGGGGCTTGTGGAATGATTTGGTTGCTATCTGCATTAAAATATATAATTTTAAAGGTAGTAAAAAATATGACCGTTTTCATGTCATTGATTTTAATTTTGAGAAGGTTTACTGAAATGGGCCTTCTTTCCATCTTTAAAAGCCCATAACCTGGTCAAATGAACTCGGATTTCGATATGGCATACCTTTATGGGCTTGTGGAATGATTATGTTGTTATCTGCATTAAAATATATAACTTTCAAGGTAGTAAAAAATATGACCGTTTTTATGTCATTGACTTTAATTTTGCGAAGGTTTACTGAAATGGGCCTTCTTTCCATCTTTAAAAGCCCATAACTTGGTCAAATGAACTCGGATTTCGATATGGCATACCTTTATGGGCTTGTGGAATGATTATGTTGTTATCTGCATTAAAATATATCTCTTTAAAGGTAGTAAAAAATATGACCGTTTTTATGTCATTGATTTTAATTTTTCGAAGGTTTACTGAAATGGGCCTTCCATCTTTAAAAGCCCATAACTTGGTCAAATGAACTCGGATCTCGATATGGCATACCTTTAGGGGCTTGTGGAATGATTTTGTTGTTATCTGCATTAAAATATATAACTTTAAAGGTAGTAAAAAATATGACCGTTTTTATGTAATTGATTTTTATTTTGCGAAGGTTTACAGAAAGGGGCCTTCTTTCCATCTTTAAAAGCCCATAACTTGGTCAAATGAACTCGGATTTCGATATAGCATACCTTTATGGGCTTGTGGAATGATTATGTTGTTATCTGCATTAAAATATATAACTTTCAAGGTAGTAAGAAATATGACCGTTTTTATGTCATTGACTTTAATTTTGCGAAGGTTTACTGAAATGGGCCTGCTTTCCATCTTTAAAAGCCCATAACTTGGTCAAATGAACTCGGATTTCGATATGGCATACCTTTATGGGCTTGTGGAATGATTATGTTGTTATCTGCATTAAAATATATCTCTTTAAAGGTAGTAAAAAATATGACTGTTTTTATGTCATTGATTTTTATTTTGCGAAGGCTTACAGAAATGGGCCTTCTATCCATCTTTAAAAGCCCATAACTTGGTCAAATGAACTCGGATTTCGATATGGCATACCTTTATGGGCTTGTGGAATGATTATGTTGTTATCTGCATTAAAATATATAACTTTCAAGGTAGTAAAAAATATGACCGTTTTTATGTCATTGACCTTAATTTTGCGAAGGTTTACTGAAATGGGCCTTCTTTCCATCTTTAAAAGCCCATAACTTGGTCAAATGAACTCGGATTTCGATATGGCATACCTTTATGGGCTTGTGGAATGATTATGTTGTTATCTGCATTAAAATATATCTCTTTAAAGGTAGTAAAAAATATGACCGTTTTTATGTCTTGATTTTAATTTTGCGAAGGTTTACTGAAATGGGCCTTCCATCTTTAAAAGCCCATAACTTGGTCAAATAAACTCGGATCTCGATATGGCATACCTTTAGGGGCTTGTGGAATGATTTTGTTGCTATCTGCATTAAAATATATAATTTTAAAGGTAGTAAAAAATATGACCGTTTTCATGTCATTGATTTTAATTTTGAGAAGGTTTACTGAAATGGGCCTTCTTTCCATCTTTAAAAGCCCATAACCTGGTCAAATGAACTCGGATTTCGATATGGCATACCTTTATGGGCTTGTGGAATGATTATGTTGTTATCTGCATTAAAATATATAACTTTCAAGGTAGTAAAAAATATGACCGTTTTTATGTCATTGACTTTAATTTTGCGAAGGTTTACTGAAATGGGCCTTCTTTCCATCTTTTAAAGCCCATAACTTGGTCAAATGAACTCGGATTTCGATATGGCATACCTTTATGGGCTTGTGGAATGATTATGTTGTTATCTGCATTAAAATATATCTCTTTAAAGGTAGTAAAAAATATGACCGTTTTTATGTCTTGATTTTAATTTTGCGAAGGTTTACTGAAATGGGCCTTCCATCTTTAAAAGCCCATAACTTGGTCAAATAAACTCGGATCTCGATATGGCATACCTTTAGGGGCTTGTGGAATGATTTTGTTGTTATCTGCATTAAAATATATAATTTTAAAGGTAGTAAAAAATATGACCGTTTTTATGTCATTGATTTTAATTTTGAGAAGGTTTACTGAAATGGGCCTTCCATCTTTAAAAGCCCATAACTTGGTCAAATGAACTCGGATCTCGATATGGCATACCTTTAGGGGCTTGTGGAATGATTTTGTTGTTATCTCCATTTAAATATAAAACTTTAAAGGTAGTAAAAAAAAAAAAAAAAAAAAAAAACTCGGCTGAGGAACTTGTGAGATGGTTCCAAAGTCGCCTAGCTGGGGCAACCGAGCGGGTCGCAGGTTGCGGATAGCGGACGACCTCTCTCGAGGTCAACTATGAATAAGCTGGTGGGATAAGTCAAGCATGGTACCGTGGACGGAAACCCCAGTAAATAAACAGTCCCGGACAGCCAGCGGGTATTTTGCAACGAAGCAATACCGACGATGCGAGTTGTTCAGCCGCATCTAAATAGTTGCTTTACACAAACCCACTCCCAACACAACACCTACCCAACTCCCCTCCCAAACAACATCTCACTCCGGGCCGGACTACGGTGTAATACGGACCGTGCCAAGAGTCAGCCTGGCTGGGGGCCCGGATCGAAAATAGCCCAGTCTCAAACGGTGTGCTCAGGGACATGGCGACCCCCTGCTCTAAGTATCGCCTTACCCGGGCATCGCGGATCTCTGCCCGGGTTGACCTTTCCCCTTCTCCGCAACTCGTGGGACCAAAGTATGGATCAAAAAACAGAAGACAAAGTAACAAAAAACATAGAGACGGGTACTCTTAAAAAACCCATGGATAAGACGAACACTGGTTCCACCTTCCATACCAGCACGGCCCAGAAAGGGCCGCATCCCAAACTGGGGATGATGGGTGGCAGAAAGCCAACCGCAAACGCCTCCGCTACGTGCGCATCTGCGCCGAAAGCAACGGTAGGCAGTGTCAAGGTGGTAGCATGCGACAGTCAGCGGTCGGCTGAGATGTACAAAGAGGCGACAAGCAAGCTCGGCGAGGTTTACGAAGGGGCGAACATCGTTGCGCTTGACTGGTGGATCTGGCTTCCAGCAGCGATCAAGACGCCGGAGGACATCCTCTTCATGTTGCAAGAATGCAACCCGCACCTCCCCACGAAGGACTGGAAAGTCGTCAAGGTGGAGGAGCATAAAGGGGATGTCAACCAGGCGGTTTTGGTCCTGAACAAGGAGTCAGTAGCTCCGATCGAGACTGCTCGTGGAGTGCTGAACTTCGGGTTCAGTGCGATACACATCAAAGTGTATAAGGGCGACTCCAACGCCGCTAGCAGCTCTGCCGGCAACCCAGCCGAGCAGGTGCTTGCTGAGGAGTTGGAGGCACCTGGTGGGCCGGAGACGGCTACTCTACCGATTCGTCGCTAAGCAGAGAGATGCGTGCGCTCGGACCGGCAATCGAGGACGTGGACCTCAGCGACACAGAGGAGGCCGACGTCACTGTGGTGGAGGTTGAGGCTGTAGATGTCATTAAGACTTCTACAAATAAACCTTCACCACAGTAAAGCAGCGTCTGCTGCACTTCTGCTTCGCCTGTCAGAAGGCGGAGCCGACCTAGTCCTCGTACAGGAACCTTGGGTTGTAGGAGGCAAGGTTGCTGGACTAGGAACAAAGGAATACAAGCTTATGCTTGACCCCAAAGAAGGTAAAATTCGAACCTGCATATTAGCCAAAAGGCATCTTAGTATATTTCTACTTCGCAATTACAGCAACGGAGACAACACCGCAGTAAGCCTGGAGCTGCAGAGTGGCTCTATAAGGGTTCTATCGGCCTATTTGGCCTTTGAGAAGGAAAACCCCCCAGATGCGCTGGTCAGAGGACTAGCAGAGGAATGCCAAAAGCTCAAGAGCGGATTGGTAATAGGCTGTGACGCCAACGCCCATCACACCCAGTGGGGTTGCCCAAACAACAACGACAGAGGTGAGTCTCTTTTTGATTTTATTCTTAATTCGAACCTATTCTTATGCAATAGGGGCAATGCCCCTACTTTCATAACTAAAGCTTGCCAAACGATCATAGATCTAACTTTGGTATCAGATTCACTCGTAGGCGCAGTCAAAAACTGGGCAGTCTCTGACGAGCACTCCTTTTCGGACCATAGATTCGTAGAAACCGTATTGCCCCTTGATTCGCCCTTGCCGGTCAGCTTCGCCAACCCCAACTGGCACAGGTACAAAGAAGTTCTGACGAATATCCTCCCCATGGAACCGTCAGAAAGCATCACAAACCCACATGAGCTGGACGAAACAGTATACAAATTCACAGAGGCATGCAACACTGCCTTCAAAGTGGCATGCCCCACAGAGAAACCAAGAGGAAGGAAAAAACCCCCCTGGTGGACCCAACAACTATCTATCCTCAGAACCAACTGCAGATGCCTGTTTAACAGAGCAAAGGCGGGAAATGAGGACACCAATTGGCTGAACTACAAGTTTGAACTAGCCTCCTACAAAAAGGCCATTAGAAGAGCAAAACGAACGGCATGGCAGACCTTCTGCTCTGACATAGAAAAAACAACTGATGCCGCAAGGCTCAGGAAAATACTCTCTAAGACAGCCGCGCCTTTGGGCTATCTTCAAAAAGCCGATGGATCATGGTCAGACTCCAGTAAAGAGTCTTTGGACCTGCTCCTAGACGCTCACTTCCCGGGGAGCCAACAAGCAGGTTATCCACCTGAAAGAGGAGAGGAATCGAAATAGATCCACTCCTATCAGACCGCAACATGAAATGGTCCATTCATAGTTTCAAACCATACAAATCGCCGGGACCGGACGGAATAACACCGGCTCACATCCAGCAAGCAGGACAAACAGCCATAAACTGGTTGAAAAAAATCTTCCAATGCATCCTGGCGGTAGGAGAACTACCAACAGCATGGCAAGAAACAAAGGTGGTTTTCATTCCCAAGGCAGGGAAGGCCACTCACACCACAGCAAAGGATTTTAGGCCAATAAGCCTTACATCATTCCTGCTTAAGAGCTTTGAAAGAATGATAAGCCTACACATAAGGGCCACCGTAGACCCGACACAAATATCAGAAGCACAACACGCTTACACCAAAGGTAAGTCAACCGAATCGGCGCTACACTTGGTGGTAAGCAGCATCGAGAAATCACTCAACATCAAGGAATACACACTGATCGCCTTCCTGGATATAGAGGGAGCCTTCAATAACGTGCTTCCCACCGCTATAACAGAATCTCTCACAGAACTAGGGGTTGAGCCGCCAATGGTGAGGCTAATCCATAAATTGCTGATAAGCAGAATGGTCACAGCCACACTAGGGACCTCAACCCAGACTAGACTAGTGAACAGAGGCACCCCGCAAGGAGGTGTACTATCACCCCTCTTGTGGAATATCGCAGTAAATAAACTACTGCGGATCCTGGAGGGAGGAGGTTGTAAGGTCGTGGCATACGCAGACGACGTCGCCATCATCTTTAATGGAAAATATTCACAAACACTTTGCGATCTTATGACCGCTAAACTTAAAATGCTATCGGAATGGACGATAGCGAACGGACTCGGGGTAAATCCCTCGAAAACAGAACTTGTTCTATTTACAAATAGGTACAAAATTCCACTACTTAACCCACCCATTTTAAACAATTGTAATCTCTCCTTTAGCGATCACGCCAGGTACTTGGGGTTAGTACTAGATAAACGCCTCAAATGGGGCTTAAACAACCAAGAGAGAACCAATAAAGCGACCATTGCACTTTACTCCTGTAAAAAAGCAATCGGGCTAGGATGGGGCATGTCCCCAAGAATAGTTAACTGGATATACACAGCGGTAGTCAAGCCAATCCTACTGTACGGAGTGGCTCTGTGGTGGACCGCCTTACACAAACAATGCATACTGACTCCTCTAAACAAAGTACAGCGAATGGCGGCTTTGTGACTAGTGGAGCCCTTCGAACCACCCCGAATGAAGCGCTGAATGCGATCTTGAACCTCCCTAGCCTGGACTTAGCAGGCATGGAAAGGGCCAAATCGGCAGCTATTCGACTGAGGGACACAGGGCAATGGAAAGCCCAATTATATGGCCATGCTAAAATTCTCCAGCATGATAAATCGATTCCGAAAATCACAGATCTATGCAAATCTATTGAATATAGTCACACTTTGAGGCCCTGATTCCTGATAGAGAGGAATGGGAACAGAGCCGACCGGGCACGACGGACGCAATCTGTTTTTATACAGATGGCTCCAAATTAGAAGGACACGTAGGCGGAGGTGTATACTCCGAACAATTAGATATCAGGAAGTCATTCAGGCTCCCGGACCACTGTAGCGTCTTTTAGGCGGAGGTCCACGCTATAAAAGAAGCACTAACATGTTTAAGGAACCTTAGCCTCCAAAAAGGACACCTAAACATTTATAGTGACAGCCAAGCGGCTATTAAGTCGATCTACTCGACAAACACCAACTGTCGTACAATAGCAGACTGTCGCAGATCTCTCCACGAGATGGCAAATCAGTTTACTATCGTAGGCAACTGCATAGCGGACGAATTAGCCAGGCAGGGCACCACCAAGCCTCTCCTACCAGGAGAGGAAAATGTCGGTATGCCCATGGCTACTTGCAAGCTAAACATAAAAAACCACTTCAACACACCAGCCAACACCCATTGGCAAAACGCACCACAGTGTCGCATCTCTCACCAGACATGGCCTGTGATAAACAACAAAAAAACCTCGGAGTTACTCAAGCTCAGCCGCACAGAGTGTGGCATGCTGATCCGAGCTCTTACAGGCCACTGGCTTGTTGGCGCGCATGCCGGCAGGTTAAAAGCCCCGCAAAATGATTTCTGCAGAAGCTGTAGGGATGAGGAAGAAGTGGAAACGGTAGAACACCTTCTCTGCTTCTGCCCAGCCCTATGCAGACTCAGACTGAAACACTTAGGAAGCCCCTTCATCGACGATCTTACCGAAATATCGGAGATTAATCTCAAAAGCATAAGTGCCTTTATTAAATCTTCCGGGTGGAAGACATGCTGATCAGCTTAATACAGGCTGAAACTACTAGAAACGGGACCCTAGAGAAGGAAGAAACGAGATCATGCGGTATCACAACGGACCCATTGAGGTCTAAGTGTGTCGGACTATAGTCCGACAGCCGCCCTAACCTAACCCAACCTATGTCATTGATTTTAATTTTGAGAAGGTTTACTGAAATGGGCCTTCTTTCCATCTTTAAAAGCCCATAACCTGGTCAAATGAACTCGGATTTCGATATGGCATACCTTTATGGGCTTGTGGAATGATTATGTTGTTATCTGCATTAAAATATATAACTTTAAAGTTAGTAAAAAATATGAACGTTTTTATGTCATTGATTTTAATTTTGAGAAGGTTTACTGAAATGGGCCTTCTTTCCATCTTTAAAAGCCCATAGCCTGGTCAAATGAACTCGGATTTCGATATGACTTACCTTTATGGGCTTGTGGAATGATTATGTTGTTATCTGCATTAAAATATATTTCTTTAAAGGTAGTAAAAAATATGACCGTTTTTATGCCTTGATTTTAATTTTGCGAAGGTTTACTGAAATGGGCCTTCCATCTTTAAAAGCCCATAACTTGGTCAAACGAACTCGGATCTCGATATGGCATACCTTTAGGGGCTTGTGGAATGATTTTGTTGTTATCTGCATTAAAATATTTAACTTTAAAGGTAGTAAAAAATATGACCGTTTTTATGTCATTGATTTTAATTTTGAGAAGGTTTACTGAAATGGGCCTTCTTTCCATCTTTAAAAGCCCATAACCTGGTCAAATGAACTCGGATTTCGATATGGCATACCTTTATGGGCTTGTGGAATGATTATGTTGTTATCTGCATTAAAATATATTTCTTAAAAGGTAGTAAAAACAAGGAAGAACGCTATAGTCGAGTACCTCGACTATCAGATACCCGTTACTCAAAGGGAAATGGAGATATGCAAGCAGCAAAGCGAGATTAAAATGCGCCACCTACCGGCGGTAGACAGATTTAAGCGTTATGGGCGTTAGAGTGGGCGTGGAAAATTTATTTTTGGATCAATCGATAGGTATTGACGACACCAATACATTTTAGTTAAAATTTCTTATCTAGCATGCAAATTGTGGGCGTCACAGGTTTTCGCGGTTTGTGGGCGTTTTAGTGGGCGTGGCAAACTTTTTTTTAGGTCAATCGATAGGTATTGTTGAGAACAATACATTTCAGTTAAAATTTTCTATCTAGCATAAAAACTGTAGGAGTTACAGTTTTGGGCGGTTTGTGGGCGTTAGAGTGGGCGTGGCAGTCTACTGAAACAAACTTGCGCTGCGTAAGAAGCTCAGGAATCTGTACGCCAAATCTCAATAGCCTAGCTCTCATAGTTTCCGAGATCTCAGCGTTCATCCGGACAGACAGACATACAGACGGACAGACGGACAGACGGACAGACGGACATGGCTAGATCGACTCGGCTAGTGATCCTGATCAAGAATATATATACTTTATGGGGTCGGAAACGCTTCCTTCTGCCTGTTACATACTTTCCGACGAATCTAGTATACCCTTTTACTCTACGAGTAACGGGTATAAATATGACCGTTTTTATGTCTTGATTTTAATTTTGCGAAGGTTAACTGAAATTGGACCTCTTTCCATCTTTAAAAGCCCATAACTTGGTCAAATGAACTCGGATTTCGATATGGCATACCTTTATGGGCTTGTGGAATGATTATGTTGTTATCTGCATTAAAATATATCTCTTTAAAGGTAGTAAAAAATATGACCGTTTTTATGTCTTGATTTTAATTTTGCGAAGGTTTACTGAAATGGGCCTTCCATCTTTAAAAGCCCATAACTTGGTCAAATGAACTCGGATCTCGATATGGCATACCTTTAGGAGCTTGTGGAATGATTTTGTTGTTATCTGCATTAAAATATTTAACTTTAAAGGTAGTAAAAAATATGACCGTTTTTGTGTCTTGATTTTAATTTTGCGAAGGTTTACTGAAATGGGCCTTCCATCTTTAAAAGCCCATAACTTGGTCAAATGAACTCGGATCTCGATATGGCATACCTTTAGGAGCTTGTGGAATGATTTTGTTGTTATCTGCATTAAAATATTTAACTTTAAAGGTAGTAAAAAATATGACCGTTTTTATGTCATTGATTTTAATTTTGCGAAGGTTTACTGAAATGGGCCTTCCATCTTTAAAAGCCCATAACTTGGTCAAATGAACTCGGATCTCGATATGGCATACCTTTAGGAGCTTGTGGAATGATTTTGTTGTTATCTGCATTAAAATATTTAACTTTAAAGGTAGTAAAAAATATGACCGTTTTTGTGTCTTGATTTTAATTTTGCGAAGGTTTACTGAAATGGGCCTTCCATCTTTAAAAGCCCATAACTTGGTCAAATGAACTCGGATCTCGATATGGCATACCTTTAGGAGCTTGTGGAATGATTTTGTTGTTATCTGCATTAAAATATTTAACTTTAAAGGTAGTAAAAAATATGACCGTTTTTATGTCATTGATTTTAATTTTGCGAAGGTTTACTGAAATGGGCCTTCCATCTTTAAAAGCCCATAACTTGGTCAAATGAACTCGGATCTTGATATGGCATACCTTTAGGGGCTTGTGGAATGATTTTGTTGTTAACTGCATTAAAATATATAACTTTAAAGGTAGTAAAAAATATGACCGTTTTTGTGTCTTGATTTTAATTTTGCGAAGGTTTACTGAAATGGGCCTTCCATCTTTAAAAGCCCATAACTTGGTCAAATGAACTCGGATCTTAATATGGCATACCTTTAGGGGCTTGTGGAATGATTTTGTTGTTAACTGCATTAAAATATATAACTTTAAAGGTAGTAAAAAATATGACCGTTTTTGTGTCTTGATTTTAATTTTGCGAAGGTTTACTGAAATGGGCCTTCCATCTTTAAAAGCCCATAACTTGGTCAAATGAACTCGGATCTCGATATGGCATACCTTTAGGAGCTTGAGGAATGATTTTGTTGTTATCTGCATTAAAATATTTAACTTTAAAGGTAGTAAAAAATATGACCGTTTTTATGTCATTGATTTTAATTTTGCGAAGGTTTACAGAAATGGGCCTTCTTTCCATCTTTAAAAGCCCATAACTTGGTCAAATGAACTCGGATTTCGATATGGCATACCTTTATGGGCTTGTGGAATGATTATGTTGTTATCTGCATTAAAATATATCTCTTTAAAGGTAGTAAAAAATATGACCGTTTTTGTGTCTTGATTTTAATTTTGCGAAGGTTTACTGAAATGGGCCTTCCATCTTTAAAAGCCCATAACTTGGTCAAATGAACTCGGATCTCGATATGGCATACCTTTAGGAGCTTGTGGAATGATTTTGTTGTTATCTGCATTAAAATATTTAACTTTAAAGGTAGTAAAAAATATGACCGTTTTTATGTCATTGATTTTAATTTTGCGAAGGTTTACTGAAATGGGCCTTCCATCTTTAAAAGCCCATAACTTGGTCAAATGAACTCGGATCTTGATATGGCATACCTTTAGGGGCTTGTGGAATGATTTTGTTGTTAACTGCATTAAAATATATAACTTTAAAGGTAGTAAAAAATATGACCGTTTTTATGTCATTGACTTTAATTTTGCGAAGGTTTACTGAAATGGGCCTGCTTTCCATCTTTAAAAGCCCATAACTTGGTCAAATGAACTCGGATTTCGATATGGCATACCTTTATGGGCTTGTGGAATGATTATGTTGTTATCTGCATTAAAATATATCTCTTTAAAGGTAGTAAAAAATATGACCGTTTTTATATCTTCATTTTAATTTTGCGAAGGTTTACTGAAATGGGCCTTCCATCTTTAAAAGCCCATAACTTGGTCCAATGAACTCGGATCTCGATATGGCATACCTTTAGGGGCTTGTGGAATGATTTTGTTGTTATCTGCTTTAAAATATTTAACTTTAAAGGTAGTAAAAAATGTAGCAGGATTGCTACGTCGTAGTATGTATGTATGTGTATGTTATTGTATTCCTTCTAGATCATTCGTGTAAGTTCTCAGAATAAGTTGTTGTTGTTGTACGATGCCGCTCACTGTTCTGTAACTCTCTCTCTCAATCTCATCGCTCTCACACTCTCTCAATGAATCGGGGGTTGATGCGGATCCTGAGCTGAGAGCGAGGGCAGTTGAACGCCGACCGTGATCCTGAACATACCAAATTATAAAATAAAAGAAAAGACTAGAAGTACAGATTTGTGTTGGTGTTTAACTTCAGGGGAATACGTTATACCCCTACAAAATCAGAAGTGGGCCGATCACGAGCCAATTAATTAAAGTAAAGACAAAAGAAAATCAAGATGGAATTAAATAACGCTTCGATCGAACAATTAAAAAGGTGGTTGAGTGTGTTGAAGCTATCAACAACCGGAACGAAAAAGGAATTGATCTTGCGGTTAAATAAAGTACCAAAGGAAGTTCGTGGAAAAGTTGATGAACTGGCGAAACAAAAAGATGATGAAGACGGCGACAAAAGTAAGGGCAATGACAGCAGTGACGAAATTTTCGAAGACGGCGGCGGAATTTTCCAGAAAGAAGGTGGCGACAGAAGTAACGGCAAAGACGGAGATAAAAGAAACGGCAAGGACGGCGGAATCCAGAGCTACGACGAAGAAGACGGCGACAAAAGTGACGGCGGCATTGAGAACTACATCGAAGAAGACAGCGAAACTAACGGCGAAGATGGTGCAGCGAATGACGAAGTGGCTGGCAGCATTCTCAGAATTAGAGGCAAACGGAGCAACGAAAAATGCGGCGAACAAAACGAAGACGGTGGAAGGAACGAGAATTACGCAGAAGACGGCATGCACAACCAGGCTGGGGAAAATTCTAGAAACGCAAAAAGCAGCGAACGTAAAGCGGTGGTGGAAAATTTTAATGAGAGCATTGACGTCTCGTTGGGCATGGCAGCACAGGTATTGAGTGAGTTTTCAGGCGAGTCGTGTGCCCGCAAATGGACTACTCAAGTGCAAAATATCGCGACCATTTATGGAATAAGAGGAAAATTCGTAAAGATGCTAATGCTGAGCAGAATAAAGGGAAAAGCTTATGAGTGGCTGCACGCAAATTCAGACCGCGTGTTGCTACCGTTGGATGACCTAATGGCAGAGCTGATCTCAACGTTTGGAGAAAAATCATCGAAGTTGGAGATACGGCGCAAATTCGAAGGGCGCCAATGGAAGCAAAGCGAAACTTTCGGGAGTTATGTCGACGACAAGATAATGCTTGCTCAGGGCATTAATATTGATGCAGATGAAATGTTGAGCTGCATCATCGAAGGTATCCCCAATCAAGGGCTACGCAATCTGGCGCATATTCAATGCTTTATGGATACTGGGCACATAAAGAGAGCATTTGCGGATGTAAGCTTGCCAAAGCTATATGGAGTTGGCAGGCCGACGACATCAACGGATCCCAAGGACAGCAAGGAGACTCGTTGTTTCAATTGCAATGCAAAAAAGCATTGGGCGTACGAGTGCAGGAAGTCAAAGCGGGAGAAAGGATCGTGCTATGCGTGCGGTGAGATGGGACACTTTGTTGCGAAATACTTGAAGAACAAGAACAAGAACGAGGGCGAAAACAAATATGTAAGATATGTTGAAATTAATTTTGTAAACGATTCTAAAACCAGGTTAATTGCAGAATGCCTCATAGATACAGGAAGCCCAATTTCATTTATTAAAATATCCAAAGTGCCAGAAGACATTTCGAAATTACCAGTTTTAAGTTCGTATTATGGTTTAAACAAAAGTTACCTGAAAACTTATGAAAAAATATTATGTTATGTTTTGAAAAATTTAAGTAAAGTACATTTTAATTTAGTTATTGTGGCAAACGAATCTATGAGTCATGATGTAATCTTGGGGCGAGATTTTATGGATGCTTGTAATCTAAATTTAAACCTTGACACTTTGAAAATGGTTACAGTTGAGAATATTGAAAATCCTTCTGATGTTAGTGATGAAAAGCAGATAGTTAGCGATGAAGTTAGTGATGAAAAGCAGATAGTTAGCGATGATGTTAGTGATGAAAAGCAAATAATTAGCGATGTTGTTAGTAATGTTAGGGATAAAAATACAATTTTTAGCGATGTTAATCATGGAATTAGGGACAGCAGGGAAACAATTAAAGAAATTTTTAGTAAAATCAGAGATGAAGAAGAAGTTACGAATAAAAATTATATTGAGCCGGAAATAAATCTAGTGGAAAAGGAATTATTTAATATAAATTTAACGGATGAAAGTGTAGAATACAAAGTTGGTTATCATGTGAATTATAATGTTAGGTGTCAGTTTGTTAGGATGGTAGAAAGTTGTTATGTAAATAAAGAAAGGCCAAAGGAACCGGAAGTCAGATGCGAAATGAAATTAAGATTAGAGGACTCAAAACCATTCAGTTGTTCGCCCAGACGTTTAGCTTACACAGAGAAAGAAAAATTACAGGTAATATTAGACGAATACTTAAGTGAAGGAACGAATACCAAGTGAATCTGAGTATGCATCTCCAATAGTGTTAGTTAAAAAGAAGTCAGGCGACTTACGACTATGTGTAGATTACCGAAAGCTTAACAAGACTATGGTGAAAGATAATTATCCGTTACCTTTGATTGACGATTTATTAGATACATTAGTAAATAAAACAATATTTTCGAAATAAGATTTAAAGCATGGCTACTTTCATGTGTTTGTGGATAGTGAATTGATAAAATATACCTGTTCAGTTGTGACGCCGTGCCAAAAAAAGCTCTGTACGGCTGTCATTGTAAGAAGGGCTCTTGGAAGTAATTAAACGACTGAAGTTCAAATATAACAGTTTAGCCTTTAATTCATTAGCTTATAATGTGTACACTTCACTCTTCTTCATTAATTAACTTTAACAAAATAATGGGTCGCAATGGACAGCAAAATAAAAGAAGACAATGTTGTTCCGGGCGCTGAAGCTTGTAGTTCTCACTGCCCTTCTCTCTCGTTCTGTCGGGTTGCCAGATCTCCTGACCTTCGTCTTCAGTTGGCAGGGCGATCAGCTGTGCATACGAACCAAGTACCGTGGGACTGAACATGCCGCCCGCCAATGCGAAACCCGCGTGATACATGTGTTGTTCAGGATTCTGGATATAAATTCCCTTGTACTCGAAGCGGCTTAGACAAAGAGAAAGAGAAATAACATACGGATGCAATTGATTACCAAGGGAGCAATAGCTGGTTCATGTTAGCATGAGATCGGCAGGCGACAAAGCTTGGAGATGGAGCGTTTTTGACTGCCTGATTTTGTTTTCAGTGTTACAACTCGAACGAGTGAATCCTTTCCAGGATGGAGACTGGTAATTCTACCGAGCGACCATTGCGATGGAGGCAGTTGATCGTCCTTCATGAGTACTAATTCGTTGATTTTAAAATTCTCCTTTTCTTGACACCATTTTGGGCGAGTTTGAAGATGGGACAGCCAATCTCGGCTCCATTGCGTCCAAAACTGACGGATCAAATTTTGATGAGACAGAAATTGCTCACGGAACGACGAGTTTTGAGGGCGACAATGGGCAGGTGCGAGCAGGCTGTCACCAATGAGAAAATGTGCCGGCGTGAGAGCTTCTAAGTCGTCTGGATCCGCTGTTAGCGGACAAGTTGTATCATAAAAAATAATATAAAAATATATAAGAAAGTACTTACCCTAAAAACAAAACATAATTTAGAGGTGTATATTTTTGATTTGGATTTATATCGATATAATGAACATATATTTAGAAAAAAGGTGTGGCGCCGCCCATTTTTCACATGTTAAATCGAAAACAATTCTGAGTTGTCCAACCTGAGGTTGTGACCTAAAAAGGTAAATTGCGACGAAAGTGCGCAAAAGTGCACTTTAGGATAGCATTCATATGAACAAGAACTGAACTACCGACAACACAGTGTAAATATTAAGGTGAAACTAGGTGAAACTCACTTTATATCTCTATTTAAAGTTAGTTTTTATTGTAAATTTGTACACTTAAAGCGACTATAAAAAACACTCAATTACAGGGACAACACAAACAAATCCAACTTGTGACGACCACAAACATAAAGTACAAACCGCTATCTTTCGATGCCATTATAAATTGTTTGGTAAAAAATTAGTTTGGTGCCTTATTTTTATAATTTTAAACCGACTCTTTTTTTCACAAAGTAGCTTTCGTGCGCCCGTGACACCGAACAGCTGTTTTAACAGCCGATATTTTAACAGATCGTGACTCTGTTAAAATTTCTGTTACGTAACATTGAAGTTTGAAGTTTTCCCAACACTTTGACTTCATTAGATTTTAATATTAACGACTTTCGAAAAATGGATTTTTGGCCACAAAAAGTGGTCAGCCAGCCTATAGTGCGGTGGTGGAAAATTTTAATGAGAGCATTGACGTCTCGTTGGGCATGGCAGCACAGGTATTGAGTGAGTTTTCAGGCGAGTCGTGTGCCCGCAAATGGACTACTCAAGTGCAAAATATCGCGACCATTTATGGAATAAGAGGAAAATTCGTAAAGATGCTAATGCTGAGCAGAATAAAGGGAAAAGCTTATGAGTGGCTGCACGCAAATTCAGACCGCGTGTTGCTACCGTTGGATGACCTAATGGCAGAGCTGATCTCAACGTTTGGAGAAAAATCATCGAAGTTGGAGATACGGCGCAAATTCGAAGGGCGCCAATGGAAGCAAAGCGAAACTTTCGGGAGTTATGTCGACGACAAGATAATGCTTGCTCAGGGCATTAATATTGATGCAGATGAAATGTTGAGCTGCATCATCGAAGGTATCCCCAATCAAGGGCTACGCAATCTGGCGCATATTCAATGCTTTATGGATACTGGGCACATAAAGAGAGCATTTGCGGATGTAAGCTTGCCAAAGCTATATGGAGTTGGCAGGCCGACGACATCAACGGATCCCAAGGACAGCAAGGAGACTCGTTGTTTCAATTGCAATGCAAAAAAGCATTGGGCGTACGAGTGCAGGAAGTCAAAGCGGGAGAAAGGATCGTGCTATGCGTGCGGTGAGATGGGACACTTTGTTGCGAAATACTTGAAGAACAAGAACAAGAACGAGGGCGAAAACAAATATGTAAGATATGTTGAAATTAATTTTGTAAACGATTCTAAAACCAGGTTAATTGCAGAATGCCTCATAGATACAGGAAGCCCAATTTCATTTATTAAAATATCCAAAGTGCCAGAAGCCATTTCGAAATTACCAGTTTTAAGTTCGTATTATGGTTTAAACAAAAGTTACCTGAAAACTTATGAAAAAATATTATGTTATGTTTTGAAAAATTTAAGTAAAGTACATTTTAATTTAGTTATTGTGGCAAACGAATCTATGAGTCATGATGTAATCTTGGGGCGAGATTTTATGGATGCTTGTAATCTAAATTTAAACCTTGACACTTTGAAAATGGTTACAGTTGAGAATATTGAAAATCCTTCTGATGTTAGTGATGAAAAGCAGATAGTTAGCGATGAAGTTAGTGATGAAAAGCAGATAGTTAGCGATGATGTTAGTGATGAAAAGCAAATAATTAGCGATGTTGTTAGTAATGTTAGGGATAAAAATACAATTTTTAGCGATGTTAATCATGGAATTAGGGACAGCAGGGAAACAATTAAAGAAATTTTTAGTAAAATCAGAGATGAAGAAGAAGTTACGAATAAAAATTATATTGAGCCGGAAATAAATCTAGTGGAAAAGGAATTATTTAATATAAATTTAACGGATGAAAGTGTAGAATACAAAGTTGGTTATCATGTGAATTATAATGTTAGGTGTCAGTTTGTTAGGATGGTAGAAAGTTGTTATGTAAATAAAGAAAGGCCAAAGGAACCGGAAGTCAGATGCGAAATGAAATTAAGATTAGAGGACTCAAAACCATTCAGTTGTTCGCCCAGACGTTTAGCTTACACAGAGAAAGAAAAATTACAGGTAATATTAGACGAATACTTAAGTGAAGGAACGAATACCAAGTGAATCTGAGTATGCATCTCCAATAGTGTTAGTTAAAAAGAAGTCAGGCGACTTACGACTATGTGTAGATTACCGAAAGCTTAACAAGACTATGGTGAAAGATAATTATCCGTTACCTTTGATTGACGATTTATTAGATACATTAGTAAATAAAACAATATTTTCGAAATAAGATTTAAAGCATGGCTACTTTCATGTGTTTGTGGATAGTGAATTGATAAAATATACCTGTTCAGTTGTGACGCCGTGCCAAAAAAAGCTCTGTACGGCTGTCATTGTAAGAAGGGCTCTTGGAAGTAATTAAACGACTGAAGTTCAAATATAACAGTTTAGCCTTTAATTCATTAGCTTATAATGTGTACACTTCACTCTTCTTCATTAATTAACTTTAACAAAATAATGGGTCGCAATGGACAGCAAAATAAAAGAAGACAATGTTGTTCCGGGCGCTGAAGCTTGTAGTTCTCACTGCCCTTCTCTCTCGTTCTGTCGGGTTGCCAGATCTCCTGACCTTCGTCTTCAGTTGGCAGGGCGATCAGCTGTGCATACGAACCAAGTACCGTGGGACTGAACATGCCGCCCGCCAATGCGAAACCCGCGTGATACATGTGTTGTTCAGGATTCTGGATATAAATTCCCTTGTACTCGAAGCGGCTTAGACAAAGAGAAAGAGAAATAACATACGGATGCAATTGATTACCAAGGGAGCAATAGCTGGTTCATGTTAGCATGAGATCGGCAGGCGACAAAGCTTGGAGATGGAGCGTTTTTGACTGCCTGATTTTGTTTTCAGTGTTACAACTCGAACGAGTGAATCCTTTCCAGGATGGAGACTGGTAATTCTACCGAGCGACCATTGCGATGGAGGCAGTTGATCGTCCTTCATGAGTACTAATTCGTTGATTTTAAAATTCTCCTTTTCTTGACACCATTTTGGGCGAGTTTGAAGATGGGACAGCCAATCTCGGCTCCATTGCGTCCAAAACTGACGGATCAAATTTTGATGAGACAGAAATTGCTCACGGAACGACGAGTTTTGAGGGCGACAATGGGCAGGTGCGAGCAGGCTGTCACCAATGAGAAAATGTGCCGGCGTGAGAGCTTCTAAGTCGTCTGGATCCGCTGTTAGCGGACAAAGTGGCCGAGAGTTTAGGCAAGCTTCAATCCGGATAAGCACCGTTGCGAGTTCCTCATAAGTCTGCTTGTGACTTTCGACAGTCCTCTTCAGGTGATGCTTGACGGTAGTGCTAGTAGGAAGTGTTCCGACGAGAGTCCGGTAACCGCTTCTAGGTGAAGTGCCTTCGTAGCCAAGCAGACGAAAATAGCAATGTATCCTTTGTAAGTACTTGTCCCACGAAGCCGTGCTGCCTGGATTTCGATTGCCCCGGTATAATCGACGCCGTTCGCAATGAATGGGCGGTTTGGTGGGTTGACTCTGTGCACCGGGAGGTCGCCCATCAATTGACTTCCGATGCTAGGTGACGCGCGGAAGCACGTGATGCATTTTCGAAGGATTGTTCGGACGGCTTGTCTCCCATTTGGAATCCAGAATTTGTACCTCGTGTGGGCTAAAGTAAGATGAGCGCCGCCATGCAGGGTAGCGTGATGGGAGTTCTGAATTACCAGCTCTGTAAAGAAATGACGCTGCGGTAAGATGATTGGATGTTTGCGATCGAAAGAAAGGTTGGAATGTTTGAGACGACCGCGAACGCGTAAGATGCCGTCGTCAAGAAAGGGAGTGAGATTTCTTAGAGTGCTCTTCGGAGGCAGAGGATTTTCTGCGAGGATCGCGTGCATGTCGGATTGAAAGGTCTCGGCTTGTACTATTTTCACGACGCAGCGAAGTGCATTGTCCAGTTCCTCTGGCGACAGCTGACTGTAAGATCTGGTTTTCTTCGATTGAGCGTTGTGACAAAAGCGCAGTATGTATGCTATGACTCGAACGAGTTTGGTGTAAGTTGAAAGCCGCTCAATGAGATTAATGTCTACTTGGGTGGTGTGCAAACGAATTTGCAAAGATTTTGCTTCTAGGGACTGCTCATCAAACTTTATGTTCGGTACCTCTGTGTCCGGCCACTCACTGGAGTGTTGCCTCAACCATGATGGTCCGTGCCACCAGAGATCAAAGATGGAGATTTCTGATGGGGATAGTCCTCTCGTGGCGC
The DNA here is from genome assembly GCF_043229965.1 of Drosophila suzukii. Taxonomy (NCBI): domain Eukaryota; kingdom Metazoa; phylum Arthropoda; class Insecta; order Diptera; family Drosophilidae; genus Drosophila; species Drosophila suzukii. The sequence goes on along the minus strand of NW_027255940.1, from coordinate 1,042,987 downwards.
TGTCTGCTGGATTATCTGCCGTGGGAACATGTCTCCATTGGTTTGAGTCGCTGTGGTCCAGAATGTAGGCAACGCGATTGGCAACGAACGTTTTCCATCTAGTAACATCTCCTTTGATCCAGTGGAGAACGATAGTGGCGTCCGTCCAGTATGTAACGGAGATTTTTTCCAACAATTGTTTGCTACTACCCATTTAGTTAGTTTGGTTGCCAGCACAGCGCCGCATAACTCGGTCCTCGGGATCGTGAGGGGTTTCGTTGGACAGATTTTGGATTTTGCAGTGATGAGAGTGGTATAAAACGATGAATCAGGTTGGGGTATACGCATGTAAACCGCCGCTGCGTAGGCGTGAGTGGACCCGTCGCAGAAAGCGTGCAACTGGATATCATGGCGAAAGTCTGGCATATACCGTACGCTGCGAGGTATTCGGATTTTGATGATGTCCTCCAGATTGACACGGAACTTTTTCCATTTGTTCCACCCTAAGTGCTTGCGATCGTTCTCGGAATGGAGGTGTGCCATTGTGACTTCCTTTAGAATTAATTTTGCTGAAATGAGAATAGGGGCGATTAGTCCTAAGGGATCGAAAAGTCTGGCAATGCTCGAAAGAATTTCTCTTTTGGTTGAACCCGTGGGAATGCTCGCTTGCAATTTGTAGGTGAAACAGTCTTGGTTAGGTAACCAATGCATTCCTAAGGTTTTGACTGTATCAGAGCTGTCCCAGCTTCGTGACGTTTGATTGCATCGGTTTGATGAAGGAATGCTGTCTAGAAGCGCTATGTCGTTACTAGACCATTTTCTCAATTCCATATTTGCGGATTTTAGAGCGTTCTGGATTTGTAAACTCTTGTTTTGTGCTGCTGAGATAGTGTGATCACCAGAAAGAATATCGTCGACGTAGATTTCGTGCTTTAAGACCTCTTCTGCCAGTGGATAATTTTCGCGTTCATCCTCTGCAAGTTGACGAACGACTCTAATGGCGGTGAATGGTGCAGAAGCGGTACCGAAAGTTACAGTTGACAGGCAATATTCCTTGATGTTTCCATCCGCCGACCGCCATAAAATCCGCTGGTACTACGTGTTGTCCGGATGTACGTCGATGCAGCGGTACATGCGCTGGATGTCGGCGGTGAAAACATGCCGGTACTGTCTCCAATTCAGCAACACTGCAGGGAGATCATTTTGGAGAGTGGGTCCTACGGACAATACATCGTTTAGAGATCGACCGTTTGAGGTCTTTGCCGATGCGTCGAATACAATGCGCTGTTTGGTGGTGAGACTGTCTTCTTTATAGACAGCGTGATGAGGAAGAACGCAGGATTCAACCCGTCAAGATTTTTTGGAGGTACTGACGGTTGATCTCTCACTAGAGACTGCTGGTGTGATTTGTCCCAATTCAAAATATTCTTCGATTCCCTCCTTGTAGCGAATCCATTTGTCTGGATCCCGTTCATAACGCCGCTCTAATTGAAGAAACCTGTTTAAAGCGACTTGATGCGATTTTCCTAGGGCCATTGTGGGATCGAAATGCCATTTGAAAGGTAGTCTTACCATAAAACTACCGTTTGCTTGACGTGTGTGCGTTTCCTTAAAGAAGGACTCACACCACCGCTCTTCGTCAGATTGAAGTGATCGGCTTGGGACAGATTCTATTTCGCAAAAAATTTTCAAAAGCGATTCCGTGTCTAGCGTGGTTTGATGACAGCGAATATTAAGTGTGTGGATTGATTCCTGGAACTTGCCGAGTATCATCCAACCTAAGTGAGAATTTTGTGCAATAGGTTCGTATGGATTTCCGATTCGGGTTACCGGAAGGATAAGACCCGCCATGAGGTCGGCTCCGATGATGAGATCTATGCGTTTCGAGCGATAGTATAAAGGATCCGAGAGCTGGAGTCCGTTGATGTGTTTCCAGTTTTGAGGCGAAAACGATTGGTTTGGTAGATGTGAGGTCAGCGAGTTCATAACGTACGCAGAGTCGACATCTAGATTGAACGTTGGGTTTAGCGACGTTCGGATGCAGCATCTTGCCGTAAAGTTGCACCGTTGACCAGTAGTTTGGCCGACGCCGGCGATCGAAGCGCGGATTCTGCATCGTGGAAGCTGGAGAGCTTGGACGGTATGCTCTGAGATTATTGTAGCTTCCGACCCCTGATCGATGAGGGCAGTTATTGTTGCTTGAGCGCGGCTCTGGGGGTGGCAGACAATAATCCGTGCGGTAGCTAGCAAGATATTCTGTCGCGTTGCATGGGAGGCTAAGGAAGAATAACATTGGAGGTTTGGATTAGCAAAAGGGCTAACTGGTGAGGTGTCGTTGTTCATAATCGAAGCGATATGTGGTTGACTGGATGATACGGTCGGCGAGTAAGGTTGGGGGGCTTGAGTGATGCTTGGCGCCGCGGCCGGATGAAGTAAAGAATGGTGGCGTTGTCCACAGTGGTAGCAATTCTTTACACTTGAACAGCGGGCCAGCATGTGCGATTTGCTCAGGCAGTTGAGGCATAGATTTGACTTACTCACGACCTCCTTACGTTGGTAGCAATCCAAGCTAAGGAATTGCTGACATCGACAAAGGATATGATTACCATTGCAGTGTGGGCAACGAAGCACAGGGGGGCTTGGTTGCGCGTGGATGTTATGAACCGAGATACGTTTTGTGGGGTGATGATCCAGTGATGATCCAGATTGGTTGGTGCCCGAACAGATTCTATTTTCAATGGCGTCCAGGGTGATTAACCGGTTGTTGAGAAACTGTTCGAGATCCTTGTACGAGGGAATGTGGGTTTGACTGCCGAGATTATGTTCCCAGGCGGAGTGCGTCTCTTTCGGTAATTTTGCAGTCAAATAATGGGCGAGCCAGTGATCCCCGTTCTGCAACGACGCGTTGATGGTGTTAAAGGCGACTGCGCAGACGTTGACTGCACTGATCATAGATCGAATATCATCGGGCTTCTCCTTGCTTAGGCTTGGCAACTGGTACAACATGTTCCTGTGATTGGAGAAGACCACGAGTGGATTGTTATAGCGCTGAATTAGTGTGTCCCATGCTACCGTATAGTTAGCGGCCGTCAAAGGAATTTGACGAATATCGCAATCTCGACCAGCTGGCAGAGATTCCTTGAGGAAATGAAACCGTTGAATATTGTCCAGCCGCTCATTTTGATGAATTAACCGAGTGAAGGCGTCATAATATCCAGGCCAGTCCACACAGTTTTCGCTAAACTTGGGCACTGGCAGTTGTGGCATGTGGACACGTGCGTCGGCAACCGTCGACACGGCGGTGGGTGCCGAGGCTGAGGACGGCGTCACTGGGAACTTTATTCGTTGGCCTTCAGCTACAAGGCAATAGGTTTCCATGTACAGATCCTCGAAACTGACGGCGATCTTCTTGGCGTGATAGTCCGTTTTGACATATCCCTCGGTGCAGATGATTACTTGATGGGTGGTCTCAAAAGCCGCGTTTAAACTCTCGATCTGCTGCAGGCGCTTCATGAAATAGCTTTCGGTTTTTCGAGACGCGGCATCCTTCTTATAGTTCTGCTGCAGACGTGTTAGACTTTGAAGACGCTCCTTTTGAAGTGTAATAAAACCTGCTAAGGCCGAATCATCTGCTTCGTGGTCAGACATATTATGAGAATTTTTAACAATTTATTTGAACCTAGCTAGCTCTGCTTGATAAATAAAAAGCACTCGTACTCACGTGATCTTTCCCTTTTTTTACTTATGCCTGAGGTTACGTAACGTTGACTGTAGCGTGAGCGCAGGCTGTACTGTTTTTCGATTCCGCTTTGAGTAGAAGACTTTCCTTGGTTGCGAAATTATAACGGGCCTTCTTGCCGCACCCGTGTGTGTAGAAGGGCTGTCAGGCGACCGGGTGTGTTGGTATTGGTGACTGTGCTCTATCGGTGTGAGAGCACTTGTTGGGGGCACAAACGGAGACGATCGCAATTTGTGTTAGATGGAGTGCTGGGTGTTATGCATTATAACCCACAATTGAAAGATCAAACTGAGCTTTTTAAACTTCAAGCAAGAGTCCCCTCATGGGCCACCATGTTCAGTTGTGACGCCGTGCCAAAAAAAAGCTCTGTACGGCTGTCATTGTAAGAAGGGCTCTTGGGAGTAATTAAACGACTGAAGTTCAAATATAACAGTTTAGCCTTTAATTCATTAGCTTATAATGTGTACACTTCACTCTTCTTCATTAATTAACTTTAACAAAATAATGGGTCGCAATGGACAGCAAAATAAAAGAAGACAATGTTGTTCCGGTCGCTGAAGCTTGTAGTTCTCACTGCCCTTCTCTCTCGTTCTGTCGGGTTGCCAGATCTCCTGACCTTCGTCTTCAGTTGGCAGGGCGATCAGCTGTGCATACGAACCAAGTACCGTGGGACTGAACAATACCTCATTTATGACGCCTTTAGGACAATTTGAGTTTATGCGGATGCCAATGGGGCTGAAGAATGCACCAGCGGTGTTTCAACGATTTATCAATAAGATTTTTGCAGCCATGATAATGGATGGTACGGTAGTTATATACATGGACGATATCATGATTGCGAGTAAAGAAATGCAAGAACATTTAAGTGTTCTTAGAGAAGTTTTTGATAGATTAGCAAGGAACAAACTAGAATTGAGAATGGACAAGTGTGAGTTTCTACAAGCAAGTGTACAATACTTAGGATTTTTGGTAACTAGCAAAGGAATACAGGCTAATGACAAAGGAATAGAAGCTGTTCGAGATTTTCCCGTTCCAGACAAAGTACACGGTGTTAGAAGCTTTCTGGGTTTGTGTTCGTATTTCAGAAGGTTCATTAAAGATTTTTCGATGATCGCTAAACCTCTATATGAGTTGTTAAAAAAGGATAAAGAATTTGTATTTGAAGAAAAGGAATTGCAATGTTTTGAAATGCTTAAGAAAAAGTTGGTGGAAGCTCCAGTGTTAGGATTATATTATTACAAGGACGAGGTAGAATTGCATACAGACGCCAGTGCACAAGGTTTTGGAGCAGTTTTGCTGCAAAGAAAAGAGGATAAGAAGCTTCATCCAATATTTTATTTTTCGAAAGCAACAACAAAAGACGAAGCAAAGTATCATAGTTTTGAACTGGAAACGTTAGCAATAATTTACGCTCTTAGAAGATTTAGAATTTATGTGCAGGGTAGACGATTTAGAATAGTCACAGATTGTAACTCACTGACGTTGACGTTAAATAGAATTGAGTTAAACCCCCGTATTGCACGGTGGGCGTTAGAATTGCTAGAGTATGACTTTGAATTAGTCCACAAATCGGGGAAACTTATGCAACATGTTGACGCGTTAAGTAGAAATACAAACATAATGGTAGTTGAAACGAATACCTTTGAAGATAATTTAATTATTTGTCAAGCGAAAGATGAAAAATTAAAAGATGTTAGAAAAAAGTTAGAAAATGAGGAAGATAAAATGTTTGAGATGAGGAATGGAGTTATATATAGAAAGTCGAATAATGGAAAGCTGTTATTTTGTGTTCCAGAAGAAATGGAGGAAAAGATATTATACAAATATCACAATGAATTGGGTCATTTAGGAAGAGATAAAGTTATGGATGCTATTGTTAGGACGTATTGGTTTTCGAATATGAAAGAGAAAGTGGTTAGACATATTGAAAATTGTATAAAATGTGTAGCATATTCGCCGAAGTCAGGGAAAGGGGAAGGACTGTTGCACAGTATACCAAAAGGAAATGTGCCATTTGAAATTATACATATTGATCATTATGGACCGGTTGATAATCGAAGAGCAAAGAAACATCTCTTTGTGGTTATAGACGGATTTACCAAATATGTTAGGCTATATGCAACAAAAACGACGAACACAAAGGAAGTTATTATAGCATTGAAAGACTACTTCAGGTCTTACAGCAGACCAACTTGTATAGTTTCGGATAGGGGAAGCTGTTTTACGTCGGAAGATTTCGGAAAATTTATGGAAGAATGTAATATTAAACATGTAAAAATTGCGACCGGGTCACCTCAAGCCAATGGACAAGTAGAAAGGATTAATAGGATTGTGGGACCAATGATAGCTAAATTAGCAGATCCAGAAGAGAAAATGCATTGGGACACAGTTGTGGAAGATGTTGAGTTTTCATTAAACAACACGAAGCAAAGAAGCATAGCACAAATGCCAAGTAAAATGTTGTTTGGAATCGAGCAGAAAGGAAAAGTTATTGATGAATTGAGACAAAAGTTAGAAGAATTAGATAATGTTAGTGATGTTAGAGATTTAGACAAAATTAGGAAAGATGGTTCAGAAGCGCAAAGAAAATTACAAAAAAACAACGAACAGAGATATAATGGAAAAAGGACAAAGAGTTCGGAGTACAAAGTGGGAGACTATATTATGGTAAAAAATTTTGATAGCTCAGTAGGAGTCGCAAGAAAGCTAATACCTAAACACAAGGGTCCTTATGTTATAGATAAAGTTTTGAGAAATGATAGATACTTGATAAAAGATGTTGAAGGTTTTCAATTATCGCGTTGCCCTTATCAAGGTGTCTGGAGTAGCCAAAATATTAAGCATTGGATTGGAAAACGGAAATAAAGTTGTAAATATATCTAAAAATTTGTAAATACAAAACTAAATTGTAGAAACTAAGATAAATATAAGAAATCAATTGTAAATTAACACAAGATCAGGGGATCTTAAAATGTCAGGACGGCCGAATTGTAGCAGGATTGCTACGTCATAGTATGTATGTATGTGTATGTTATTGTATTCCTTCTAGATCATTCGTGTAAGTTCTAAGAATAAGTTGTTGTTGTTGTACGATGCCGCTCACTGTGCTCTAACTCTCTCTCTCGATTTCATCACTCTCTCAATGAATCGGGGGTTGATGCGGATCGTGAGCTGAGAGCGAGGGCAGTTGAACGCCGACCGTGATCCTGAACATACCACATTATAAAATAAAAGAAAAGACTAGAAGTACAGATTTGTGTTGGTGTTTAACTTCAGGGGAATACGTTTTACCCCTACATATATAACTTTAAATGTAGTAAAAAATATGACGGTTTTCATGTCATTGATTTTAATTTTGCGAAGATTTTTTGACATGGGCCTTCTTTCCTTCTTTAAAAGCCCATAACTTGGTCAAATAAACTCGAGTCTCGATATGGCATACCTTTATGTGCTTGTGGAATGATTTTGTAGTAATCTGTATTAAAATATATAACTTTAAAGGTAGTAAAAAATATGACCATTTTTATGTCATTGATTTAAATTTTGCGAAGGTTTACTGAAATGGGCCTTCTTTCCATCTTTAAAAGCCCTTAACTTGGTCAAATGAACTCGGATCTCGATATGGCATACCTTTATGGGCTTGTGTATGATTTTGTTGTAATCTGTATTAAAATGTATAACTTTAAAGGTAGTAAAAAATATGACCATATCCATGTAATTGTCTTCTTTACATCTTTAAAAAGGACTTGGATTTCGATATGGCATACCTTTATGGGCTTGTGGAATGATTATGTTGTTATCTGCATTAAAATATATAACTTTAAATGTAGTAAAAAATATGACGGTTTTTATGTCATTGATTTTAATTTTGCGAAGATTTTTTGACACGGGCCTTCTTTCCTTCTTTAAAAGCCCATAGCTTGGTCAAATGAACTCGAATCTCGATATGGCATACCTTTATGTGCTTGTGGAATGATTTTGTAGTAATCTGTATTAAAATATATAACTTTAAAGGTATTAAAAATATGTGACCGTTTTTTTGTCATTGATTTTAATTTTGCGAAGGTTTACTGAAATGGGCCTTCTATCCATCTTTAAAAGCCCATAACTTGGTCAAAAGGACTCGGATTTCGATATGGCATACCTCTATGGGCTTGTGGAATGATTATGTTGTTATCTGCATTAAAATATATAACTTTAAAGGTAGTAAAAAATATGACCGTTATAGTAGTATAAACTGCTATACTTATTAAACACTTTATTACACTGAACTGTTCTCCTTCACTTCTTGTTCGCAATTGGCTGGTTTTACATAGCGTCGGTTTTACATACGATTACGTGAAGTTGGCTGCGATCAATATCGATACTTAACATTTTAGAGTTGCCAGGTTGGCCACTTTACAACAGGAGATACTTTAGATGCTAACGACTATTAAACAGCTAGCCGTTACATTCAAATACTTGTTGATATACATTTACAACAAAGAGTTATACTCAAATATATACAAGACACTTATCCTACTACAATTCGGCCATCCTGACTGGTTGATCACCTGATCAAGATATATTGATTTAAAAGTTATGCTTATTATATCTATGGTTATGGTTATGGTTACATAAGTTTCATTGTCTTGTTATACTTTACATTTTTATTTTTTTTTTTGTTTTTTACTTTTATTTTTATTCTTTATCCAATGTCTTAAATTTTGGGCACTCCAAACACCTAGATAAGGACTTCGTGCTAATTGAAACCCTTCGACGTCTTTTAATAAAAACCTGTCATTGCGCATCGCTTTTGCAATCACATATGGTCCCTTATGTTTGGGAATCAGTTTCCTAGCAGTCCCAACAGTCGAGTCAAAATTCTTCACCATTACATAGTCTCCTTTTTTATACCCTTTAGCCTTTACACGTCTTTTATTATAAATTTTTCGTTATAATCTTGAACTTGTTTTTGGTGGGTCGCAGCTTTTTTTCTTATTTGTGCTAAACTATCTAATTTTGTATTTTCATTTATGTCCTCTAGCTTTTCCTTAAGTTCATCAACAATCTTTCCTTTTTGTTCTACTCCAAACAGCATTTTACTCGGAAGTTGTCTTATACTTCTGTGCAACGTATTATTAAGAGCATGTTCTATTTTATTTATAACATTGTCCCAGTATACACCTTTACTTTGATGAACTAATTTTGCTATCATTGGTCCAAGGCTCCTGTTAATCCTTTCGACTTGACCATTTGCCTGAGGTGAGCCTGTGGCTATCTTGATATGCTTCACATTATACTCTTCCATGAATTCTTCGAAGTCCTTAGACGTAAAACAACTACCGCGGTCTGAAACTATACATTTTGGACGACTGTATGCCCTAAAGTAATCTTTTAATGCCGTTATTACCTCCCTAGTACTTGTTGATTTAGTTGAATAGAGTCTTACAAATTTCGTAAATCCGTCGACTACCACAAAAATATGCTTTTTTGCTCTCGATGAGTCTACTGGACCATAATGATCAATGTATATTAACTCGAATGGTTTGCTTCCCTTGGGAATACTGTTCAAAAAACCTTCTCCTTTACCTGATTTTGGTGAAAACGCTACACATTTTAAACAATTTTCTATATGCGCAACACACTTTTCTTTCAAGCTTGGAAACCAATACGTTTTTGAAATTATGTCCATCATTTTATCTCTTCCTACATGTCCTATTTCGTTATGATATTTATATAGTACCTGATTTTCCATTTCTTCTGGCACGTAAAACAGTATTCTATTGCCATTTGCTTTTCTGTACACTACACCATTTCTCATTTCAAATAATTTAAGTTCTGCTTTCTCTAAAACGGTTTTAAGCTTCTTAATTCTTAAATCTTTTCCTTGACAAATGACTAAATTTTCTTCAAAACTGTTGGTTTCTACTATTAGAATATTATTATACCTGCTGAGAGCATCCACATGTTGCATTTTGTTTCCAGCCCTGTGACATATCTCAAGATCATAGTTTTCCATCTCCAAGGCCCATCTCGATATCTTCGGATTAAGTTCTGCCTTATTAAGTGTTAACTTAAGTGCAATACAGTCGGTTACTAGTCTCACATGCTTTCCTTGCAAATATATCCTAAATCTACGAAGAGCATAAATAACCGCTAAAGTCTCGAGTTCAACACTATGTAATTTAGCCTCATCTGCTGTAGTACGCTTAGAGAAATAGAATACAGGGTGTAACTTGCCATCATCTTTCTTTTGTAACAGTACTGCACCAAATCCCAGAGCGCTGGCGTCACAATGTAATTCTGTATCGTCTTTGTAATTATATAACGCTAGTACTGGTGACTCAATAAGTTTTTCCTTTAGACTGAGAAAACAATTCATCTCTACTTCACCAAATTGAAATGGTTTGTCTTTCCTTAACAGGTCGTACAAAGGTTTTGCTATTGTAGAGAAATCCTTTATAAACCTTCGAAAATATGAAGAAAGTCCCAAAAAACTTTGTACTGCCTGTACCTTGGAGGGAACTGGAAAATTTTTTACGGCTTCAATGCCCTTATCGTCTGCCCTGATGCCATTCTCGGAAATCAAAAATCCTAAATACTTTATATTTGATTTTAAAAACTCACATTTATCCATTCTAAGTTCTAATCTGTTCTGTGTAAGCCTTTTAAAAATTTCTTCTAATGTTTCCAAATGCTCATTAATATCTTTGCTGGCGACCATTATATCATCCATGTACACTACTACTTTGTTGTTTCTAATCATGTCATCAAAAATTTTATTAACAAAGCGTTGAAAAACAGCCGGTGCGTTTTTGATACCCATTGGCATTCTTAAAAATTCAAATTGTCCTAGTGGAGTCACGAATGAAGTATATTTGACAGATTCTTCATGTACAAAAACATGAAAATATCCATTTTTAAGATCTAACTTCGATAATAATTTTTTGTCAACTAATTTATCTAATAAATCATCGATGTGTGGCAGTGGGTAGTTATCTTTTAGCAGTGCTTTGTTAAGTTTCCTATAATCAATGCATAATCTAATTTCACCTGTTTTCTTCTTGACTAATACTATCGGAGATGCAAATTCTGATTCGCTTGGTCTTATTATATCGCTTTTCAAATATTCGTCTAGTAATTTTTGAAGCTTATCCTTTTCTGTATATGATAATCGTCGAGGACTACAACTGAAAGGTTTTGCATTATCTAGGCATAGCTTCATTTCTGCTCTAATCATTGGCCTTTCAGGTCTAGTTGCTTTTACATAACTGTTTTCAATTATTTTCAAGAAACGACATTGTATTTGATAAGTAGTGCTTTTGTCCCAGTTAAATTCAATCGTTTCGTTGTTTGTACAGTCGATATTAAGTATTTCGGTTTCAAAATTGTCAATTTCCAGTTGCCTGTTTACATTTGTACATTCCGTTTTTTCATTGTTAAGTCTCATAACTGTCTGACCGATATTTCCACTATTTCGTCTCGTAACTGTTTGACCGTCATTTTCACTATTTCGTCCCGTAACTGTTTGACTCATTGTTTTACTGTTTCGTCCCGTAACTGTTTGACTCATTGTTTCATTGTTTCGTCTCGTAACTGTTTGACTCGTTGTTTCATTGTTATGTATCATCGCCCTGTGACCTATTCTTTTATTATGATCTTTCACGACTGCATGTTCCGCTTTTACAGCTTCAGTCGCCAATTCCAAAACATTCTCGGTTATATAGTCATCTAAACACTCAATATTATGATTTACTTCAGCAATGCGCAACGACAGATCACTAGTAGCACTCGTCGGGTTATGTTTTGATATATCTTCTACAGTTATCATCTTTAAAGTTCTTAAATCTAAATTTAAATCGCAAGCATCCATGAAATTTCTACCCAAAACCACATCATACATCATAGACTCATTGGCAACAACTGTTAAATTGAAGTAACATTTTATTTTTTCTTTTAATACAAAACATAAAATTTTTCCATAGATTTGTAATGGGCTTCTATTTATACCAAAATAATGTTCTTTAACTTCATGTAGTTTGGCCTCCCTGGGCAACAAAGATAATTTAATCAATGAAATTGGACTGCCAGAGTCTGAGATGCATGCTGTAACCATAGGAGATATAATTTGATTGTCAAAATAAATTTTAATACACCTTACATATTTATTTTTAGCATTTCCCTTCCTTTCCTCGCATTGGGCTACGAAGTGGCCGAACTTGCCACAAGCATAGCAGGATCCTGGCACCCTTGCTGGCTTTCGACAATCCTTAGCGATGTGTCCTCTGGCGTTGCAATTACCGCAGCGGAATCCTCCGTTGTCGCTCCTATTCCTGTTCAGCTCCTTCGACACCAACTCCTTTGGCTTGTCCAAACGGATACCAGCAAACGCACGGAGAATTTGCATCGGATCTGTGAAGCATTGGATCCGGGCTTGATCACGCAAATTCTGTGCTGGTATTCCCTCGACTATCTGATCAACCAATTCGTCCGGTTCGATGTTGATGCTGCTGGCTAGCATTGTCTTTGCCTCAAAATACACCGCGAACTTTTCGGAATGATGCCACTTTAAATCTTCAAATTTGCGTCGTGCCTCTGCTTTTGAAAGCTTATCGCCGAATGCTAATATCAGCTGTTCCAAAAGATTCTCTGCCGGCTCCATAATACGCGTTGCATTTGCATGCAACCAGCGCTGAGCGACACCCTTCAGTTTGGACACAATCACCATCTTCATGCCCACTGCATCCAGGTTGTACATTTCAGCAATGTTGCGTACTTGCTGGGTCCAAATGTTTGCACAAGAAGATCCATCAAAATCCATGATGATTTCCTTGGCAAATGAAAGTGACATATTTGGCGCTTCTAGTCCTTTGTTTACAACTGCCACTCGTTGTTGCTCAACACCGTTTCTTACATCGATATCGGTTTCGCTATCGATATCAGCACTTCCATCGGTGCTTGGTATTTTTCCGCCAACTGCTTCCTCGAAGTTTTCGCCTTGCACTGCTCGCTTTACTCCCTCGCTGCTCACTGCTTGGTTGCAGTTTTCGGCCATGTTGATGACGTCATTGCCAACTGCTTGCGACGCGGCTCTTACTTGTGCAAGAATGTTCTGGAGCTCCTTCTTACCAGCTTGGATTTCAGCGCGTATTTGTTGTAGCGACAACACTCCTTCGGCTACAGCAAACCACTCGTCTCCCTTGGGCCTTGAAGCCGCTGCAGGAATCAGTTCCGACCTAGGGTTGGCATCCTCAGCAGAGAAATCCTCCCCCAAGTCATCTTCCGGCTCTAACTCCTGAGCCCGATCAGCCAGGAGCTCGTTGTCAGCGTACTGCGGCAGTGGGGACTCCGGGCGAGTTCCACGAACTAGCGGGTCCAAGCCATTTAGTCGTGCCGCCAGTTCGGCCTTATTGCTGATCGTCGGCAAGTTTAATGCCGCCAACCACCTTTTGAGCTGGACGACCGTGAACTTTTGGACATCAATTAGATCCATTTTATGGGTCAGAACCACTTCTGAAGTTTATAGTAGTATAAACTGCTATACTTATTAAACACTTTATTACACTGAACTGTTCTCCTTCACTTCTTGTTCGCAATTGGCTGGTTTTACATAGCGTCGGTTTTACATACGATTACGTGAAGTTGGCTGCGATCAATATCGATACTTAACATTTTAGAGTTGCCAGGTTGGCCACTTTACAACAGGAGATACTTTAGATGCTAACGACTATTAAACAGCTAGCCGTTACATTCAAATACTTGTTGATATACATTTACAACAAAGAGTTATACTTAAATATATACAAGACACTTATCCTACTACACCGTTTTTATGTCATTGATTTTAATTTTGCGAAGGTTTACAGAAATGGGCCTTCTTTACATCTTTAAAATCCCATAACTTACTCAAATGAAGTCGGATTTCGATATGGCATACTTTTATGGGCTTGTGGAATGATTATGTTGTTATCTGCATTAAAATATATATCTTTAAAGCTAGTAAAAAATATGACCGTTTTTATGTCTTGATTTTAATTTTGCGAAGGTTAACTGAAATTGACCTTCTTTCCATCTTCAAAAGCCCATAACTTGGTCAAATGAACTCGGATTTCGATATGGCATACCTTTATGGGCTTGTGGAATGATTATGTTGTTATCTACATTTAAGTAACTTTAAAGGTAGTAAAAAATATGACCGTTTTTATGTCATTGATTTTAATTTTGCGAAGGTTTACTGAAATGGACCTTATTTCCATCTTTAAAAGCCCATAGCCTGGTCAAATGAACTTGGATTTTGATATGGCATACCTTTACGGGCTTGTTGGATGATTTTGTTGATATCTGTATTAAAATATATAACTTTAAAGGTAGTAAAAAATATGACCGTTTTTATGTCATTGATTTTAATTTTGCGAAGGTTTACAGAAATGGGACTTCTTTACATCTTTAAAAGCCCATAACTTAGTCAAATGAAGTCGGATTTCGATATGGCATACCTTTATGGGCTTGTGGAATGATTATGTTGTTATCTGCATTAAAATTTATAACTTTAAAGGTAGTAAAAAATATGACCGTTTTTATGTCTTGATTTTAATTTTGCGAAGGTTAACTGAAAATGGCCTTCTTTCCATCTTTAAAAGCCCATAACTTGGTCAAATGAAGTCGGATTTCGATATGGCATACCTTTATAGGCTTGTGGAATGATTATGTTGTTATCTGCATTAAAATATATAACTTTAAATGTAGTAAAAAATATGACGGTTTTTATGTCATTGATTTTAATTTTGCGAAGATTTTTTGACATGGGCCATAACTTGGTCAAATGAACTCCAATCTCGATATGGCATGCCTTTATGTGCTTGTGGAATGATTTTGTAGTAATCTGTATTAAAATATATAACTTTAAAGGTATTAAAAATATGTGACCGTTTTTTTGTCATTGATTTTAATTTTGCGAAGGTTTACTGAAATGGGCCTTCTATCCATCTTTAAAAGCCCATAACTTGGTCAAAAGGACTCGGATTTCGATATGGCATACCTCTATGGGCTTGTGGAATGATTATGTTGTTATCTGCATTAAAATATAAAACTTTAAAGGTAGTAAAAAATATGACCGTTTTTATGTCATTGATTTTAATTTTGCGAAGGTTTACAGAAATGGGCCTTCTTTACATCTTTAAAATCCCATAACTTACTCAAATGAAGTCGGATTTCGATATGGCATACTTTTATGGGCTTGTGGAATGATTATGTTGTTATCTGCATTAAAATATATATCTTTAAAGCTAGTACAAAATATGACCGTTTTTATGTCTTGATTTTAATTTTGCGAAGGTTAACTGAAATTGACCTTCTATCCATCTTCAAAAGCCCATAACTTGGTCAAATGAACTCGGATTTCGATATGGCATACCTTTATGGGCTTGTGGAATGATTATGTTGTTATCTACATTTAATTAACTTTAAAGGTAGTAAAAAATATGACCGTTTTTATGTCATTGATTTTAATTTTGCGAAGGTTTACTGAAATGGGCCTTATTTCCATCTTTAAAAGCCCATAGCCTGGTCAAATGAACTTGGATTTTGATATGGCATACCTTTACGGGCTTGTTGGATGATTTTGTTGTTATCTGTATTAAAATATATAACTTTAAAGGTAGTAAAAAATATGACCGTTTTTATGTCATTGATTTTAATTTTGCGAAGGTTTACAGAAATGGGACTTCTTTACATCTTTAAAAGCCCATAACTTAGTCAAATGAAGTCGGATTTCGATATGGCATACCTTTATGGGCTTGTGGAATGATTATGTTGTTATCTGCATTAAAATTTATAACTTTAAAGGTAGTAAAAAATATGACCGTTTTTATGTCTTGATTTTAATTTTGCGAAGGTTAACTGAAATTGGCCTTCTTTCCATCTTTAAAAGCCCATAACTTGGTCAAATGAACTCGGATTTCGATATGGCATACCTTTATGGGCTTGTGGTATGATTATGTTGTTATCTGCATTAAAATATATTACTTTAAAGGTAGTAAAAAATATGACCGTTTTTATGTCATTGATTTTAATTTTGCAAAGGTTTACTGAAATGGGCCTTCTTCCCATCTTTAAAGCCCATAACTTGGTCAAAAGGACTCGGATTTCGATATGGCATACCTCTATGGGCTTGTGGAATGATTATGTTCTTATCTGCATAAAAATATATAACTTTAAAGGTAGTAAAAAATATGATCGTTTTTATGTCATTGATTTTAATTTTGCGAAGGTTTACAGAAATGGGCCTTTTTTACATCTTTAAAAGCCCATAACTTAGTCAAATGAAGTCGGATTTCGATATGGCATACCTTTATAGGCTTGTGGTATGATTATGTTGTTATCTGCATTAAAATATATTACTTTAAAGGTAGTAAAAAATATGACCGTTCTTATGTCATTGATTTTAATTTTGCAAAGGTTTACTGAAATGGGCCTTCTTCCCATCTTTAAAGCCCATAACCTGGTCAAAAGGACTCGGATTTCGATATGGCATACCTTTATGGGCTTGTGGAATGATTTTGTTGTTATCTGCATTAAAATTTGTAACTTCAAAGGTAGTAAAAAATATGACCGTTTTTGTGTCTTGATTTTAATTTTGCGAAGGTTAACTGAAATTGGCCTTCTTTCCATCTTTAAAAGCCCATAGCTTGGTCAAATGAACTCGGATTTCGATATGGCATACCTTTATGGGCTTGTGGTATGATTATGTTGTTATCTGCATTAAAATATATTACTTTAAAGGTAGTAAAAAATATGACCGTTTTTATGTCATTGATTTTAATTTTGCAAAGGTTTACTGAAATGGGCCTTCTTCCCATCTTTAAAGCCCATAACTTGGTCAAAAGGACTTGGATTTCGATATGGCATACCTCTATGGGCTTGTGGAATGATTATGTTCTTATCTGCATAAAAATGTATAACTTTAAAGGTAGTAAAAACTATGATCGTTTTTATATCATTGATTTTAATTTTGGGAAGGCTTACAGAAATTGGCCTTTTTTACATCTTTAAAAGCCCATAACTTGGTCAAAAGGACTCGGATTTCGATATGGCTTACCTCTATGGGCTTGTGGAATGATTATGTTGTTATCTGCATTAAAATATATTACTTTAAAGGTAGTAAAAAATATGACCGTTCTTATGTCATTGATTTTAATTTTGCAAAGGTTTACTGAAATGGGCCTTCTTCCCATCTTTAAAGCCCATAACCTGGTCAAAAGGACTCGGATTTCGATATGGCATACCTTTATGGGCTTGTGGAATGATTATGTTGTTATCTGCACTAAAATATATTACTTTAAAAGTAGTGAAAAATATGACCGTTTTTATGTCATTGATTTTAATTTTGCAAAGGTTTACTGAAATGGGCCTTCTTCCCATCTTTAAAGCCCATAACTTGGTCAAAAGGACTCGGATTTCGATATGGCATACCTCTATGGGCTTGTGGAATGATTATGTTCTTATCTGCATAAAAATATATAACTTTAAAGGTAGTAAAAAATATGATCGTATTTATGTCATTGATGTTAATTTTGCGAAGGTTTACAGAAATAAGCCTTTTTTACATCTTTAAAAGCCCATAACTTGGTCAAAAGGACTCGGATTTCGATATGGCTTACCTCTATGGGCTTGTGGAATGATTATGTTGTTATCTGCATTAAAATATATTACTTTAAAGGTAGTAAAAAATATGACCGTTCTTATGTCATTGATTTTAATTTAGCAAAGGTTTACTGAAATGGGCCTTCTTCCCATCTTTAAAGCCCATAACCTGGTCAAAAGGACTCGGATTTCGATATGGCATACCTTTATGGGCTTGTGGAATGATTATGTTGTTATCTGCACTAAAATATATTACTTTAAAAGTAGTGAAAAATATGACCGTTTTTATGTCATTGATTTTAATTTTGCAAAGGTTTACTGAAATGGGCCTTCTTCCCATCTTTAAAGCCCATAACTTGGTCAAAAGGACTCGGATTTCGATATGGCATACCTCTATGGGCTTGTGGAATGATTATGTTCTTATCTGCATAAAAATATATAACTTTAAAGGTAGTAAAAAATATGATCGTATTTATGTCATTGATGTTAATTTTGCGAAGGTTTACAGAAATAAGCCTTTTTTACATCTTTAAAAGCCCATAACTTGGTCAAAAGGACTCGGATTTCGATATGGCTTACCTCTATGGGCTTGTGGAATGATTATGTTGCTATCTGCAATAAAATATATTACTTTAAAGGTAGTAAAAAATATGACCGTTCTTATGTCATTGATTTTAATTTTGCAAAGGTTTACTGAAATGGGCCTTCTTCCCATCTTTAAAGCCCATAACTTGGTCAAAAGGACTCGGATTTCGATATGGCATACCTCTATGGGCTTGTGGAATGATTATGTTCTTATCTGCATAAAAATATATAACTTTAAAGGTAGTAAAAAATATGATCGTATTTATGTCATTGATGTTAATTTTGCGAAGGTTTACAGAAATAAGCCTTTTTTACATCTTTAAAAGCCCATAACCTGGTCAAAAGGACTCGGATTTCGATATGGCATACCTTTATGGGCTTGTGGAATGATTATGTTGTTATCTGCATTAAAATTTGTAACTTTAAAGGTAGTAAAAAATATGACCGTTTTTGTGTCTTGATTTTAATTTTGCGAAGGTTAACTGAAATTGGCCTTCTTTCCATCTTTAAAAGCCCATAGCTTGGTCAAATGAACTCGGATTTCGATATGGCATACCTTTATGGGCTTGTGGTATGATTATGTTGTTATCTGCATTAAAATATATTACTTTAAAGGTAGTAAAAAATATGACCGTTTTTATGTCATTGATTTTAATTTTGCAAAGGTTTACTGAAATGGGCCTTCTTCCCATCTTTAAAGCCCATAACTTGGGTCAAAAGGACTTGGATTTCGATATGGCATACCTCTATGGGCTTGTGGAATGATTATGTTCTTATCTGCATAAAAATGTATAACTTTAAAGGTAGTAAAAACTATGATCGTTTTTATATCATTGATTTTAATTTTGGGAAGGCTTACAGAAATTGGCCTTTTTTACATCTTTAAAAGCCCATAACTTGGTCAAAAGGACTCGGATTTCGATATGGCTTACCTCTATGGGCTTGTGGAATGATTATGTTGTTATCTGCATTAAAATATATTACTTTAAAGGTAGTAAAAAATATGACCGTTCTTATGTCATTGATTTTAATTTTGCAAAGGTTTACTGAAATGGGCCTTCTTCCCATCTTTAAAGCCCATAACCTGGTCAAAAGGACTCGGATTTCGATATGGCATACCTTTATGGGCTTGTGGAATGATTATGTTGTTATCTGCACTAAAATATATTACTTTAAAAGTAGTGAAAAATATGACCGTTTTTATGTCATTGATTTTAATTTTGCAAAGGTTTACTGAAATGGGCCTTCTTCCCATCTTTAAAGCCCATAACTTGGTCAAAAGGACTCGGATTTCGATATGGCATACCTCTATGGGCTTGTGGAATGATTATGTTCTTATCTGCATAAAAATATATAACTTTAAAGGTAGTAAAAAATATGATCGTATTTATGTCATTGATGTTAATTTTGCGAAGGTTTACAGAAATAAGCCTTTTTTACATCTTTAAAAGCCCATAACTAGGTCAAAAGGACTCGGATTTCGATATGGCTTACCTCTATGGGCTTGTGGAATGATTATGTTGCTATCTGCAATAAAATATATTACTTTAAAGGTAGTAAAAAATATGACCGTTTTTCTGCTATTGATTTTAATTTTGCGAAGGATTACTGAAATGGGCCTTATTTCCATCTTTGAGGCCCATAACTTGGTCAAAAGGACTCGGTTTTCGATATGGCATACCTTTATGGGCTTGTAGAATGATTATGTTGTTATCTGCATTAAAATATATTACTTTAAAGGTAGTAAAAAATATGACCGTTCTTATGTCATTGATTTTAATTTTGCAAAGGTTTACTGAAATGGGCCTTCTTCCCATCTTTAAAGCCCATAAATTGGTCAAAAGGGCTCGGATTTCGATATGGCATACCTTTATGGGCTTGTGGAATGATTATGTTGTTATCTGCATTAAAATATATTACTTTAAAGGTAGTAAAAAATATGACCGTTTTTATGTCATTGATTTTAATTTTGCAAAGGTTTACTGAAATGGGCCTTCTTCCCATCTTTAAAGCCCATAACTTGGTCAAAAGGACTCGGATTTCGATATGGCTTACCTCTATGGGCTTGTGGAATGATTATGTTGTTATCTACATTAAAATATATAACTTTAAAGTTAGTAAAAAATATGGTCGTTTTTATGTCATTGATTTTAATTTTGCGAAGGTTAACTGAAATTGACCTTCTTTCCATCTTCAAAAGCCCATAACTTGGTCAAATGAACTCGGATTTCGATATGGCATACCTTTATGGGCTGTAGCGTGTAACGTTCGAATGAAGTGTTTTGAATCGAAGGATCTGTACTTGCACGCTTTAGGGTCCGGCACTAACTCGTCGGCTTTGGGGGTGTTGTTCTTGCTTTATACTGACCCTGACACCATCTACACATTATTATTAACAGACCAAGAATTGAGCGTGCTTGCGACAAAATTATAAGTTAGTTAACTAAACCGGAAGAAATATAAATAAATTCGGAAAGAATTAGAATTTAAAGACTCAAGAAAAGAAAAGAAAGAGAGAAATCTTAATGCAGCGAAGACACGGGTGTTATTGTGCTCGCATGTTGCCCACCCTACCTATGATCACCTGCCGCAAGAGCATGACTCTGGTGACCCCTTTTGTTCCCTACGACCGAGAAAACATCAGCGGAGTTCAGTAAATTTTGGAATTTAAGCTTCCATTTTTATAATAAATTCAAGGAAAGAAAACATAATTAACAGTAGTTCAGTAATAGTAATTCATGATAAAGTAATAGGTATAAAAATAGTAATAATGTTTAAACAATGGTATATAATCTTAATTAAGAGAGCATATATATATACGGTTTTTGTAAGATAAAGGCGGTTGTTTCAAAGTTTAGAATTTCAATTCGTTTCAGGGTGAGATATTAATTTAATTTGTTTGGTTTAATTTAATTAGGATTGATAAAATATTTTTTGATAAAATTTAAAATTAAAATTCAAGTTAATTCTCTTTAAGTACTTAATATTTGTTGGATAATATTTTCGTTAATTTAATGCTTCATTAGATTCGGGATTCGTTTATTATTATTTTTGGACGTTCAAGTAAAAGTTTGGTTTAGTTTTCAAAAGATAAATGTGGATATAGAAAATAAACATTTAGTTTTCAAACTCACGGCAACTTTTCCATCGGCGAAAGATCGATCTCCCGACGCAGGTGTGCTGGAAAAAGATTATGGCGTTTTGCACCATAGGGTTAAAGTGAAATAAGAATATATTTTGAAAACAATTTAAAAATAAACTTTCTTGCCATTATGTCCCGATTCTTTAGAGGCACAAAATTGTTATTTAAGTTCAGGTAGTATCTACAATAAACTAATTAAGTTCCGCTCCATTATATTTTAAAATTTCCCTAGATATTTTCCCCCATGGGGTTCACTGTGGTTGCAGGTTAAATATGCTCGCAATTGGGGCAAGTGATTGGGTTGATTGCCAGAGATAATACAAAGAAATAGCAGAGGGTTAAACCCCGTTAAAATTTTCGCCTATGTGCATTGGGGTAAGGCTGCTGCTGATGTGTATGTGCGGCCTAGAGATTTCCCGCGGTGTAGCTGCGTAAGTGTGCGCCAAAAGCTTACACGTCCATGTGCATAAGTAGCGGCTCGTAAATGCGCGCATGTGCAAAAGGGTTAGCTGCGCATGCTGGTTCGTTGGTGCAGGGTTAGGTACACATGACGTTTATGGGGGTGCTCCACGGTGCAGGCGCCGGATTTCGGTGGTACCAGGTTATGTACGCTTGTAGCTAGGGGGTGCTCCTCGGTACGTGCACGTGGGTTTCCGTTGGTGATACCTGGTTTACATGGTCCTCGTCTCGACGACCTTACATACTGCTAACTGGGCACAACCTGACGATTGGGGAACGGTTACAGCAAATACCAAAAAAAAAAAATACACTGTTCTCGAGAATATCTACCTTACGATTGTGCCCCGAAAACGTCTTGGGGGTTTTGGGATTTTTTCCCGGACCGTTGCCGGTAGAAATCTCGCCAATCCAACCACAAAAATACTTTAACTTGCTGCTGGCCTGCTGGCCGGAACACTTTCGTAGCCGGGACGACTCTAAGTTTTTCCTCTTCAGCTGCCTGAGACACGGGCGGGGGTTAGACACAGAAAGAAAACCAATTCGCCGGGAAACTTACTCGATCTAAGCTTTGGCGGGTGTCTTTATTTAAATTTTTCACTATCGAATTGCAATACTTGCAAGATGCACGCGTACCCGAGTTAAAGATTCGAACTTATTTGGGACTGGGAATTTAATTTTTTAGTGCATGTGCACTCCGCGACTGCTCGATTGAAAAGAAATAGAACGGAACCGGGTAATGTTGGTCTAGGCTGCCAGCGGAAATGCATCGCAGCCGGTAATCACGCCATGTTGGTAATTAAGCTTTCCAGAGCTCCCCTGGTGCAGCTGATCATGCCAGCCGTGGACAGTTGGTATTCCCAAAAAAATACTAAGTAAGCTGGGCTTACTAACATCTGTGGTTTGAAAGCAAGCTTAACAGCGCTACCCTAGTACAGCTGATTACTATCGGTCAGTTGTCATCTCAAAAAAAATACTAAACCGGGCTTACTAATATTTGTGGTTTGAAACTAAGCTAAGCTCAAAAAAAACCTAAACAAAAAATATTTTTCTTGGCCGAACTAAAAGGAAAAATTTCGTTGCTTCAGTCGCCGCTACAAAGCCCCCCGAAAAATCAGGCTAGGGTATGATGCCCTAGACTGATAACGACTGAAGGCACGTTACTGGCGGATATCTTTCGCATGATATGTGCCTAATAACCGTCCTTGTAAGTCTTCTAGTTCGTAATAAGCATTTCCCAGCTTCTTCCGAACCCTCGCTTTCACAAAAGAAGGACCGAACTTGGCATTATAGCCTGTCTGAAAACAGCTTTGTTTAAAATTTCGGCGAAATACTTCTTGCCCTTCGGCAAAGGACACGATTCGAGATCGAAGATTATACCGCTTTTCATTCTCATCATGCTTTTCCTGCATTCGCCGACACGCTTTATCACGAACGATGTCAAAAGAATCTTCCCGATTAAATTTTAAGGATCGATCATCTAATAAATTTAATTTCCTTAACAACGAATAAGTTGAACCGGAGGTAATCATATGCTGGCCGAAAACCATGTAGTATGGAGAGGTACCTATACTAGCATGAACCGATGATCTCAAAGCACAACATATCCTACCGAGATACTCGTCCCAGTCCTTCTGATCAGGACGCAAATAAGCCCTAATTGCAGAGATCACAGAACGATTTACGCGCTCAGGCGCGTTAGCCTGGGGTGAATGCACTGCAGTCAGTGTGTGCGTAACCCCGTACTGTTGCATAAGCTTCTGAAAAGCATGACAGCGAAATTGCGAGCCGTTGTCGGACAAAACCGTTTCTGGAGCTCCATACGCCATAAACAACTCCCCTTCGAGGTATTTTATAACGACACTAGTATCAATCTTGCGAACTGCTTTTAGAAACACATACTTGAAAAAATGATCTAAAACGATAAAAATACCAATGTTCCCACTTCTTGACCTAGGATAAGGTCCAAGGAAGTCAATAAAAAGACGTTGGAAAAATCGCTGACTTTCAGGGGCTTTTCCTAATGGAGGACATAGTACGAAATTTGGAGCTTTTGTGGTTTTACACACTTCACAGGCATTTATATAAGTCTTTATATCCGACACAAGGCCAGGCCAGAAATAGTATCGCCTAACTCTCTCAATTGTTTTGTGTATGCCACAGTGTGACGACAAAGGGCTATCGTGCGCTCGCGAAAGGATTTCGGGCACTAATTCTCTGGGTATCCACAGCTTCCACGCATACTCATCGTGAACTTGCTCTCCTGTCAAGTGTTCGGCTTTGCGATAAACGTAACCGCTGTCGGTCTTAAGATCGGGAAAACTAGCTTGGTTTGCCGCTACTTTCTCTACAAGATCAACATACCCAGCGGACTTAAAATGTTCCGAACTAAGATCAACGAGCAACCCTTCACGCAAGTCTAAGGCGGCTACTGTATCCTCGTTAACGCGAGACAATGAATCAGGAACTATGTTAAGGGATCCCTTACGATGCTCAATATCGAAACTATACCTCTGCAACGCTAATGCCCATCGAGCTAAGCGAGAATTTAGGTCATGATTAGACATTAACCACTTCAAAGATGCGTGGTCGGTTATGATTTTAAATTTATGTCCTTCCACATAGGCCCTAAAATTTTTAAGAGCTACAATCGCTGCTAGGCATTCTTGTTCAGTGACCGTATAGTTACGCTGAGCCTTGTTCAATTTCTTCGAAATTAACGCAATCGGACGCTCGTCTCCTTCCTCAGAGACTTGTACTAAAACTGCACCTACACCGGTTTTACTTGCATCGCAATGTATCGCAAAGGGTTTAGAAAAATCGGGGCTACATAAAACCGGAGCCTCACTAAGACACCGTTTTAACTGTTCAAAAGCTTTAATTGCCTCATCAGTCAAACTAAACCTCCTTTTCGTAGTCATCAAATCAGTCAGAGGAGCGGATAGCGATGCAAAATTTGGAACAAACTTGCGGTACCACCCACACAAACCCATAAAACTTCTCAAGCTGCGCAAAGTCCTGGGTAGCGGAAAATTCGTGATGGCAGTCACCTTTTCAGGATCGGTGCGTATTCCACCGTCACCTATTATATGGCCTAAATAGCGCACACGCAGCATGCAGAAGTGACTTTTGCCAATGTTGATTGTCAAACCGGCACGCCTTATGTGAAGAGCTACCTCTCTAAGTACATCTAGATGCCTTTCAAAGCTTGCAGAAATTACCAATAAGTCGTCTAAGTAAATGAACACCTCGTTCCTGAGATGAGCCGGGACGACCTTGTCCATCAACCGCGACATTGTGCTCGTGGCATTGCACAGCCCGAACGGCATGACTTTAAATTGGTAGAGGGGTCTACCAGGTACTGTGAAGGCCGTCTTGTCTCGAGATGCAACATCTAAAGGCACCTGCCAATAAGCATCCTTAAGATCAAGACTAGATATGTACTCTGCCTTTGGCAAACGGCTCAAAATGCCACTAATTTGGGGAAGTGGGTATGCATCCTTTTCGGTGAAACTGTTTACCTTACGACAATCCAGACAAATTCTAACTTTTCCAGGTTTTGTTACCATTACGATTGGAGAAGACCAAGCACTTTCTGACTCCTCTATCACCCCCAATTGTATCATTCTATCGATCTCGGCGTACATAGCCTTTTCTACTGCGGGAGAAACAGGGAAATGACGTTGTTTTATTGGTTTAGCCATACCCACATCGATCGAATGCTCAATTAAATTGGTCTTGCCGAGACCTTCTTGAGTAAACGAGGGAAAACAACTGATTACGTTTATTAGTTTGGCTCTCTCAGCCTCGGACAAATCATGTTGATCAGTTTCGACCTTTCCGTTACTTTCCGTTACAGATTCTAGCTCGGAAATATTTAAACATTTTGGAAGCAGATCGAACAACCTCCAGAAATCTATTCCCAAGTACAAATCTTGCTTCAGTGAGGGTATTATGTAAATCGTCAATGGATTTTTGACGTTATTATATTCAACATCCAATTTTAATCGTCCTACTATCGGTTGAGATCTTCCATCTGCAGTAGCTGCATTAGCTGTTATCGTTTTGTAATCGTACTTGTCTAATACTTCACAAGCTAACTGTCCTCCAACACAACTAATCGCTGCGCCAGAATCTAATAATCCATAACGGTACGATTGAGAAGACGAATTTGCAAGAATGGGCGAGGATCCTTAGGCCTTTCAATAAGAGAGCTGAGGTACGCTACACCGAGTTTACATTTCCTAACATTCTTCCAAAATTCCTTTATTCGCTTCGAACTACGAGATTTAAGCTGTTCCAACTCAGGTGTGTGGTCAATGGTCGTGATAGCCACGGTTTTTAATTCTGGGATTTTGCTGTGTAGCAAAGGACTAGCAGATAATTTTTGTTCGTCAGGGAGGGTGAGTGACACAACTGTGGCTGCGTCATCTATTTGTCGGTCATTGTTGCTTGACTTCGAACGGTGATCGAAGCCTTCTGTCTGAATGGCGACTTCGACATGCCGGTTTTGTAGTTTTTTGAACACTTACTACAATTCGGTTTGTATGTGTTGGCTGTTCCACAGCCGTAACAAAAGATTCGTCTCTCAGATACACAGTCCTGATATCGGTGCCCTTCCTTGCGACATTTCCAACATAACAGAGAAAAAGCCTCGATATCTACCTCATTTTCGGATTCTATTTCTGTTTCCATGTTTTCTTGTTCTTTATTGAGCTCGGAGACTTCCCGCTTAAATAGAGACCCTCGAGCGTATCCTGAATATCGTTTAATATCGGCCAAAAAGTCTTCACGTCGACGACAAATCTCTCTTAGTTCCGAAACTGATCTAATCTCGATATTTAAAAGTTCATGTCTAATTTCGGGACGTAGGTTGTTCTTGAGGACCCGTACTAATTTATGCGGCGTCCATGGAACTTCTAGCTGATCAACTAGTCCTGATATAGTCTCATAAAAGCAATCGAAAGTTTCATTCGGCTTTTGCTTAGTGTTCCTTATCAGTTCCTCTATATCCCCATCATCCCTACTTGGTCTAAACTGTTGACGTAAGGCTGCACAAAATGCATCCCAGACAACTTCGCCGTGTGCTTTGTGATATCGCCAATAAAACTCGTTGGCTTTCCCTTCAAAAAGCACGCTTGCATTTTTACAAAGTACCGTGAAATTTCCTTCTAACGTTTCCTTTGTGAGTGTCTCTACTCTGTATATAAAATTGTCGACAGACACCCCTACTCCAGAATATTTAATTTTCCATCCATTAAGTATATGCACAACTTTATCCGGTCGGTTCAGCAAATCAGACGTGGTGCATCTTTGATAACCTGGAGATACCGTAAGAAGCCGGGAATTTTCCAGTGGTTCATTCGTTAAATCGGACTGACTATCCATACTTTCTATGCCTCGAGCAGGTTGTTGAATGTTACCATTGCTACTAATTTGCGACGCCAAAGCACTTGTTATACTGTCTGTCAATGAACTTTGAATCAATTCTGTCACTTTTTCCGAAAGGGTAGTGAGTAGTCTCCGCTCCATGGCATGTAAAGTCATAGCGTTAGCGGTTATGAAGCCCGCCGCATTATTACTGGAATTTGTATTAACTCCTGATGTGGAAGGTCCCTCATCCGTTGCTGATTTATCACTACTCTCTAAAGGCTGCTTACTTTTTGATCGACTGCGAGTTTGTAGCCCTGAACTATCAAGTGGCTTACCGACTGCAGGCCTACAAGCTGATTTGCATACTGGACATTGTGCGCTTTTCTTAAAATGCGCTTCTATGCACTTCCTGTGAAATTCATGTTGACACGAGGCTATGAAAATTTCGGCGACGGTAATATCGGATTTACATATCGGACAAATTGTAGCTGGGCCACCTTCTGTCCCCTTATTCGGCGATCGGTCCACACCCATAATGCACACCAATAAAAATATTCTCAGGACAATTTTCAAAAAAAATTCTTGCGCCAACGTTAACCAACTACAACCAAAGTTTTAACCAAGTAAGAGGGTTTATGTTTCTATAAACAAAAATTGTTAAACAAAAAAAGAAAAAATGTATATACGGAAACGATATTAGTTGTTTCTATAAACAAAATTTTAAGCCCCAAAAAAAAATATATACGGCAAAAGATATTAACTGAACTCCTTGCTAGATGTCCTACGAGTCGAGGGTGTTTTATTTATTTTAAGTTTCTCGGAAATTTGAGATTACAGAAATAAAAGATTGTTTAGGCTTTATAAAAAAAACCTTTTCTAAAAAATACAAAAGGAGGGAAGTAGTTACTTTCTTATTTCGGACAGCGGACAGCGACCTGTTCAAAACATATTCGCATGTATTCCAGCCTATGAAAAGGGAATATAATACTTCAGGAAAATGATAAATAAAAGATTGCCACTAACTATTTGAGGATACGGCACTGCTTTCAAGTGATGCCAGTATTTTCCGAACAGTTAAATTAATGTCTATCTTTAATTTACAGAGCATAGTTAGTTCAACGACTTGGTATTTTAAGCTGGGACAGAAGACCTAAGTTGATTTTTGGATTTTCTGTTTTCCTCAGACTAATAGACACATCATCATCTCTGCTAATTTTAGGAAAATTCTTTAGTTAGCTTATAATTCCGGACAGCTTTGAATACTTATATTCACAAAGCATATTTTCCAAGAAATAAAAAAATAAAAAAGAGAATTTTTTAGAAAAAAAAATAAGAAAGAAAGTTTTTAAGAAATTGAATTTATCTACCAGTGAGTCTTAATGAATAAAAATTACTCAGTAAGGCCCCTACACGTTGAGCGCCACTTTTTCTTATTAATAATAATGAATTATAACTGTAGCGTGTAACGTTCGAATGAAGTGTTTTGAATCGAAGGATCTGTACTTGCGGGGCACGCTTTAGGGTCCGGCACTAACTCGTCGGCTTTGGGGGTGTTGTTCTTGCTTTATACTGACCCTGACACCATCTACACATTATTATTAACAGACCAAGAATTGAGCGTGCTTGCGACAAAATTATAAGTTAGTTAACTAAACCGGAAGAAATATAAATAAATTCGGAAAGAATTAGAATTTAAAGACTCAAGAAAAGAAAAGATAGAGAGAAATCTTAATGCAGCGAAGACACGGGTGTTATTGTGCTCGCATGTTGCCCACCCTACCTATGATCACCTGCCGCAAGAGCATGACTCTGGTGACCCCTTTTGTTCCCTACGACCGAGAAAACATCAGCGGAGTTCAGTAAATTTTGGAATTTAAGCTTCCATTTTTATAATAAATTCAAGGAAAGAAAACATAATTAACAGTAGTTCAGTAATAGTAATTCATGATAAAGTAATAGGTATAAAAATAGTAATAATGTTTAAACAATGGCATATAATCTTAATTAAGAGAGCATATATATATACGGTTTTTGTAAGATAAAGGCGGTTGTTTCAAAGTTTAGAATTTCAATTCGTTTCAGGGTGAGATATTAATTTAATTTGTTTGGTTTAATTTAATTAGGATTGATAAAATATTTTTTGATAAAATTTAAAATTAAAATTCAAGTTAATTCTCTTTAAGTACTTAATATTTGTTGGATAATATTTTCGTTAATTTAATGCTTCATTAGATTCGGGATTCGTTTATTATTATTTTTGGACGTTCAAGTAAAAGTTTGGTTTAGTTTTCAAAAGATAAATGTGGATATAGAAAATAAACATTTAGTTTTCAAACTCACGGCAACTTTTCCATCGGCGAAAGATCGATCTCCCGACGCAGGTGTGCTGGAAAAAGATTATGGCGTTTTGCACCATAGGGTTAAAGTGAACTAAGAATATATTTTGAAAACAATTTAAAAAGAAACTTTCTTGCCATTATGTCCCGATTCTTTAGAGGCACAAAATTGTTATTTAAGTTCAGGTAGTATCTACAATAAACTAATTAAGTTCCGCTCCATTATATATTAAAATTTCCCTAGATATTTTCCCCCATGGGGTTCACTGTGGTTGCAGGTTAAATATGCTCGCAATTGGGGCAAGTGATTGGGTTGATTGCCAGAGATAATACAAAGAAATAGCAGAGGGTTAAACCCCGTTAAAATTTTCGCCTATGTGCATTGGGGTAAGGCTGCTGCTGATGTGTATGTGCGGCCTAGAGATTTCCCGCGGTGTAGCTGCGTAAGTGTGCGCCAAAAGCTTACACGTCCATGTGCATAAGTAGCGGCTCGTAAATGCGCGCATGTGCAAAAGGGTTAGCTGCGCATGCTGGTTCGTTGGTGCAGGGTTAGGTACACATGACGTTTATGGGGGTGCTCCACGGTGCAGGCGCCGGATTTCGGTGGTACCAGGTTATGTACGCTTGTAGCTAGGGGGTGCTCCTCGGTACGTGCACGTGGGTTTTCGTTGGTGATACCTGGTTTACATGGTCCTCGTCTCGACGACCTTACATACTGCTAACTGGGCACAACCTGACGATTGGGGAACGGTTACAGCAAATACCAAAAAAAAAAAATACACTGTTCTCGAGAATATCTACCTTACGATTGTGCCCCGAAAACGTCTTGGGGGTTTTGGGATTTTTTCCCGGACCGTTGCCGGTAGAAATCTCGCCAATCCAACCACAAAAATACTTTAACTTGCTGCTGGCCTGCTGGCCGGAACACTTTCGTAGCCGGGACGACTCTAAGTTTTTCCTCTTCAGCTGCCTGAGACACGGGCGGGGGTTAGACACAGAAAGAAAACCAATTCGCCGGGAAACTTACTCGATCTAAGCTTTGGCGGGTGTCTTTATTTAAATTTTTCACTATCGAATTGCAATACTTGCAAGATGCACGCGTACCCGAGTTAAAGATTCGAACTTATTTGGGACTGGGAATTTAATTTTTTAGTGCATGTGCACTCCGCGACTGCTCGATTGAAAAGAAATAGAACGGAACCGGGTAATGTTGGTCTAGGCTGCCAGCGGAAATGCATCGCAGCCGGTAATCACGCCATGTTGGTAATTAAGCTTTCCAGAGCTCCCCTGGTGCAGCTGATCATGCCAGCCGTGGACAGTTGGTTTCCCAAAAAAATACTAAGTAAGCTGGGCTTACTAACATCTGTGGTTTGAAAGCAAGCTTAACAGCGCTACCCTAGTACAGCTGATTACTATCGCCACGCTCAGTTGTCATCTCAAAAAAAATACTAAACCGGGCTTACTAATATTTGTGGTTTGAAACTAAGCTAAGCTCAAAAAAAAACCTAAACAAAAAATATTTTTCTTGGCCGAACTAAAAGGAAAAATTTCGTTGCTTCAGTCGCCGCTACAGGGCTTGTGGAATGATTATGTTGTTATCTACATTTAAGTAACTTTAAAGGTAGTAAAAAATATGACCGTTTTTATGTCATTGATTTTAATTTTGCGAAGGTTTACTGAAATGGGCCTTATTTCCATCTTTAAAAGCCCATAGCCTGGTCAAATGAACTTGGATTTTGATATGGCATACCTTTACGGGCTTGTTGGATGATTTTGTTGTTATCTGTATTAAAATATATAATTTAAAAAGGTAGTAAAAAATATGACCGTTTTTATGCCATTGATTTTAATTTTGCGAAGGTTTACAGAAATGGGCCTTCTTTACATCTTTAAAAGCCCATAACTTAGTCAAATGAAGTCGGATTTCGAAATGGCATACCTTTATGGGCTTGTGGAATGATTATGTTGTTATCTGCACTAAAATTTATAACTTTAAAGGTAGTAAAAAATATGACCGTTTTTATGACTTGATTTTAATTTTGCGAAGGTTAACTGAAATTGGCCTTCTTTCCATCTTTAAAAGCCCATAACTTGGTCAAATGAACTCGGATTTCGATATGGCATACCTTTATGGGCTTGTGGTATGATTATGTTGTTATCTGCATTAAAATATATTACTTTAAAGGTAGTAAAAAATATGACCGTTTTTATGTCATTGATTTTAATTTTGCAAAGGTTTACTGAAATGGGCCTTCTTCCCATCTTTAAAGCCCATAACTTACTCAAAAGGACTCGGATTTCGATATGGCATACCTCTATGGGCTTGTGGAATGATTATGTTCTTATCTGCATAAAAATATATAACTTTAAAGGTAGTAAAAAATATGATCGTTTTTATGTCATTGATTTTAATTTTGCGAAGGTTTACAGAAATGGGCCTTCTTTACATCTTTAAAAGCCCTTAACTTAGTCAATTGAAGTCGGATTTCGATATGGCATACCTTTATGGGCTTGTGGAATGATTATGTTGTTATCTGCATTAAAATTTATAACTTTAAAGGTAGTAATGAATATGACCGTTTTTATTTTTTTTTTTTTTTTTTTTTTTTAAATGCTTTGCTATTTATTTATTGAATCTTCTCCCTTTGGATACTAACAATAAGTGTATCAAATCTTAGACTAATTAATCTAACTCACAGTCATATGACTGATGTTGTGCTAAAGGGGCCCGAAAGTTATAGCTGGTTTGGCAGGTCGTTGCGTTGTAGACGGGATCGGAAACCCAAGTCAAGCCTCTTGCGAGGCGATTGGGGTGCACAGAGAGTTTTTCGTTGTAGGGCGCTTTTTGTTTGTCTATTTCATCTTTAACGGTAAGAATGCTTAGGTCCGTGTGGATGTTTTGGTTGCGAATATACCATGGTGCCCCAGTGATAGTTCGCAGGATTTTCGATTGAGCGCGCTGTATAATGTCTATGTTGCTTCTGCTGGCGTTCCCCCATAGCTGGGAGCCATATGTCCAGATGGGCTTGAGAGTGGAGTTGTAGAGCAAAACCTTGTAGTCCAGACGCAGGGGCGAACGAGCGTTAAGAATCCAGTGGAAGCTGCTGGCCTTTAGTTTTAGATGTACTTTCTTGCGTTCGATGTGTCTTCTCCAGGTTAGTCGTCTGTCAAGGTGGACGCCGAGATACGTTACATCGTTGACTTGGGGAATCTGCGTATTATTCAATAATAGTGGAGGGCATGTTTGCCTGTTGAGAGTAAACGTTATGTGTTTACATTTTTGTTCATTTATTTTAATCCGCCAATCAGATAGCCACCTCTCTACTACGAGGAGGTGGTTTGCTAGCTGTGTTGTGGCTCGGCCTGGGCACCTCGAGCGACTTAAAATTGCGGTGTCGTCAGCGAACGTAGATGTTGTTAGCTGCTCGTTCGTGGGAATATCCGCTGTGTATAGGAGGAACAGAGTAGGCCCTAGCGCGCTTCCTTGCGGGACTCCAGCTTTGATAATGTAGTCGTCGGATGTTGTTGTATTGCACCTTACTGCGAAGGTCCTGTTGTATAGATACGACTCAAGAAGCTTGTGAGTGTAATCAGGTAAGTGTGTTTTGATTTTGTGCATGAGGCCATCTAGCCATACTCGATCGAAGGCTTGAGATACATCGAGGAATATTGCGCTGCAGTATTCCCGATGCTCAAAGGCTGTGCGTATTTCTGATGTTATTCTATTAACTTGTTCGATTGTTCCATGGTTTTGACGAAATCCAAATTGATGAGCAGGGATAACATTGTGTGCTCCTAGATATGGTGTTATGCGAGTTAGAAGGCATTTTTCGAACAGCTTAGACAGACACGATAATAAACTAATTGGTCTGTAGGATGACGGAATTGTGTGGTCTTTTCCGGGCTTCGGTATCATAATGATAATAGATTTTTTCCATTTTTTCGGATAGTAGCCGAGAGTTATAATCCCATTGAAGAGCTTACAGATAACCTCAATGGCAGAGTTTGGAAGTTCAATTAACATTTTTGGGGTTATTTGGTCACCGCCAGGGGCCTTTTTTGGTTTCAGTTCCCCAATGACTTTCGCGATCTCCTTTGGCTGAAACAATGGTGGTAGGGAAATAGATTCAGATTCGATTTGTGGTAGGAAAAATGAACCAGTGGCAGGGTTCGGCTGGAAGACGTTTCTTAGATGTAACGCAAAAGTTTCGGCTCTATCTTCGTCGCTGCGGGCCCAGATGCCAGATGTCAGATTTGGGTGAGCCCTCCACAGAGGATGTTTTGTACTGGTTGGCGATAGTTTTGTAATGTACTGCAGCTGTGCATTTTCTGTTTCTTGCTTTAGAGCTCGATTTAGTGAGCGAGTGGCTTCCTTAAGACGTTGTTTTGATGACGGCGATCTGTTGGCTTGCCAGGCACGTCGCAGGCGCCTCTTTTCTAGGACTAACCGTTCAATTTGCAGATTAGTTTTGAAGTGGTTGGTTTGCGCGTCCCTGCCTTGTGGTGTTGAGATAGTGGCTGCCTCCACGAATACTTCTTCAAGAGCATCGGTAGAGCAGTCGATGTCCGCTTCGATGTTGAAGTGAGGTGTTAATTTGATGTGTGAGCTTACATACTTTTTATATTTTAACCAGTTGGTTCTGTGCGACGTCAGCCTGAGGGGGTGATCTGTGGTTCTTGTGCTTTGAAGAAGAGTTATTAGCACTGGCGAATGGTCTGACGACAGGTCCGAAAGCGCTTTGGCGCTTATTATATTGCGGGGAATGTTTTTTGTCACCGCAAAGTCTATTAGGTCTGGAACTTTCCTGGGGTCTGTTGGCCAGTATGTGGGGCTGCCAGGGGAAACATAGTCTAATTTGTTGTTCGGTTTTATGATTGCATTGTATAATTGCCTTCCTTTGGGAGTCACAAGGCGTGATCCCCAGTGCGTGTGTTTGGCATTATAGTCCCCTGCAGCTATAAAGCGGTCTCCAAGCAAGTTGTAGAAGTCCATGAATTGTCCTTCAGAAATTGTAAAGCGAGGCGGGCAGTAGACAGCGGCTATGGTGAGGTTTCCGTTGCCTGACTGCACTTTGATAGACGTGGCTTGCAGGTAATTAGTTGAAAACCTTTGGTGAAAGTGGTGCTTGATGCGTTCCCTGATTAGGATGCCGGTTCCGCCGTGGGCTTTACCATCTGGATGGTCTGTGCGGTAGAAAGTGTAGCCTCTTATTTGGAAGTTGTATTTGTTTGTGAGGTGCGTCTCTACCAGTAGCATAATGTCGATATGATTTTCATTCAGGAACTGTGTTACTTCAAGGTTGTGCCGTGAAACGCCATTGGCGTTCCACATTGTTATTCGTAGGTTTGCCATCTGATTATTTGGACTGCTTAGCTGCAAGTAGCTGTAACACCATGTTCTGGTTTTGAACCAGTGTTTGCATGGTCGTTTTCATGAATGACATGAGTTCCATCATACTTTGTTGCATGGTGACCATCATAGTTTCCAGAGTGCTTTGCGACTGTTCTTGGATCTGCTGAGCGTTTCCTAGATTAGACTGGAGTGGGTTTTCCGTCCCCGATCGAAGGGCATCGGCGTATGAGAATCCTGTCTGGGTATTTAGTTGACCAAAGGAGGATCTTGCAGCCGTGCCGAAAAATACTTCCGGCGTCGTACGCGAGTAAGTGTACGCATTTTGGGTTTTCTGATGACGCGTTGCTATCACTTTTCGCATGCGGTCCTTCATCTCCTTGTAGACCGGACAGCCCCTGTAGTTTGCCGTGTGGTTACCTTGGCAGTTAACGCATTTTTTCTTTTTGGGGTCTTCTTTGTTGGCAGGGCAGTTAGCCGAATTGTGGAAGTCTCCACAAGCTACACAGACTGTTCGAAGCGAACAGTATGCCCTGGTGTGTCCATACTCCTGACAATTTGTGCATTGCACTGGGCCGTTCCTTTTATGTGGCTCTTCCACGTTAATTCTTCGGTGCAATAAGTATTGCAGGTTATAAATGGGGTGCACTTCATTTTTCTTCAAGACTCTGCTGTCTGGCTCCAGCTCGACCCTGAAGAGTGGTTGCGGCTCCTTGTTCCTGTTTATAATGTTACTGACGTTCTTTGCAGAAAACCCCTTTTCCTTAAGAGCATCGATAACTTCCTTGGCGGTTACGTCGGGCTCGATTCCTTTTATTACCACTTGCAGGCCCTTGCTGCTTTTTAGTTGATACGTGTAGTAGCTTTTCCTAGCCTCCTCCAGGTATTTGGATACTGCTCGGAAATGTTCTTCAGATTTGGTCTGAAGCTTGGTTTCATGGATATCCCCTTTTGTGACCGGAACAACATGAAAGTTTCCGTCTCCGGTCAGCGCAACAATTTTGTTGACCAGGGCGTTCGAGATTTTCTCCCTAATGTAAATTGGTGGGGGCTTAGGTTTCGGTTGGGTCTCCTGAGCCCGTCCTGATTCATTTTCTGCTAGAAGCGCAAATCGATTGCTGTCGGATCTCCCGGGTAATATATTCTTTACTTGGACACGGTTTATTTTTGACTTGTTACCTACCGCGGTGTTCTGCGGGCTAAGCTTACGCTTGATATGGATGTACCGATCTAGTCCGGTCTGTATGGCCGGACCCGCTTGCTGAATTTTGTTTTGGTTTTGATTTGTTGTCGTTGTTTTTGTTGCCGTTGTATTTAGAGCTGCGGTTGCAGTCGATTCCGA